>NW_019154090.1:2873102-2898677 GCF_002288905.1 Enhydra lutris kenyoni | reverse complement strand
GCACACACGTGCACACACATGAACGCACATGCACACACACACATGCAAACGCACACACGTGCACACACACATGCACACACACACCAAGCAAACCTCTCTGTACTCTGTTTTCTGGCTAAAAACATGCTAGAAAGGAGTTGGAAGCTTTCCTGTTCTTTGGAATCATTGGATCGGCACAGTCCGGGTCTGTTGTATGGAGTCTGTGAGGAGCTTCAGTTTGTTCTTCTTGTGGGCTGTCGGGGGCAGGGGTGGCCTCCTCTCCTCCGAGACAGAAAAGGAGCAAAGGGCTGCCTATTCCAGAAGTGTGGGTTGACTCCCCCCTGCACTGTGTGTTCTGGTGACATGGAAAACCCAAGGGAGGTTTGACCAACCCACGTAAATACACACACACACACACAGGTTTGCTTGCATATTAGGGTGGCCGACCTGGGCCGGAGCCTGGCCCAGGCTGGGACCTCACTTTGCCAACATGCGTCGTGTTTCTATACATTAGATTAGATTCGCTGGGTGGATCCCGCTGCTACTTCTGTGTCCAGCATCCCTGCAGAGAGGAAGCGTTGCAGGAAGGAAGTCAGTCTAATACTGAGGCCAGGATCTCTGAGCAGCCGGCAGGACTTAGAGGAAACCCTGCCGTGGGCCCTGGACAGAGAACACAGCTCACTTCCGTGGCGGCGGGGAGGAGAAAGGAAGCGGGAGGGCTGGAAAAGGAGGGCTTCAGAGGGAAGAAAGTGATCAGGATTGACGCTGATCAGACACCAATGGTCAGTGTCCCTGCAGGGGATGGAGGGGGAATGAGCAGTGCACTCGAGTGTGGACAAGTCGTGGCTGCAGGGTCCATGGGAATGAACACTCGATGGTGAGGCCATATTGAGGGGGTAACAGAAGGGGCCAGGTCTTCCCTCCAGGCCGGTCTTTCTTTTATTCTTTCTTGAGCACCCAGGACGTGCCAGGAACCAACCTAGGTATTGAGGCTACATATGCAGATTCATCAGGTCCCCAGACTGGGACATGCATAGAACACTGAATGCTCGTACATTCTGTACATCGAGGGGGCAACCACGCTGAGCCTCCATCCTTCCCAGTGAGAGGAAAACTCAGCCACACTTGCTCTTTGGATCAGCTTCTGATGGGGTTCTGGAGACCTTCCATGATCTGAGGCCACAGTCCAGCATTGAGGAGCCGCTCTGGTCACTGCTCATCAGGCCAGGGTGCCTGTGTCCCAGCGCCAAGGTCCATGCTGGTTCACGCCCATCCCAGGCTGCAAGAGTCATTGGTCAAAAGGTCCGGGGTGTAAGGCAGGTGTACCGTACAGGCCCCTATGAACCAAAGCCAGGCTCGTTTAGAACCCCCTAATCCATTCTTCCCTATCTGTTCCCAGAAGGAGCTCCTTTTCCTTTTTTTCCTGCAAATTCAACTGCATGTCAGCTTCTCAACCTCACCTTGTGTTTTTCCCACTCTGCCACTTTTTTTTTTAAGATTTAATTAATTTATTAGAGAGAAAGAGAAAGAGAGAGCAGCGGAGGGAATCTCAAGCAGACTCCCTGGTGAGCACAGAGCCTGATGTTGGGCTCCATCTCACAGCCCCAAGATCACGACCTAAGCCAAAATCAAGAGGCAGATGCTCAACCCACTGAGCCACCCAGATGTCCCACTGTCTGCAGCTACTAATACCTGCTGAGGTCTTCCCTGCCCCAGGGCCTTTGGACCTGCTCTTCCCTCTGCCATCAATGCTCTCATCCTGGGCTTAGCTGCATCCTAATTGTGATCTCATCTCAATGTCATTTTCAGAATGGCTTCCATGGTCCCTTGATTTCGATAGTTCTCAGTCGTCGTCCCTTCCTGTCATGCACTGTTGGCTTGTCCTTGTAACGTACGCCACCATCTTACAGTTTGACCCTTACTTCTTCATCATGTGTAAGCATCTGAGGATAGTCTTGTCCCAGCTGTTCAACTCTGACTCCCCAGTGACCTTCTCAGTTGCTGGCATGTAGTAGGTGCTCAATAAAACCCCTGTCGAGTGACAGATGGCTGAACCCAGAAAGTCTGGCTCCTTCTATGCTAAGTACAGCTCACTTATGATTTCCTACCTCCCTGCTCCTGAGTCTCTCTGCCTTGAGACAAGGGCTGTTTTATTTCCTTTCTGGATCTCATAGAATACATCTATTTCTATCTTAATTAAAAAATAAGAAGAGACAATAAAACGCATTGTTACAGATTGGATGGGTAAAACAATTGGCTTGACAGTAATCTAGGAATGTAATTATAGCAAAACAAGCCCAAGTAACACACAGACTTGGGAAAGAGGGGTTGAAGAGAGCCAATAAATCATTGTTTTTAAAAACAGAAGACGCCTCTGTGATCATCCAGTTGCTGCTGATGAGGCCATAAAGAAGATGTAAGCAGGCGATGTGCCGAGTATCGCAGGCTGTGACGTGGGGACGGCTCTGCAGAAGGGGAAGCTGCCGCGGAGGGGCTGCACCGTGTGGCTGTTCGTCTCCGATGGAAGGCAGCCACGCGGGGTGGCGGGAGCCGTTGAGTGGAGGTCCTGCACACCCAGCCACGCGGTCCTGCACATCTTTGAGCAGCTGCCTAAAGGAGGAAAGAGGGGCTGAGGATGTCCAGGGAGTGGTTGCTGCCCCCCTTGGGCGGAGCTGCCTTGTAGATGGTTGGGAGCTCCTGTGACCCTGGCCAGACCTGCCTGTCTCGCTCCATGCTCGGGAGGCCAAGCGCATCCTTCTGGGCCCGCTGCCCGGGGAGCGGTGCAGGTCCCCAAGCGCCTCTTCCAGCCGCTCGGCTACGGCCCCTCCTTTCCATGCCGGCTCCCCGGAGAGCCCTCCTGCCTGTCCACCTGCAGAGGCTTCTGCCACCGCCCTCCCCTCACCGCCTACACCAGCACCTGTTTAGTTTCCTTCAGGGCATTTATCCCCATTGGAGAGGGCCGTACCTGATGGTTTATTCACACGTTATCCGTCTCCCCAGTGGACCGTCAGCTTGGAGAAGGGGAGGGCTGGCTCACGCTGCCGGCTGGTACCTGGAACGGCGCCAGGCCCTGTGACGGGTGTGCAGCTGGCGAGCAGGTGCAGCGGTGCACGTCTCCACCTGACCGAGGGCTGGGGCGGTCCTCTGTGCCCCCCTCCTCGAGGAAGCGGGTGCGGCTGAGGTGAGTGAGAGTGTCCTGGGGACACTGCCCAAGGTCGGCCGGAGGGTCTGGAGTTAGGGTCATTGTCTGTTTTTAGTCTTTGCGAGTGTTTACTGTGGGCCAAGTGTGAGGGCTCGTACTCTGCACGGACATGAGCGTCAAGGGGAGTGTGTGCGTGTACAGATACGTGCACGTAACATGATCTGTGTGTGCGCGTGGTACTACATGGACCCACGGAGCATGTCCTGTTGTTCATTTCCAGTGTGCTAGTCCTCCGGGCGAAGCGAGGCGCATTTCTAGCCGCCCCTCTCCGTGCGTCCAGCACGATGCTGCTTCCTGGCATGCCCCGGGTTGGGTGGGGTCAGAGGATGGCTCCGGCCCATCCTTGGTGAGGGGCGTTGGCCTGTCTTTGCCAGCACGTCACTGCCCGTGTGAGTGCCCCGAGAACCTCTCTTCTGCAGCGGCCCCGAGCAGCTGGGGGACAGCACGGAGCCCCCGCTCAGCCTGGGTCCTGGGCGGGCGCCCCCCAGCACAGATGCCATGCTGCTCCAGCCCCCGGGGGTCGGGAAAACGTTTGTTCCTCTGACGTGTAGTTAACAGCCAGGTCCATCCTGATTTCTAGCTTCATTGTGTTTTTTCTTTATGTAAAATTCAAGTACGACATGGAGATTCCCACATCATGGAAATCAGGGGGAGCTGTTCTGGGTGTTTGTGTGTGTGTCTGTGCCCGTGTCTGTCAGCCTTGGCAGAGGCGGGGAGACGTGCCAGGCTGTCTGTGTGCCTGACCCATGTTCCATGGTCAGGGCCTGTCCTTACACTTTCAAAACTTCTAACCCAAACAAGGAAGCAGATTCCAGCCCAAGGCCAGTCCTTGAGGTGCCCAGGGTCTCTGAGCTGAGGGACAGAGCAGCCAGGGAACAGAACTAGGTCTTCCCCCTCCCCAAAGAGCACTGCCCTACCTGGCAAACCATTTCCATTTTTTCTCGATTTTCTCTGATGACAGGGGACTTTTTTGTTTGCTTTGTTTTATCTTGGAGCATGGCACAGGAGGCGTCTCAGATATCTTCATTTCTTCTCAGTAGCAGAGTCCTCCTTCATCTTACCTCACGCCCACCTTTCCCTCTGATTCTGCAGGTTACGTGTATATCCTTGGGCTATTCTGTTCTTCTAAAGATACGCAGTAATTTCCTAGGCCTCACTCGCATCTCCGTGGATTGAAGGCGGCTTTTTCAAAATGCCGTTCCCGGACCAGGTGCATGAGCACTATCTGGGGTGTTTGCTGCGCACTCAGGTTCCAGAGTGGGGCCCAGGGCTGGGGGAGTCGAAGCCCCCCGCAGGGTCTGCAGACAGCCCCACCCTGAGCACCACGGAACACGTGTTGTCCCGGGCTCACCTGTGTCAGCTGTAAGGTAATTGTCTGGCGATCGCGGGGAAACGAGGTCAAGCTGAGACTTGGTACTGGTGAAGAGGCCAAGGTCTCGGAGTCCTCCCTCCACTTTCCTGGAGCCAGCCCAGAGCACAGCTGTGTCCCTTCCCCTCCGGCGGACTGCTGCTCCGTTCTCCCACAGCCCCTGTGTCTGGGTAAGGACCCTTACCTCTTCCTTTGGGGGAGCCACTCTGCACCCACTCTTAGTCTGTGCGGTGTGGGTGGGGGCTGACTCCCTCCAGTCACAGAGAGCCCCCCGGCCCTGGCCTGGCCAGTCATCAGCCAGTCGAGGGGGTCCTGGGGCTTGTGTTGGGCCGTCGGGAAGCGCTTCCCTCTTCCCCTTCACCCGGACGGGAGCTGGTGGGAGGTGAGCCCAGACGGACGGGTGGGGCTCCTCGCATCCCCCTGAGGAGCTTCCCTGGAGTGGCGTCCATAGAGGTGGGCCGAGGCCGACAGAAGGGCCTGGTCCCAGGGGGCCGAGCCTTGGGATCCAGTCATTTTCTCGTTCCTCCCAAGCCAGTGGGCACCAGGCTTCTGCCCCGCACACCCGGAGGGGCCCTTATAGTGCTTGGGCGTCCCCTCGCACCTCCGTTTCATGGACACTAGGGAAGCTTGGCCTGGGGCTCTGAGTGGACACGGGTGCTGGTGAGAGGTGAGGGGCCTTCCCGTGGGGCCTGTGACACGCAGGCAACCCTGGATGCCAAACGCATTGCGAGGGACAGTCACACACTGGCCGTCAGTTTGTCTCCCCAAATGGTGGCCCCAGCCCCCTCTGAGCCGAAGCTCTGAGCCCAGGAGGGACCAGGTGACCTGCCCTGAGGACATGGGAAGGCCCTTCCAGGGGTGCCCAGAGGGTCTGCCCCTCCTTTTCCGGCGATCGCGGGCCGTGGCTCTAGTGGATGGTCACCTGCAACCCCTCCCCTCAGCTGAGGATCGAGCGTGGAACGTGCCCGCCTCGGTTCTAATTTTGTCTCCACGTTTTAGAGTAGAACAAATCAGGAATGTTCAAGGAATTCCAGGGGCAACGGTAGAATAGGAAACTTCTCTTCCAAAAAAAAAAAGGCAGGGTGTGTGGTTCGAATAGGTGGGGAGACGGTGGTTTGCATGGAGCAGGACGGGTTTTGTGCTGCAGATTAGTCGGGTTTCGAACACACCGTGTACGGCGGCTCCGCAGGCGGCGCACCAGCAGCTTTTGCTCGTCTCGGGGCCCCTCGGACCTTTGTGTGGGGGCAGCTCGCAGGGTTACCTGTTCTGTGGAAGACTTCGTGGGAACATCTTAAGGAAAAGTGGCCAAAGTGTCTTCTCGCTGCCTTGGCTTGGACGTTCTGTGGGGCGGCCGTGGTGTGAGGAGCAGTGTCCTCCAGCGCGCTGGGCCCAGTGTCCCCACCCCTGCTGGAGGCCAGTGTCCCCACACTTGCCGGAGGCCAGTGTCCCCACACCTGGCGGAGCCCAGTGTCCCCACACTGCTGGAGGGCTGGCGCCTGCCTGTCTGGTTCGTGGCTGTGGCTCCAGCGCCGACCGCAGCCTCTGATGTGCGGTGGGCGCTTGGTAGTGCTCGCTGGATGAGGGAGTGGATGACATGTGGTTGAGGCCACGTTTGCTCGGCATGGGGACAAAGTGAGGTGTGGAGCAGGGGAGCTTTCTGTCACCTCTGAAAGCCTTCGATGTGAAGGGAGGGATGACTTGTCTCCTGTGGCTCTAGAAAGCAGAGCCGGGGTAGTTGGCACCGGAGAGGAGTTCAGGCCGGATCGACGAAGCTGGTCCAGCAGCGGCAGCCGCTCAGCAGAAGCGAGGCCGCCCCGGAGGCGGGAGCCCCTGTGGGTTTCCGCGGCCGTCCTTGTGCCTCAGGTGTAGGCTCGCCCTGTGGCTTCCCGAGGCCGGGCCGCGCGCCGCCAGCCTGTTGGAATAGCCGCGTTCTCCCTCTGGAACTTCTCCGCTGTGATCTTTGCTGCCTCCCAAGCTGTTCGTGCCGAAGCCCAGGTTCCCTGGTCCGACTTCACATACTTGAGAACGTAGGGGATGTTTCCTATTTGCCCCAAGAAACCCGGAATCCATACGACCGGGCACAGTTTTCTTTCATAAATTCAACACATACAGCAACACGAGAACAACACAGAAGACGCGGAAGAGAAGCACGTCCTCGCGTGCGGGGCTTGTCACGGAAGGTCCGCTCTCCCGGAGATGCTGCCTCCGTGGCCCGCAAGCTCACTCCCGGCAGACGATCTGCGGGGGGAGAGCGGCGAGGCGGGGGGAGCGCGGCAGGGAGGGGACGGGGCGGAAGAGGAGCGCGAGCACGTCTCAGGCAGAGCCCTGGGGAGGGCGGCTCCTTCTGACCCCGCAGGTGGGCTCTGGGGTGCGGGGGAGACCTCGCACTTGTCAACACCTGGGCCAGAGGACGTTGCTGGAAAATGCCCTGGGGGCTTCAGTGTTCGGGGTACAGGGCACGGAGTCTGAAACCAGCTTTCTAATGCTTCAGAAAAAAAGCGTATTTGTGTATGTGCGATCTTCTGTAAAAAATCCTTGTATAATTATTATATAGATATCTAATGAATATCTGTATATCCATGTGAAACGTAACACACACTCAAGTGGGACAACTGTTTATTGTACTATTCTAACTTTTCTACAGGCGTGAAATTTTCAAAACAAACAGTTAGGGAGAAAACTAGCCATGATTCCACCTTCCAAAAATAAGCACTGAGTCTCGTTACTGTTTTGGTCAGTGGCTGCTCCCTCCCGGCCGTGGGTGTCTGCGCATAGGCAAGTGCTTACAGCATGTGTGGGCCGTCGCTGCTGCATGGGGACGTGGTAAAAGGGATACGACGGGGTTTCCACAAAGGCCCCCGGCGCTGCCCAGATGCCCCTGAGCCCAGGCCCTTGGCCAAAAGCCCAAAGCAGAAGCCCAGTGAGCTGGTGTGGGCTGGCGACCGAGTCCTTCCCTCCGTCCAGGTCACCTGTGAATGCCCCCGGCCACCGCCGCCCTCAGCCCCAGCCATGGTGTGAGGGAGCTGAGGGCAGCCCAGAGAGCCCCCGGCAGGACAGCACGCGGGTGGCAGAGCTCGGATCCTCCTGGCGGAGCAGGGGGCCCAGAATCTTCCATCCTGTGAGGTTGTTAACTCACAGGAAGAGGGAGGGCGCTCATCTCTCCCCTTGTCGTATAGAAGAAACAGAGGAGTGCCCATGCTGTCACTTGTCACTTTGCCCACTTCCTCATGCACAGACACCATCCAGCCCTTGTCCCTGCCCTTAGACAGTAGCTTCCAGTGATGGGCGGCGTATCCGTCCCTCGTCCTTAGTCATTCTGGGGAGGAAGATGTGGCACTGGGGGCTTATGTGAGGAGTGTTGGTGGCATCAAGGGAACAACAGTGTGGATGTCGCAATACCTGTAACCTACTTTATTATCTACGGCTCTAAGGCTCTCAATTAAGGGACTTCTCAGAGCAGTTCTCAGAGCAGTTCTGTTTTATAGAAGAACATGCAGAGAGCGTGGAGGGTGGCCGTTCTCCTTCTCTCCCCGCCCCCGTGCCTGGCTCCTCCTGCTCACAGCCGGCCCAGGCGGGTGCATCGGGTCCACATGCCGGTCGGTGCGGATGCGCTGTCGGCAGTGTGATGCTCGTAGTTTGTGTCCTGGTCCCTCTTGGTGCTGGACGTGCCGCGGGCTGTCACAGACACACGGTGACATGTGTTCTCCACCCCCAGACCAGCCTGGGGGACCACTACCCTGCAGGTCTCCTACGCTCCACCTAACGATCCCTCCAGAATCCCTGGCTACCACTGGTCGTTTGACTTGCGAGATTCTGTGAAGTTTTCTCATGCCGTGAGTGTTCCTAAAAAGTGAATTTTACAAAAGGTATTTTAATTTTATATTCTCTAGTGATTACAAGCTTTTTAACCAGTAAATCCTGTTTGGCTGCTTACATAGTGGGTGCTCAGTAAATGTGTTAATTAGTTCATGGGAGAACACGGTTCTGTCTCCCAAAGGATTGTCACCATTGCTACCGCGTCCGTTGAATGGGTCCGTTCGCAGCTTGAGGGGAGGAGATAATTACCGTTTGCTGCTGGAACACGGGTTCCGGCTCACCAAGTCTGAACGAGCGTCTTCTTTTTAAAAAGTATGAAAACAAAACCCTTTGCTGCTCATGAAAACTGTTTACTAATTCACATTCTTGTCTACAAACAGGCAGGCATGGGTGCCTGGGCACCCCGCTTCTCCGCGATTCCAGAGTGACAGTTAAGGAATAGAGAAAAGCTCACTTTTCCCGTGGGGGGCTGTGGAACCCTTGAACTCCCGTGTTCCGGGGCCTCACGAAGCAAAATGCACTGAGCAGATCTAGGAGCGCAGGCTGGCCCCTTCCTGCACAGCGGCGGCCAAGGCCGGGGCAGCTGGGGATTAAGATGGAAACCTCTGGCCTGATGGCCTCAAAGCTGGTTTCCTTGTCATGTGGGGACCGAGCCGGAGAGTAGAAATCTGCCCATAAGTCCCAAAACCCCCTCGCATCCCTGATCCTTCCTTCATTGTGGACCCCGTCCACCCCTCTAGGATGTGGGGATGAGGTGAGACGGGAGCGGAGACACCGGTGGACTTCACAGCTTGTCACGAGCCACCGAAGCTCATTCCTTAGTGTTGTGGACAAACCAGTGCGGGCTCCTGGGGCCTCCCTGCCGCACCCCCACATCCTCAACTCTGGGAGAGGCCAGGGGTTCCCCAGGTGTGGTGCCTGGACCAGGACCAGCAAATCACCGGGGAGGTTAGTGGGAATGTAAGATCCCCCACCCCCACAGCCCAGGCCTCCCGACTCAGATGCTGGGGGTCCCAGGGCTGTGCTTTAACAGGCCCCAGGGCTCCCGGGGCAGGCCAGTTTGAGAACCCCTGGGACACACATTCCCCACGACATCCTCCTCAGTCTTGCTTACAGGAAACTCTGGATTTCCTGGGCTTGGGCTGCTCTCAATGATCGGAGAACCAGAGAAGGAAGGGACAGTGCAGGCGTCCCATCCGGCCCTGGGGAGCCCCCGGCAGAGCAGGAGGTCCTAAGTGGTGCTGAGAGAGCGGGGCCCAGGGCCGAATTCTGCTTCAGAGTCGGCTCAGCTGCTCCCTGCCGACACTCCTCTGAACCTCACTTTCTTTCCCCAAATGGTGATCTGTAATGCTTGCTTTTCAGAGATGCTGAGATTACCTTAAACGAGTGACACATTCAGACACTCGCTTGGGAAAGACTCCGTGCCGGGGGGGGTTGGTACTACTCACCAGCATGATTCTCAGTCCCCCTCCCCACCGTTACCGTGTCTCAGCCGGGCTCTCCTCTCCATCAGCAAGAGGTCAAACAGCAGCTACACCATCACCCTTTCCTTTTCATTTAGGAATGTGATCCGGTTTTAAGGGACAGACGCTCAGTTTAAAGAAATGGGCATCTGCAGACCGGCGGGTGCCGACGCGTCCTAGTGACTCACTGATGTCCTTCCCCTCTCTCAGCCTGCTCCCTTGCAGGTCTCGTGGCTGGAGTCCCGTGATGGGCCACTCCGGATTCGTCCTGTCTGGGATGGGGCGAGAAGGGGCATTTCCATCACATCTGCAGCTGATGCCGTCCCTGGGGTTCTGAGGGCCGAGCTTTGAAAACAAAAGCCTTGGCCCATCGGGGCTTGTCCTCTGTGCCTTGAGGAAAACCAGGGCTGTGCTTGCAGGATCCGTCTCTGTTCTAGCGCCTCAGAATTCATGGCACAGCCTTGTGGATAACCGTGATGAGCCAAAGCTGGCCATGAAGACGCACCTGGGGTGCTCTCATGGGGGGACTGTCACGCACGCGGCGGGAAGTACAGTCTGAGAGCAGGGCTGGAAGCAAGGCGTCTCCGTTCGAACCCAGGGACGCATCCCCGTCTCTGGCCACCCTCCCCGTGACACCACGCCCCAAGCCCTGTGCATCGGAGCACGTGCCGCGGCTACTGTGGGAGTGGTGACCTCACATGGCCTCTTCTGAGGAGGTTTAAAGTCACACTGGGAAGCAGAACTCATAGAGGCATAACGACTTTGGAAACTAAGTAACTCCAATAAATCCCATTTTTGCCCTTTCCTGTTTGGGAACAGAACCATCCTGTCCTAGAAGAAATCATATTAGTAGCCGTTTGTAATCATAGGAGCCTTCCGTGTCTCAGTAGTGCACGGAGTCTGGACAGCAATCCCAGGAGGAGAGTGCTGGGGTCATCGCCATGTATAGACGAGGGAACAGAGAGCTGAAAGAACTCGTGCAAATTCACACAGCTCGTGAACTTGTGCAGACGTGATCTGAGTTCAGAGCTGTTCTCCAAAATGAAAGGGGGTGGCCGGCATCTTAGAGTCTGATTACGTGGTAAGTAAGTATCTTTAATCCTGGAATCAGAGCCCCAGAGAGCTGTTCCCCCGCAAGCAGCACGTGGGGACGGGACTGTTGAGGGAATCCCAGACCCGCTGCTGGCCATCAGGCTCTTTCTGGGCCTTTGTTCTCAGAGCAAAGCGGAGAGCAGCTTCTGCATAACCTGATGCATTCCTATGTGACTGTCCTGCCCTGGGTCCTGCCATGTCCGTCGTGTGGGGCAGAACCACCTTGGTCACCCCTGGGTCCACACCCCCTGGAACAGGGCCGCCCAGAGGGGGAGTCCCACGCTCCTTCAGAAACGTGTGATGGGCGCAGGGTCCCTCCCTCCTTGTCTCCTGTCCTCCCTGGCTCTGGTTCCCTGGAGCGTGCTGGTGGCGTGGTTTGTTCACAGTTTGTTTCCGATGGGCCTGAGGCCACACGCAGGGTACAACGTCACTGTGATTACCGCCGTTTGCTCCGGCAACCTTGCTGTGGTCATGGTGTTGACTCTGTAACTGTACAAGTCCCGATTTTATTGCATTTGATTTTTTTGAATTATGAAGCGATTTTCCTCTGTGCGTACGTGTGAGAGATAGATGGGTGTCTTAACGTCCCATCTTGTCTTTTGACTACCATGGGATACTCAGCAAGGGACCCCCTCATTTTCTGTGCCCTGGCCCTGGCTGGCGCGTAAGTCCAGGTGCCTCCCCGAAGGAGGTTGGCCTGGCAGAGGCAGAGGCCTGGGAGCTCCCAGCGCCTACGAGCTGAAGAGATCAGAGATCCTCAGGCTGCAGCCCAAGCCAAAGCCCGTGTCACTGGGGAGATGATGGCTGGAGTCCAGCCTGTGAGGGAGGTGCGGGGAGGGAGCAGGGCTGCCCCTGCTCCACGCAGAGCCTTGCTGCCAGGCTGTGAACACAGGGGCTCCGGGCCCACACTGAACACCGCGGAGGAGTCTCACCGTGTCCCGGGGGATAAAGGGTTTGAAGAGAATGGAAGGAAGATTCTATTTCCTATTTCCTTTGAACATCTGGAACTCTTAGGAGTGTTCATTTTTAAGCTACCACCGGGAATGGGAAAGACGCTGGTTGTCCGTTTCGAGGAAGATTATCAAGTTGCAGCCTTCGTGAAGTGAGTTTTTATAGCTCGCGTCTGACCCCCTGAAGGCAGAGTAGATGCCGACAGTTCGTGTGGCGCTTAGAGTTCGGTGGAGTAGCAATAAAGAAATCAGAGTGGAAAGTGCTCTCCTTCCCGGCCAAGTCCTTCTCTCAGCAAAATTTCACTTCAAGTGTCTTTTTCTAATAAAATAATTCTGTGTCCCTGCTGAGAGTGCCACACACCCCTCACTCGCTCTGTGCCGATAGCCTGGGCAGGGTTTGCTAATGGACACTTCACTGCTAAGTGTGCTGTCCCTTTGGGAGAAAAGGGACTGTGCCCAGCGCATACACATGCCCGTCTGTGAGCCTCCTGAGCGGTGGTGTTATGATAATGCCGGCAAGAGTCATTTGTAAGCTTTTCAAATGATAACGCCAGTGTTTTCTTATGTTTTGTTTTTTCCAGGTAAAGGAGAAAAAACGGTGAAAGTAAAAAAAAAAAAATCTCAGGTTGGGGTGGGGGCTGCCGTTTCAAGCCAGTCGATGTTCGTCTTGCCAGCCTGCCGGCTCCTTTCTTGGGCGTGTTCTAGAGCCGTCCTCAGTACGAAATAAGACTGGGAAGTGGCATCAGAGAAAAACTCCGGTGCCCACCGCGCGCCGTATTAGCCGTCAGACCAAGGGACAATTGCGGGAAGATTTCAGATCTTTGTTTTCTCGTCTCTGAAAAGGGGGCAGCGTTGCCTCAGCTCCTGAGATGCCCGGGAAGGCTCGCGGCCTGAGGAAGCACGGGGAGCGCCACCGCGTGCTCACTGCGGGGACGGAGCATTCCTGAGTCCCTGCCCCCGCCGTCCGCACGCACTGCGGGTTGTGCAAATCCATCCAGACTCCCGGGGTAGCTGGTATTTGAGGCCCTTCCTTGTCACCATCACGGTTGATCATTCACCGATTTGCCGCAGAGACGGCCTCGCATCTTTTTTTTTCCTCCTCAAAAGCTTGTAGTTTGTTAAAAGAAACAGTTGCGTAGAATTCATGCCTTACACACTCAGAGCTGACACTGCTGTAGTCGCCCGGAGAAGTGTGTGTGTTTCAGTGTGTGAGCGAGTGAGTGCGCACATGTGTGCACTGGGGTGTTTTCACGAACGTTCTGTAGGTGAATGCCCTCATGCGATCGAGGAGCCTGCCTTGGCTTGGCTCCCAGATGCCCCTCAACATGGGGCCCTCTGAAGACCGCGGGGTCCTGCTGTCGTCCCTGCCATTCGTTGGCTCTTGGTTCTGGAAGGAGGTAGGGCGGTTTTAGAACCCAGAGGCTGGACGTAGGGTGTCTGGAAGGCAGCTGGTGGAGTGTTTGTGGAGGCCCAAAGACACAGTGTGACCCACACACGGAATGTGTCTCCATTCAGCCAGTGTGGGCTGCCAGGTCCACCTGTCCTGTCCCCACAACAGGAGCTGGAGCCTTTGAGGTGGTGGCGGGGACAGAGAGCAGACGGCAGTGGGCTGTGCACGTCCAGTCCCCTAGAGCCACACAGGGGATCCTCAGCCCACACGTGGGGTCGCGTGGGCCTGGCTGGACTCGTGCGGTCTGCCTGTCACTAGACTAGCGGGGGCAGGGGTGGGGGACTAAGAAAAACAGCTTTTTCTACCGATAAAACATAATATACAAGCATATCTTTCTGTTATAAAACCTTCTATCTAATACTTTTCACGGACTGAATTCTTTTTTTTTTTTTTTTTTTTTTTTTTAGATTTTATGTATTTATTTGACAGAGATCACAAGTAGGCAGAGGCAGGCAGAGAGAGAGGGGGAGGCAGGCTCCCCACTGAGCAGAGAGCCCGATGCGGGGCTCAATCCCAGGACCCCAAGAGCATGACCTGAGCTGAAGGCAGCGGCTTAACCCACTGAGCCACTCAGGCGTCCCTTAATGAACTGAATTCTTAAGAGATTTATGACTCTGGTACAGCGACTGTGCTCCAGGGTTTCCGGTGACCTTACAAATCACTAGTGTGCACCCCAGTGTGGAGGGAGTTTCATGGAGGAAGTGTGCACGGCTCAGGCTCCTTCCCAGTCAAATGCCTGTGGACCTGGCGGGGGCGTCTCTGGACCCATGGGGAGACTCGCTGTCCCTTTACTGTTTCTGATGTGGTGCCTCCAAGCTTCCAGATCTGTGATGCTCAACAGGGGGTGATCCCTCAAACATGAGACATTTGGCCACATCTGGAGACATTTTCAGTTGTCACCGCTAGGAGAAGGCGGTTCTCATGACATCGAGTGGGTGGAGCCCAGGGGTGTTTCTGAACACTCCACAAGGCACAGGGGGCCCCCACAACCAAGAGCTACCCAGCCCCAAACGTCAGTAGTTCAGGGTTGAGAAATTGTGCCCGAGGTTAAAAAACAAACAGTTGAACATCAATACATACAGCAGTACACACACAACACACACGCACACGCACACACAATCTTACTACATACTGAGTCATGGTCATGCAAACCTCTAGGTTTAATTGCCGTTTACAAGGAGGAAACTCAGGGGCTCTGATCAGGCTCTGTGGCACTGGGAGACTGCCCTCTCCAAAATTTAGGCTTTGGGGAAGACGGGAGGGTGTGTGAGCTACCCAAACACCGAAGAAGGTAGAAGACTCTAGAGAGCTACCCACTAATGACAACGTGGGGACCTACTGCAAACAGTAAAACACAACATGTAAGAAGATCAGGAAACAACTCCAGCTGGATGTCCTGTGGTGTCGAGGGAGGCCTTCTCCAGGGTAGTGTAACACTGAGCCTAGATGTAAAGGAGCCTCGCTTAGAAACACGGTTTGATGGACCCGAGGATGAAATGGTATTTGAGTTCTGCTCCACAATAACTTGAGGGGGAGCGTTTGTGGGTGTGGATGCAGTGACATTAGCTCGAGTTAGTAATGGTCGATCCCAGTTGGTGGGTGTGTGGGGCTCATTATTCTGTTCCCTCTATTTTTGCCCATGTTTGGAATTTTTCATTAGAGAAAGAGGTTTTTGAAAACAAGCAGCGCCCCAAACCATGGAGTTCCACCGGCCCGATTCTAATCGCCTCCGTGAAGGTACGGAATCGCGCTGGGATTCCGTATTCCTTCCCCGGCAGCGTCCCCAGGCTGGTGCTGGCCTCCCAGTGGCTTCACCGGAGAGGCTGAGATTCTGCATTTAAGGAGTTACCTGGGGGCATGAGGAAGTCAGCAGCGGAGCAGGAATGGAAGCTCACGTCCTTCGGACCCTAGAGTGCGGGTTTCTTCTGCTCCGCGCTGCGGGCGTCCAGCCCCGAGCCGATGCAGACGCAGCGCCGGGCCGGAGGGAGCAGGCGTGCGGGGCAGGCAGCCTTGCCCATCAGCCCCCTTCCAGACCGCCCACGGCTCTCTCCCCGTCAGCTGGATCTCCAAGGAACCGCACGTAATGCCCGAGTCCTACCCTGGGAGGGAGAAACTAATCCCAGGCTGGAAATGTAAACATTTTCTCCATGGGGAAGAACTGTTTTGAGCGGATTATAAATGGGGAGGGCTAGCAACTGTTAATATTGATGGTTATTCCTTGAAAAATGACTTCGGTACTACTAATCCACTGTCTCTCAGAATGAAGGGTGGAGCCTGTGCTCCGGGAACCTCAACATGTATTTATAAACACGCTTTACCGACAGACAGGAAAAATGAACCAGACCTTTGGCATTATGATGAGTTATTCGGAGTAAATAAAGCAATTATTAGCATCTGTATTGGACTTCAGATTTACAAAATTCCTGTAAAAAATGGCTGTTGCCGGCTGTTTCGCGTTTTGTTATTGGACTGAATGTGCTACTTGGCAGCGGACTGGAAACTAACAAGGGCTGGGACTGCTTTTTCCTCACTTGGTAAATAAGTAGCTTTGCACTTGGCTAAAAACACCTGGAGGATTCAGGCACTGGCTTGCAGCAACGTTTGCTCTCCTGCCTCTTCCTGGGAGGGGCGTGTGCATGGCCATGAGCTCTTCTGCTGTGGGGAATTTGGGTTCCTCTTCATCAGACCCCTCCGGGGGACTGGGGTCTAGAGGTGTCGCGAACAGAATCTCAGGTGGCCTCTCGGAAGTCATGCCCATATAATCCCGTCCTCGACTGTGGATGTGATCAGTGGCTTGCTCTTAACCACTGCATGTGGCAGAGGATGGAATATCTTCTCCGTGATCGCTCTTCGAAACACGGTGACAGCTGTCGGGCTAGGAGGCTGTCCCTTGCTGGCTCTGGTGCAGTCATCGGCTGCACTGGGGAGCTCATGGGACAGGTCACCGAGTGGGGCCCCTGGGGGACAGTCAGGGAGAAGCAGACTCCGTCTGCCGACTGGGAGGGACTCCCCAGCTTAAATGCAATCATCGCTTTTGGAGATTCCTGATCAAACCCTCTGTCATAATCAGTGCTAGGACAATGATTCCAGAATTAGAGCTTCCTGTCCCTACAGGGGTTGGATGCCCAGCATTAGACACTCTCTCGACAGACAGACCTAGGCAGTATGTGCTTGGTTCTTCCTGTGTCTTCCAGACAAGGCCCTCACCCATTCACCCCGGGGTTGGCGGCATTCCTCCTGAACTGTGGAGGCTGAGCTCTGGGAGAATCACAAGACCTCTCCAAGGACTCTCCTGCCAGCTCCAGATCTCATCTCTTTCGATTTATAACCCATGTTTTTTTGTTTGTTTGTTTGTTTGTTTGTTTTTTAAGAAGTGGAAACAAAGTATTATTTCAATGTTGCACAAAGAGACCTGGGACAAAATCTGTGCAGCGTCCTGCCTCCCGCCCCAAAAGCCGACTCACCGAGAGTCCTCTGGCGTATGGTGAGCTTACGGCGAAGCCTGTGGCATGGTACCCTGTGGGACAGCATCGCAAGACGTGCAGACATGCGCTTAGCTGAGAGGCAAAAGGCAGTTCACAGACAGCGGCAAACGTGGCGTTCTGAATTGATCCACAACATGCATGTAGACATGAGAAGCTTAGAATGCTCTCTGTGGTGGGTTGTCCTGGCCCATGGTATGTGGGGAGGTGGGGGTCCCTCCAGGCCGCTGTTGTCCTCTCTGGGATGGTTCTGTTCACATCTCGCATTTATTCATTCATTCAGCACGTTTATTGAGCACCAACTGCACACTGTATGTGATTTATGCGCTGAGAATAAACCAGTGAACAAACAGATCATTTCCTACCTTCATGGACTTACACCTGATGGCGGGGATGCCCTCGGGACTTCCTCTGCTCCGGGACTCCAAGAGCTTCCCTGTGAGTTCCCTCGGTGCATTCTAGTACTCAGTCCACCCGACGCCTTCCCCACAGTTCACGATGCTGGTCGTTCCTCCTTTTCTAAACACCCGTCCTCTGGAACTGGGAGAATGATGTGGTCGGGTAACCAGAGATGCAGACATGGGACTTTAGTGGCCACAAGAGACATGTTTTTAAAGGTCAGCAGGATTTCGAATCAGGAGCGTGTTACGATTCGTGCTCAGTGAGACACCCTGGCTTCGTGTGGGGCGTAAGGGGGAGGGAGGGTGTCCTATCTTCTGGAGTACAGGCTGGGCAAGCGTGGTCGCGGTGGGACTGCAGGGGGTAGGACCATGGACCCCACGGAGCTCTGGGGGTGGCAGCACCCTAGTAAGTGCCAGCAGCCACCTCTCGAGCGGAAAGCAGCGGCCTGTGGCGTCTGCTGACTTCAGGCTACAGCTGACATCACAGAGGCAGATTTAGAGGAGACGCGGCCAGTCGGCTCCCAGGAAGCGGTGAGAGCCAGCACCCTGTCGGCTCGTGGTGATGGATCGCACGTGGAGAAGGCAGGGTATGGGGTGCCGGGAAGGAGTGCTGGTTCCTGTTTTCCAGCCGGGAAGAATGATGGAACCATGCACAGACAGAAACCATGGAGGAGGGACAGGTGTAGGGACGGGGTCTGGAGCCCTGAGGGGGAAATTCAGAAAACGTTATCGGGACCAGCAGTCCTAGAGGGTCTCAGGGCCGAGCAGCTGGTCTGTCAGCCCCCATCTTGTGTCCGCCCATCCTGGTGTCTCCCTCGTCTTCTCTGCAGAGGGTGGGTTCGTGAGCTACATGAGCTGGAGATCAGAGGAAGGGGCTGGGCCAGAGAGAAACATCTGAGAACCACATGGCCCTGTGTGACTCGGGCCAGGGCCAGGGCAAGGTTGCCTAGCGGGAGAGCGGAGACTTCCCCGGGGAGGAAGTGAGGGCTACCGGCCTCGCTCCCCCTCCTCTGTCTCTCTGACGCTGTCTCATGGCGGTGACTGCAACACTCATGGCCTGGGGGGAAGGGAATCTGCCTTAGGAGGAGGTGGGGGAGCGGCTGCTCAGAGGGGCTAAAACCTCGGGGGATCCTGCAGACGGTGGCCAAGCGCAGAGTGTTTGCGGAAGGGAGTTGCCTTTGGGAGGCCTAGTACGGGTCTGGAGGATGGTCACTGGGTGCCGGCAGGTAGGGGCCTCTAGAGACCTTGGGAGGAGGGTCACAGGCAAGCAAGGGGCCAGAGGCAGGCGGGAGTGGAGGCAGGAGTGGACAGGTGTGTCCGAGATGGGGCATTTGAGAGAAATGGGAGCGATTTTTAAAGGGGAGATACTGAGGCTATGTCGCGGTTGACAGGCTGTGCCAGCCAAGAGGGGAGGTTTAGGTGTGGAAGGGAGATGGGAAATGAAATGGCAGAATGTGCACCTCCAGAATCCACTCTTCCGTTTAGAAAGAAGAGGGCAAAAAGGGTCGGAATGAGCTTTTCCACAACTCTAGAAATTCACCAAAGCCTTCCAGAATGTAGCTTTTCCTGTTTTCTAGTTTTTGTTTTTTTAAAGAAAAGCAGCTCAGTATTGGTAAGAACAATGAGCTTTGTGGGCTTTAGCTTTCCCTGTGTCATTCCCACTCTACAACTCTGGGCGGCTGTGAGCACCAACCTGTCCCTGAGCATCCAGAGAGCTCCCAGAGGGGCCAGCAGAGCTGGGACTCATGCGAGCCTCCTTCCCCGAGAACCATCTCGTTGGACGTGTCCTGCGGTCGCCTGGACACATCTGTCCGCAAGGCTGTCTGTAGCGAGCTTGCCGTGGGGCTCACCCAGTGAGAAGGAAGGCGGCGGCAGGCGATGCACGGAGAGCCAGCCGCACAGTGACAGACTAAAGACTGTTTCAGGCGGAGGGACCGCCAGTGCGGCCCCTGAGGCTGGAACGAAGCTGGTCTTGGAGCCCAGAAGGCTGATCCGAGTGGGGGCGGGGAGGCCGGGGAGGGCAGCTGGGCCTGTGGATTCCAGCCACATGCTCTGGGGCCGTTGTGAGCTGGGAACGGAGGGATGTTTTCAAAACCACTCTGGTGTGTTAACTTTGTTTCTGACTCATGATCCCCCTGGACTGTGAGTGACGTGGGAGCGAGGGCTGCCTCCCAGCTCCTCAGGACAGAATCCTGCGGTCCGTGACAGGTCCTGGCCCGGGAGCACTTGGGGAAGGGAAGCGAGAAGGAAGGCAAGAAAGCCGACAGAGCTCGTGCGGATCCAGCGCCGCTGTTGGCGTGCGGGAGGCTGTGCTGTGACGTGGGATTTGAGGCCTTCCCTGACTGGTCCGTTCACTGTTCTCACCTAGTGGGTCTGACGTGCTTCTAAGCTCGATACTCTTTCCCCCTCACATTTTATGCCACATTACCTTACCTTGGAAATCATGGGTCTTTTGTTCTGGGGGGAAAAAAAATGACATGTTTTTTCATTCTGTGCCATAAAATTTACTAGGGGTTAGAGACGTGTTTTTTGTTTGTTCATTATTTATTTGTTCAATTTTGCAGCTTTTATTGACTTATGTCGGCACCCGAATTGGAATCAGCTTGGATTCCAGGCATCCCCGGGGCCGGCGTGCCGTGGTAAGTCGTTGGCAGAGACGAGCAGGACTTGCCAGGCTGGACCTGCCCAGTGTTTAGCTGTGCACGTGCGGATTCTCCAAAAAGCCTGCTCCGTCCTCATATCTGGCCAGCGCGGCCTCCCATGGCAGCGCCATTTAGTGGGCTCAAGTGACTGCGCTTACCTTGTGATGATGTCAGTGCTGCACCTGATAAATCATGCAGTCACTTCTGTTAATTCTCAACCCGTCCATGCAGCAGGAAGCACCATCCGAACAGCCGTGCGGTTGACTTTTTTACGAGAGCCGAAGACCTTGCTGTCGCACGCGCGATCTGGGTGGGCACACACGCTGGGCAGGGTTTTCCCTGGACATCCAAACCTAGAAAACAGTCCCCTCCTAGGAGCCCCTTACCACATGGCTGTATATTAAAAAAAAAAAAAAAGAAAAGAAAAGAAAGAGAAGAAAAAAAAGGAAGGGAGGGAGGAAGGAAGGAGGGAAGGAAAGAGTTTGCCGAGGAGGCGCAAAGCAACGAAGCATACGTAATGGCTTGTTCCGAGGAGTAAATTAAGCCGGGAACTATCGAGGCGTTAAACTTAGCAGAGCGGGTCCCAAGTACTACGGAGAGAAATTCTGAGAGAGAGAGAGTTCATTCTTTCACATTGACTCAGTAGTAAAATAAAGTGAACTCTGACAATATGATTTAGCGAGGACTCTAAAACGTAACATGTTGGAATGGCTGTGTATCAAAAGTCATTTTTCTGTTCTATTACCTTTAATGAATAGCTTAGATCACCAAGTATATTCACTGAGCTGTGGCTCCTGCGCTTTTGATAAGGAGAGAAAAAGGCGCTGTTTTGGTGATTTTGTTTATGGCTTTGCGGGCCCAGCGCACGTGTACCGAGAACCACCTGCATCCAGGCTTACAGTGTACGTGTTTGCTTGCCCACGGGCCCGTGGGGACATTTTACCTGCAGGGCTGCTATTGAATCACGACAGGTTTGATGATAAGGAGTTGTATTGTCTTCTTCATCTTAAATAAATAGTAGTGCACGAAATCCTTCACTGGAAATTCACCGAAGGGAGATACATTATCAAATTAGTCCCCACACGGCCCGCTGGTGACACACAGTGATGAATCTGTCTCAAACTACTCACCGCTCTGCGGAAAGGGCTCCGGTGACTTAGCCCGGGGCCCTGAAAGGACCACATGTCTCCCCGTGCGCACTTCCCTGCACGGTTTAAACCAACTGCTTCCTTATCTTCAGAGTTAATGGGGGAAGTGAACCTGCTATCTCGGCTGAGTCTCCTCCCTCCTTCCGGCAGCATCTTTGGTGGCTGGGAGGGGACGCTGGGCTGCATCTCCAGAGGCTGGGTCATCCGGTGACTTCCCTGCTGTAACCCCTCATCCCGCATGGGGAGCCTGCGCCTGTGTGGCCAGTGGCGGACGGGAGTTTTGTCCACAAGGCTTGTGTGGGACCCTCCCCACAGGCTTCTGCCCCTCAGCTGGAAGAACCGTAGCGTTGCCGACCCCGCTGCCACTCTGGTGTCCCCGCTGCCCACCCCTCTGGGCTTTCCTCAAACTACTCACAACTCTGTGCTTCTGTCCTGCCGCACCTTCTAGCAGGAATCCCCAACTGCCTCGAGCGAACCCGAAGCTGGTTACTTGTAGGGGCCTTGCTAAGGCTTTTCTGCCTTCTGAGTCCACACACATTCATCCATTCAACAAATCTTGTTTCATAAGATTTTATTTATGTATTTGAGAGAGGGAGCACCCCAGGAGACAGTGCGGGGTGGGGCAGAGCTCGTCTCAAGCGGATTCCCTGCTGAATCCGAGCTGGGTGCGGGGCTCCATCCCACGACCCAGAGGTCAACCTGAGCTCAGCTCATGAGTTGGACGCATCACTGATGGAAACACCAGGTGCCCCGATTCAACACATGTTTAATGACTCCCCGTAGACTCAGGTGTTGTCCCAGTACTGGGGGTCAGTACGGCTCTGGTGAGCCCGACGAGGGCCCCGTACCAGCAGAGCTTCTCTTCTAACCAGCAGAGACCGTGTGTAATTAACGGTTGACAGTGTGTGTTCCATACGGTCTGCCTGGTGTCAGCCTGGTTCAAGGGCACACGTGTGGGCTGCCACAGGCACCTCTCACGGACACCACGCTGCAGGGGAAAAGACCTTTCCCACTCCAGTGCAGTTCTCCAGGGCAAGCCCTGCTGTGCACATCTTTTTATCCATAGCCTGATGCCTGCTTGGCAGCTTTGAGAAAATAAATTCCGTAATCCATCCCACAAATATTTACTGAGCTCCTGCTATGTGGCTTGCCTTGTTCTAGGGAGCAGAGATCAAGATGGATGAGGCTCACGCATCCCCCTCCTCCTTGCGACACACGAGTGGAGTCAATGGCTTCTGGCCCGAAGTCTCACTGGTTGTGCCAGATGTGACCCGAAAGCCAAGGCCCAGCCCAGCGTCGGCCTTTATAAGCCTCGGGACATGAGGAGACCCTGACAGCCCTGGTCTCCAGCCTGGGGAGGGGCCCGCAGAGCAGCCTCGCAGAGCGTCTGCCTGCCTCTGTGTCCAGAGACGTTATGTCCGGGGACGGGGTGGTGACCGCAGGCGGTGCCACCACACAGGCAGGGCAGTGACAGCCGACAGTCCTTGGGCTCTATTCAAACGCACGGGCATTGGCAGGGAGGTTCTTGGCTTTGGCGGGCGTTGGGTCAATGATTTTCAAATCCTTCTCCTTTCACTGTGATTATTGATGCAGAATTGAAGGCTCTGTTGGATTTTGTTACTATTCGATAATAGTATGAATGTACCGTAAACCACATGCCGCTTGTACAGCGTCAAACACAGAGAGCATGGAGCGCTTAGAGCTGCACACACATACGTGTGTGTGTGTGTGTGTGTGTGTGTGTGTGGTCTTGACCGTTCTCCGTAAGGAGGATCTAGATGTGGCGGACAGAAAGCATGAAGGAAGTTTCCCTTCATTCCTCCACTCTGCGCTGATTTTCTAGAAGTAATGTTTTTAGCTTTCAGCTATTTCATTTCTTACATATCCTTGTAGAAATGCGTACGTGTTTGCCACCATGTCACATACCATTTATACAACCCTTCCCGTCCCCTGACGTATACGTACGTACATTTGAGAAGCCTGATTTGGACGAACGTTTCCCATTCCAAATGCACTTTTTCCCTCGTTCGATTATGAACATTTCACATGCACAGAAGAGTGCGTGTGCTGCGTGCGCTCCTTGCAGAAGGACCACGACTGGGCTCTCTGCCCGACGCAGATGACCCAGCCCAGGAGCACCCGTCCTCAACTGTATCCCTTCTCTTCCCTGCTATCCCAAATTCTGTAATTTTCCTGTCTTTGGTTTTCTTTATAATTCATCACACGGGCATATATCCCCAAAGAATCAATGCTTCCTTTTATAAAAATGGAATCCTATGTTGTTCTGCCATTTTTTATTTTGGAGCAGAATATTTTTGTGATGTAAATCTAGATTGATGGATAAAGGCAGATTAGGATAACCCCGAAGAATGTGAATCAAACACTTGAACAGAGAAGACATTTTCTGAGAAGGGAAAACGAGCCGATCAGAGGCAGTCAGGAATGCCAACTGGGCCCGGACAGCACCCCTGGATTCCCCAGGCTGATTCTGCAGCACATCTTGTTGGACCAGAATCCCAGTTGACGCAGAGCCTGGTCCTCTCCCCACGGTGCTGACCCTCCGGCCCGGACGGCCGCCATCACTCCTGTCCAGGTTGCCCTGTGTTCACCCCCACCCCCACCCCGCCCCCACCTCCCTCTCCCTGCGGTTGGCCTGCAGAGCAGCGGGCTGAGGCTGCATGGCATTTTAGCCCAGAGCCCTTCTGTGGATGCCGGTGTCACCCAGAGCAGAAGTCCAGACCCCTACCAGCCTCTCCAAGTCCTCACCACAACCCCCGGGACCTCTGCACCATACCCCTACCTCTGCCCCTGCTCCCTGCCCTGCAGCCTCCGCTGGGCCAGAGGACCCCTCCCCAACACTCCTCCCCAGATGGTTTCGTTGCCAGCTCCCCAGGCTCTTCTAAGACGTAGCCTCTGCCAAGGGCTTCTGGAACCGCTCTTGATGGCCTTGCCCCTTCCTGCCCTCGCCCACCATTCCCCACCACACAGCCCTGCGAAAGTGTCAGTCCTGCTTGTTTTCTGCTAGCCTGTTGTATAATCTAGTCGCTTATGCTGTTAATTGCCTTTCGAGGGAGAACAAAAGCTCCGACCAGAATAGTCGTGGGAGTTGGGTTTGTTTTGTTCTCTGCTGTAGCTCTGGTGTGCACGTGGGAGGCACTGACTGGATCCGTGTGGCATCACTGAATGGATGAGCACCGATGGGACCGCCAGGCACACCCCTGGATGTGTGTCTGGGTGTGTCTGGGACATGGGTCCGGGTAGGGCTGTGGGACGCAGATGGGACATGGGCTGCTGTTAGGGGCCAGGAGCCCGGTGAGCTCGCCTAGGAGTGAACAGAGGTGTAAGAGGCCAAGACAGTGACTGAGAAGGTGTGACTGTCGGGGCAGGAGGCGATCTGGGTGAGCGTGGTCCTGGTGGCTGAGGGAAGAGAGTGTGATCGCGGCCCCCGTGCTGGGGGTTAGGATGGGCCACGAGATTTCACCATGTGGGGACCTCCGAGGTCTTGCTGGAGCCCATGGTGGGGAGTCAAGGGTGTGAATGCCCACCCCACTCCCACCCCCAACTGTGGGAAGGTTTCAGGGAAAATGAGAGGAACAGAGGTGACGTGACTGTGCAGGGTCACCGCTTCTGAGAGCTCCTCTTTGAAGGGGGGAAGAGAACGAGGTCACTGCTGTGACAGAAGTGAGCTCACGTGATGGTGTTTTCAAGGTGGGAGGTATCTTGGCATTCTTGTTGTTGGAAGGGGCTCAGTAGAGAGAAGAAGGTTCGTGACGGCAGGGAGAGATGACCATTGCTGAAGGGTGTCCTTGAAGTCACGAGAGGGCCAGGGCTCCTATGTCAGCAGAGTCCCCACCATCAGCAAGGACCGTGGGCAGGAGTGACACCCTTCCCTGGTGACAGGGTGGTAGAGAGTCGTGGGGGTACATGGCTGAGACGGGGAAGGCGAGCTCACTGAACCGAGGAGCCATGGACATAAATCTTGGGGTGTGGGTGTGTTGTGGGGAGAGGCAGGCTGCTTCCTGAGGCAGGCGTCCATTTTCAGAGGTCCAGTTCCACGGGAATCGGGTTTTTGGCCAAAGGAAATGGGGAGACCTTGCGTGCCTTTGTGTCGGGGGTGAATGTGGCAGACAGGAGAGTTACAGAGAGAGTGACAATGGCGATGAGAGTACTCGCCGTAGTTAGTCCCTTACATGCACTGGTTTGGTGTGTTCTATATGACAACCCTGGGAGGACGGCACCATGCCAGATGAGACTGTGGGCACAGAGCGGTTCCATAACCTGCCCGAGTCGAACAGCTAATCAGAAATGGAGCGAGGTCCCCCCCAGAGATCAGATTGTGGAGCCCGTGTCTTCGCGGCGTGGCATCGTTGCGGAATCCTGCCTGCCTGCCGTGGCTTTGCAGCTGTGTGCGGGAGGCTGGCGAGCAGGGAGCACACGGTGCGTCTCTGCCGGGCTGAGGGCTCGGGGTCGCCGTCTGCAGAGCCTGCTGTGCTGTGGCAGAGCGGGGCACAAGCGCCTTGAACTGGGCGTGGGCTCGGGAGCCTTCCCGCGTTCTACTCCAGAAACGGTGACCCCCACGGA
>NW_019154090.1:2833610-2873092 GCF_002288905.1 Enhydra lutris kenyoni | reverse complement strand
AGAGCGGGCAGGATGTCACAGTGTGTGGCCGTGACCCCCACGGAGAGCGGGCAGGATGTCACCGTGCGCGCCCATGACCCCCACGGAGAGCGGGCAGGATGTCACAGTGTGTGGCCGTGACCCCCACGGAGAGCGGGCAGGATGTCACCGTGCGCGCCCATGACCCCCACGGAGAGCGGGCAGGATGTCACCATGCGCGCCCGCGCCCCCACCTGGGTTCCTCCACTTTGGTCTTACTGTTCCCGCTTCGGCACACACTCACCCGACTCCCCGTCCCCGCTCTCAAAGCATCGACACGTCATACGCTTTTTATGTATTTCCAAGTCTCTTATAGACGTTAGTGCACATTTCCCTAAATTCTTCAACACAGGTGTCACAAACCAGAGTCAGTATTTATTTAGATTTTTTTCCTTTGAGGTAAAATCTGCATAAAATTAAACGCACAAACTTGAAGTGAATCATCCCGTGATCTCTGACAAATGCACGTGTGGAAGTCACACAAACCCCCGTCCAGATGCAACGCATTCCCACCGCCACGAACGTTTGCTTCTGCCCGTCCCCATCCTTCCCTGCCCCCCACTCAGCCCCCGGAAGCAGCTGCTTCTGGTTATTTTCCACCGAGGGTTGTTCTCGCCTGCTCTAAAACTTCATAAATGGTGCCCTCCCGGGTGCTGTTTTCTGTAGACTTCTCTCCCTCAGCACAGTGAAGTTCAGGGTTCGTTCATGTTGTGTACCATGCTTTGTTCTAGAAAACTACCGAACGCCGGCTAAGGGACATACAGACCCTCGCTTTGCTTACCCACCCTCCTCTTTACTGACAATAGGGTCGATTTTAGTTTGGGCTGTTGTGAATCAAGCTGCTATGATGTGTGTCTTCTGTGGGCACGTTTTTATTTTTTCTTGGGAAAATACCTAAGCTGGGCAATTGCTAGGTCACGGTGCACATCCCTACGGAGCTTCATTAGAAACGCCGACCAACAATGTGCGAGCGCCCCGGTTCTGCGGACCTGCCAGCATTAAATGTGGCGATTCCTCTCGATGGCGGTATCTGGAGAGGGTCTGGTCATGTGTCATTGGAGTTTGAGGTGTGTTCCCTGGAGTGATTCAACAGTTCGACAAATGACCCCATGCCCCCCGTCTGTGTACTCTCAATCTCCTTCACCTGTGCCCACGCCCCTGTCTCCCCTCTGGTGACCATCAGTCTGTCCTCTATAGAGGAGGGTCTGTTTTTCTGTTTGTATGTTTTTTTCTTTGTTCATTTGTTTTGTTTCTTAAATTCCACATACGAGTGAAATTATATGGTATTCAGCTCTTCCTTTAGGGTTACACTCTAGATCCCTCCATGTCCTTGCAAATGGCAAGATTTCATATTTTCCTGACCAAGTAATGGCCCCTTGTGTACACAGACCCCGCCTTCTTCATCCATCATCTCTGATGCCTCCATATCTTGGCTGTTGAAAATATTGTTCTAATAAACTTAGGGGTGTGTATATCTTTTCCAATCAGTGTTTTCATTTCCTTTGGGTAAATACACAATAGTAGAATTCCTGGGTCGTAGGGGAGCTCTGATTTAACTGTTTGAGGAACCTCCATCCCGTCTTGCAGAGCAGCTGCCCCAGTCTGCGTCCCCACCAACAGCGCATGAGGGCTCCCCTTTCTCCGCATCCTCACCAGCACCTGTTGTTTCTTGTGTTTTTGGTCTTAGTAAGTCTTGAAGTAAGGTGTAAGTCCTCCAATTTTGTTCTGATTTTTTTAGATTGATTTGGAGATTCTAAATTCTTCAAATCTGCACATTGAAAAGTAAGCTGGTCAGTTTCTCAAAAAAAAAAAAAAACCTCTTACAAGATTGAGATTATGTTGAATTTTAAATCGATTTGGAAAGAGTTGATATCTTAACATTATTAGGTCTTCCAACATGCATACACTTGCTGTGTATTTTCTTTTATTCAAGAGGTGTTTAATTTCTCTCCGTTATTGATAGCTGTTAGTGTCTATGTCTTGCGCATTTTGTTAAATTTATTTCTAAATATTTTTCTATTGCAAATGGAACTTTGTAAATTTATTATTTTAAATGTAAATTTAATATTCTAGTTGTTTGTTAAGTGCAATTGATTTTTTTGTATTGACCTGCTATCCTCTGATGCTGCTCAATTATTCATTCTAATAGTGTTTTGTTTTGTAAATTCCTAGGATTTTCTCTGAAGCAGTCTTTCTTCTCTCACTCACCAGCCAGAAGCTGTGGTCCATGAAGAATGGAGGTGGCAAGTGTGGGCATCCCCGCCTTGCTCCTGAGATGTGCTAGCATGTCATAGCTCAGGTAGATAGGACGTTGGCGGTGGGGTTTCTCAGATGTCCTTTAGTACATCGGGGAGGCCCCTCTCTATTTTCAGTCGGCTGACGGTTTTAAATCACAAATGAACATTGAGTTTTGGCAAATGTTTTCTTTGTTACTGTACTGACAGGGTAAATTACGTTGACTTTGGAATGTCGGAGACATATTTGTGCTCCAGGGACAAACCACATGTGGTTATGACGTGTCTCCCTGTTAACGTATTTCTGCATTCAGTGTGCTCATACTTGTTAAGGAGTGTTACCCCTGCGTTCGTGAGGGTTATGGGTCTATAATTTTCCCTTTTTATATTATCTTCATCGGGTTTTGATATCAGGACTGTGCTATCCTCATAACTTTATTTGAAAACCATTCTTTCTTTCTCTATTTTCTATAAATATTATGTACAAATCATGCTATTTCTTCTTTAAATATTTGCTAGAATCCCCCAGTGAAGCCATCGGGTCCTAAGGTTTACTTTGTACAAATGGTTTTGCTAACACATTCAGTTCCTTTCAAGCACAGAGGTTCATTCGGAGTTTCTGTTCCTCTTGTCTCAGTGGGTCTAAATTTGCATTTCCAGGGGCTTTGTCCATTTCACCAAAGTTTTCATTCATATGCGGTGACTTCCAGCGTTCAGTCGTTTCTGTGCACACTGTGGGGTGTCTGGGTGTGGGGGCCGTTCCCTTTACCTCCAGTATCAGAAATGTGTACGTCTCTCTTTCTGGATCAGCTTAGGGTAAGGTCAAGTCAGTTTCTCTATCCTCTCAAAGAAACCATCTTGGCACGGTTTAATGTCGCTATTGCTTATCTGTCTCCGATTTTCTGGATTTTTGTGGCTATCCTTGTTACTTTCATTCCTCTACTAAGTGTTTCATCTTCTGGTTTCCACAGCTGGCAAGTTAGGTCATCAACTTCAGACCTTTCTTCTTTTCTGTATAAACATTGAAGGCTATTCATTTTCCTCAAGTACTGCCTTAGCGGATAGGTCGTGTTTTCATTTCCATTTGATTTCACACACTTTCTCATGTGGTCCCTGACCCATGGGTTAGTTAGAGGTTGTTCATTTCCAAATAATGTCTATTCTAGATATCTTATTGTTACTGATTGTCAGTTGAATTGCACTGTAGTCAGAGAACATGCTCAGTAACCTCTCAGTGCTTCTGGGTTAACTGATACTTGCTCTGCGGCCTGGCATAGGGTCCATCTCATGAAGCTCGCCACACACCAGAGAACATCCGTCCTGCGGTCGTGGTGCTCCAGAAGACCCGTGAAGTCAGGGTGCTTGGGGATGCCTCTCGTGTGTTCTCGTGTTTATTTATTTGGATGGTTTTGTAATTCCCACGCTGTGCACTGAGACCCGCAGGGTGTTGTAATGAACCCTCAGGGGTGCCCTGGACTGTTGAGACACAGGGTCTTCTGTCGGACTCTGTGCATTACTGCTGGGAAGTCGTAGGATCTTCCACACGTTGACGCAGACCATTATACACGAGCAAAAGCTCATCTCCATTCTTATCGCTGCTGACCTATTTGGAAAAATCATTGCTTATTGGGAAGCTGTAAAACTCTTGGCAAAAATATAAGTTTTCTAAATTCTAATTCTGATACCAGTTTCATGTACCTAAGTCTGAAACACCGACTTGTCTGTCAGTCATTTCTTTCAGGTAAGAGTAAGTGTTCCACAGAAAGACACTGGTTTAATGAGCAGCTCACAGTCACACAGATGTACTTGCTCGCGACAGCCACTGCTTCCTGCGTGGCAGACCTGCTCTGTCAGGACTTCCCATCACACAGGACAGCGAAGGCTGTGTCATCCACTTTCAGATATCATAAAATTAATATGCAATAATTAATAATCTCTACTGCTTTTTCAAGAACATTCTCTTTTTTTAAAAGATTTATTTATTTGAGAGAGAAGGTGCACACGCCAGGGTGCACACACGAATGGGGGGGAGGGGCAGAGGGGGAGAATCTCGAGCAGACTGAGCTGAGCACGGAGCCCGAGGAGGGCCTTGATCTCACGACCTCGAGCTCAAGACCTGAGCTGAAAGGGCTGGACGCTGACCCAACCGAGCCACCCAGGCTCCCCCAAGAACATTTTCAAGTGAAAGCGTCCCATGTGTGTTGCTGAACCGTGAGCGTGGGGCCATGGGGGGTGATTGCTGGCAGTGCCCGGACCAGGTGGGGCTCTCGCCGCCCCAGCGCCAATGTCCATGCAGAGTGAGACAGAGCGGAAGCAGGTTTGCCCTTTCAGATCACCCTGTGGCCTCCCCTGGGGGGTGGGGTCTGTGGGCTCTCATTTCAGAAGCGTTGAACTAAGGGATTATTTCAATAATTCGCTTTCCAGAAATCCAGCATTTCTCCCATCTGGAACCCTGACTCAGCTGTTTACTCTTGGTTGATGCTCAGTTAGAGTTTCAGAGAGAATTTTTTTACAGCACAAGCTAGAGGGATCAGCTTATCAGGGGACAGCCCAGCCAAACACAAGAGCCCCCAGTGCTGTTTCTAGGCGTGCAGATCCTCCCTAAACACTGGGCAGTAGGCAGCGCGCTGGCAGCCCGAGGGGACAGTCTGGTGCACACCCCGGTCCTGGACACCCACAGCACTCAGTGACTGGGAACCCGCCGTGCGGGGGCCTCTGCTAGGCCTGGGTCCCAGGGGGTGAACTTAGCCTGTCTTGGCTGTCTGACATCGGGCCCCGTGAGCAGAGTAAGTGCAGGTGTGAAGAGACTGGCTCTGGGGGGTGACCGCAAGTTGTGTACAAATGGTTTTGCTAACACATTCAGTTCCTTTCAAGGACAGAGTGGCCGAGGGCAGGAGTCCCCTAGATGTGGGCTCCAGACTTAGCCTCGCTCACCGACAGTGGGGCCTCAGGCACATCTTTCCCCTCTCGAGGCCTCCGCTTCCTGCTCTGCAGTTCTGGGATGTAAATACTCACTTTGCACAACATTTGTGACCACTAAGCGTGCAAAGTAGATCAGATATCCAGCATAAAACCTGCTTCGTTTTAAACAGTCGAGAACTGGTGGCTGCTCTTGCTTTTTCAACATTAGCAAACGGAGCAGGGACCTGGATGTTGGGCCCAGACGGTCAGGCTTTGCACCAAATCCCCCTTTTTCAATTTTAGAGAAGTTACTTCAGTTACCTGAACCCCACTGATCTCATTGGTAAAATGAGGAATGGCCAAACCTGTTGTGTGAGATGATTGTGAGGGGTGAACCTGCAGGCGTTCTGAAATGCTTAGAATGGGCTTGGCCCGTAACCAGGGCCACGCAAATATCCAAGATTGCTATGACTAGGAGTAGTGATACCATCGCCGTGCTGTGGTGACCACAGTCCCCGTGGGGCCAAGACTCTCCCTTGGTCTTAGCACTGGATGTCTGGGCTCCTGGCACTCCACGGAACCAGAGTGGAACCCCAGGACTTTGGCCAGGAGTCCCCTCACTGTGGTGCGCACGTCCTATCTCCAAGCCAGACAGAGTCACCATGGGGTTCACGCAGCTGGGCCCGCAGGCACCCCACATGCACCCCTCACACACCAAGACACAGCCCTCCACCCCTCCCTGGGCGATTTCCAGGACGCTGGTCATCGGGACAACTGGAAGCAAACATTTCTTCACGTTAGCGTGATAAACCCTGCCAGGGGTTCTCAGTTTCTGCTCTACTCTGGAAGCACCATCGTTCAGAGGAGGCCAAGCAGCTGTTAGTCTCACTCGTGAAAACCAGTCATTTCTAAATAGAGCAATAATACCACAATCTTAATTTTCCACTCAATGGTGAAAGCAGTTAACATTACTCAAAATTATTAATTAGCACTTAGTAATTCACACTGTAGAGCAATCTCGGGGTGCTTTAATGTATATATCATGGGCGAGATTTATGGTGGGAATTACAGTATGGCAAATCATTCTTTAAAATGGTGCTCAAATCACACAAGTTTAAAATACTAATTATGTAAAATACATTCTGAATTTTTAATTTCTACCTTTGTTGAACAGTGTTCTCATTACCAGCCTTGGGAATGGGATAGCTATACCTCCAGAAGCCCTCGCTCTGGGTCCACCGTGACGCAGACAGCCTGGTGTTTGCACAGGGCCACTTGTGCCCCGTCGCTTGCGTTCTGAAAAGAAGAAAAGTGAATAACAATCCTCTAAAAGTCACGATCATTGCAAGATAATGAAGCATGAAATTCCGCTCTGGGACAAAATCATCTCTAAAAAGTACTTGAGAAGCCTTTGATGGCCATGAAATAACTATTTCAGTTAAAAGATAAAATTTAGGACGTATTCCTGCTAACAACGTAGCTCTGGGAAAAAAACACATTATCTTCATCTGGTTTCTCGTGTGTGCCCCCGCGGAGAAGCTCTGGGAGTACCTGCGAGCACTTTGGTTTTCTAGCCACTTAGGACAGGCTGAAGCACTTCGTGGAACCCTGGGGGGTGATGTGGGGTTTTGGGGGTGGGGGCTTATGGTTTCCCCACTGCAGTCTGGCCAGCGGCCTCATTTATACTTGGACACGTCACAGACCAGGTGCTCTGAGTACCCCCCAGCACAGGTCCACCCCAGGCCACCCTCCAACCCCTGGGACACGTAGGGCTGTGCACTGGTGGCCCCCACCCCTGCCCCCCGCTCAAAATCCTGCATGTCCAGGCATCGGCGTCTAGAATGTGGTTGCGCTGCCTGTGGGGACACGGTGGGAGTAACGCAGACCTCCCTGCATTGCTCTCCGGTGGTCGCTGGCCCATCTCACAAGGGGGCTCCTCTGGAAAGGTTGCTTCTCCCAGGATCGCAGCCACAATCAGGGCGCGTGGGAGAGGAAACATTGAAACCCCTCTCCTGGGGAAGCGGTAGTTTAATGCAAGGAATTCAGGCCCCCTGAGGACTTCCTGCTGAGTGAGATCGGGGCATCTAGAGGCTGCCACAAGGTCTCACCCGTCTGTGTCTCCACTGCCCGGAGGTGGGGCTGACGGCTGGGGACCTGCGGGTAAGCACACGCGGGCCAGGTGTGATTAACGTAGCCTCCCGGGCCCGGAACAGCGGCTGCTCTGGGGCTTCTCATCTCTGACCGGTACCCTTGGTGCGGGGCCCTCCTCACCAGGCCTGGCTCTAGAACCTTCTTCGGCTCTGGAACTCTCACTGTGGAGGTGCCTTTCCTAGCATTCTAGGTTCTGTGGCACGTGCTGAAAAAGGAGCCAAAGCCCCACATCCTGGTTTCCTTTTAGCCCCCGACGAAGGCTGGTTACGACCAGCTCTCAGGCGGCTGGCCTGGCGTTTCTGGGATTTGATTAAGTCCTTCTGTTTCCTCTTCTTTGGCAAAATACACCTCTCCTCCTGCCCCCAGCCCGATCTTGGCGCTCGCCTCTCTGCGCTCACTGTCTGCCGTTTCTGGGCCATGCTCCTTTGGGGCCGGGGTTGTCTCCAGCCCTGGAAGGGAGGGGTGCGGTGGAGGGTCTCCCTGCGCTGGGGCCAGGGGTGCTGACCTCCTTCTCTCGCTCTGCAGCAGTGGCTGACTCGGGTTCCTCAGGCAGCGGCGGGCCCAGGGTGCTAACCCCACGCGGAGCTCCCCGGCCTTGGCTTTACACTGGAGACGCGGAGAAGAAAGAGGGAGGAGAGGTAAGTGACAGGGGAAAACGCAAGGAGCAAATGGCTTTCATGTCATTGCTGCTGCTTCCGGACAGAAGAGGTTGGTCATTTCTTAAATTCCTGTGAAACACGGACCACACCTGTTCGTGTTAACATATCCACCACCTGAAACAGCGGTTTTTGGTTTGTTTGGTTTTTGTGAAGGTGCTTACGACGCACTGTCCTAGCAGGTGTCGGGTGCAGAACGCAGCCCTGTGAACCGCGGCCTCCCCGCTGGGCAGTCGACCCCCGAGCTTACCCGTGAGCTTGTGCCCTTGGTCCAGCCTCTCCCCGTCCCCCGCACCCCATCCCTATTCCACACCAGTCTGCTCTGCGTCTGTGGACACGTGTCCGAGACGTCATGTAGGCGCGGTGGGCGAGGCAGGTGGGGAGAGCCTGTGTCTGCTGATGAACGGCCGGAGATCTGTGTGTCCACAGCATTGCCTCCTGTCCCGCGTCACAGTGTTCCGCCGCGCACGGTGGAATCGCGCTCCGTCCTAACACGGCGGGACGTCCTGGCAGCTGTGGCCACCTAGGCGCATCTGGAGGCATTGTGCTCTGTGAAATTAGCTGGAGATGGAAGGATGGATTCCACGTGGTGTCACTGGCGTGCAGAGGGTCGTTCTCGAGCATCAGGGCCTCAGATCCCTGCCACTGGGGAGCAGACGTCCTCGCGTCCGACGTGCTTTGTTGGCCTGGATGTACTCCGAGGGCGAGCAGGGGAGCCCCGCGGGGTGGGCGGCAGGGGCCCACGGCTGGCGCCCTGAGGCTTACAGATCGAGGGGACCCCACTGGAGGCACCGTCCCCATGACTCACGCCCACCCTTGGCCCCAAGAGCGGACACCCCATGTTAGCACCGGCTTAAGCTGGAAAGAGCACCTAGACGTGGTACTGCGATTTCTAAATAGCTGTGAGAGGGCCTGGTGTGTTCCTTCTGTGGCATAGTCACCCGGTGGACAGGGGGACAAGGGTTCTTTATGCCCACCATGAGGCCCAGACTCGGGCCATCTGCTCCAACGAGGGGTGGAAACCCGAGTTCCAGCATGGGCGCAAACGTCGTTCTGTTGGAGCCCGGGCTGTGGGAGCGTCCCAGGCCGTGTCCGCAGCATGGCTCCGTGCTGTCACCGTGTGGCGCCCGCCTGACGAGCGCGGGACCCCGTGGTCACACCCGAGATCAGCGTGGGTTCTGCGCTTTGACGCTCCCTTGTCTGTGCAGACTTCCTGTGGTGACGAAGAACATATGCTTCCCTTCGAAAGTGTAGGAAGTGGAGAAAGAAGTGGCATTCCCACAGAAACTGAGTTTGCCTTAATTAGGATGAGTCTCTGTTCTGCCCCACCAGCCCTTGGATGGTCAGAACCGGGTTCCCTTTGACCTTAAGAGGCTCGAGCTCCTTGGGTCGAAGGGAAAGCTCAGTTTAGAGCCTCCTGGTTCCTCATGCTGCTTCTTCCTTAACGTCGATGAAGCCCCCGCACTTGTGGCTTGGGGGGGCTTCTGTTGAAGAGCGCCCCTGAGAGATGAGCGTCTGGTTTTCCTTCCAGCTTGTTAATACTAGCTGGCCAAAATAGACCAAAGTAAAGGTGGTGTGTACCTGTGTGTGTGTGTGTGTGTGTGTGTGTGTGTGTGTGTGCATGTAGTGACCCGCAGGAGCTCCCCCCCACCAGAGTGCTCCCCACATGCACAGTGGGGGCGTGCTGCTGGCTCACAGTCGCCGACAGCCCCGGGCCTCAGGCAGCCTCCTGGGGAGAGGGGCTCAGTGGTCATCTGTGACACTGGGGGTCACTCCCTGTGGGGGGCTCCCCAGGAGGCCCCTTCACCAGCGGTCGGTCCCCCTGGGGATGGTCTCGCTTCCCTCATGAGGCCGTCACTCAACACCCTTCTTTTTATTTGTATATGGAGTCTCTTTATAACCTTAACTTCTAGTTTTGGGGCATTTCTTAAGAAGCTGGAAGGAACATTCATCTTCTCCGTCATATCCAAACATAATCCCTGGGCTTTTGTGTCTTTCCTCTGCCATCCTGATGAATTTGGGGAATTTGGGGAATTTTTAAATCAATGTCTACCTGATCATCTTCTGCAAGCTGCTAAGAGTTTTGCAGTTTTTCTCCAGAGCAGTTTAACTGTCCGCTTTTGTGCAAACACACACACACACACACACACACACACACACACAAGCACATACACAATCCCTCCTAATACTAGTACTGTTTCGAGTTTAACATCTATTCCCTTCTTAGAATACTCTGCAAATTATTCACACCAAAAACCCTGCAGCTTTTAAAGAGATGTATTTCTTTTTTTTCTGCGTGTCAGACAGAATTAATCAAGGTTCTAATGATTGTTCTGCAGGTGTTATTTCAAAAACAACCAGTACCCCCCCCAGATCATTAAGTTTACAGGGAGACTTTTGATTACAGGAGCTGATGACTATTATTTCTAAAATAGAAGACGCGAAGAGCAACAAAAATCAATGACATGGCCATTAGGTTGGAGCTAAATTTACCCGGGTTTGTGTTGGTGAGGTCCCCACCCCCTTCTCTGCAAACAGTCACTGTATTGTGCACTTTGGTATTTATAACTGTTACCCTGATGACTCGGGGAAGAATTTGAAGGAATCAATGCACAAGATCTACTCAATGGTATTATTGAGTTTGCTAATCGGTGCAAGACTCCGGGCTTGACCCTGGGCCACAAAGGATCGGGCACTGGGCTCTTCCCGGTGGATTTTCATTGGACAGAAGAGACAGACGGTAAGCGCACAAGTTCCTGTGTGCACACATAACCACGGGGTGGAGAAGAGACGCGTGTGGACACGGAAATGTGAGAGCCGTATCAGGGGATGTGGCCCCAAGGGACAGACGGAGGGGGCAGGTGCCTTGTTCCCCTGAATTATTTAGAGTACGGAGCCTTCCCTAGGACTTTGTTCCCGGATAGGGAAGAGTAATCTGCTTTTTAAAAACTCTTTTTACCCTAAATCATGTTACCTCATTTTAATTTCCAGCACGTCATGGAGAGCTTAGGTTTGGGGACTTTGACAATCTGCTCTTACAAGTTGTCATAAGGAGAATAAGACAGGCCTTCCTTTGTGGAATGCTCCAGAAGCTGGTCTCTGCTTCACAAAACTCAGAGGTCGCCAGAGTCAGGGTTTGTCAACTGGGTATGACTCCGTCCCCATCCCGGCCCAGGGGATGGTTGATGTCTAGAGACAAATTGTCCGGAGACATTTTTGGTTGTCATAACCGGAGGGGCGGTGGTCCTGGCATCTAGACGGCATAGACAGAGATGCTTCTGGAACACGCTGCTGTGGCCAGGACGGCGCCAGAGCCCCCCCGCCCCCCGGACAGAGGATCAACTGGTGTGAAGTGTCCACAGCCCAGCTTCTCTGTGTGCCTCCCTGGATGGCAAGGTCCTTACAGGAGGTGGCACACCGGCTAACCCAGGGGCGGCAGCAGACCGCAGCGTCCAGGTCGGGTCCTGGGGCCGTTGGGCAGGGCTGGGGGTTCCGTCCTCCCACTTAGCCTCGGGGCACTGTGGAAGCCTCAGTGTCCTCCCTGGGGAGAGAGCAGTGCCTGTCCCACCACGCTGGTCTAAACTGAGCCCCCGGCCCCTAGTAGGAGCTCAGTGCACACTCTTAGCCATCACTGACCCCGGGGGAAGCCTGCAGCTTCCAAAGCTCTGTCCGAAGTCCTGCTGTTTCCCACTCAAAGGCCAGAGAAAAGGCTCACATTCCTCCCAGCTGGAGTTGAGGTGAGACCGTCGAGAGCTTGTTGGCCTTTGACGTGCCCGGGGTCTGAGCAAAGGCCTAGGTTAGAGGTACGGATTATCACTGACTCCTGCTGAGGTTGGTGAGGAGCCCCGCGAGACGCCCTCAGCGGTCACCCCTGCAGCCTGTGCCCCTCTTTCCAGTGCACAGCAGGGGGCAGGCAATAGCGGTTCCCTCACGAGCTCAGCCCTGAGATCACACCAGTCCGTTCCTGACGAGGCTGTCTGCTGTCGCATATCGTCCTCGGAGCCCAGGCCGCTGCCTGCTGCCCCCAGATACACAGCCTCCTCCTCGAGGTCTGAACGGGCCGCCTGCCACGGGGACAGAGAGAGAAGGGGCCTTGTGACTGAAGCGCCCTGCTCCAGCGGCCTCATCTCCAGGCTCCAGCAAGCATGGCCTTCCACAGGTGTGATGGCGCCTCCAGGCTCCCAAGCTCTACTCTGACCCTCTGTGACCTTCCAGACCTGCCTCCAGTCTACTCCTGGCCCAGGGGTCCAGCTGCACACCAGACAGACCCAGTTCCTGCCCTTGTGATGTTGGCCATCCGGTGGGGAGAAAGGCATTCACTTTGAGGAAATCTCACACATAAATGGGTCACGTGCTGTGGTTCGGGTGACCAGGGTCACTAGCCAGCTCAGGGGAGGCTGGCCTGGGCGCAGGGCCTGGAGGGGGTCGGGGGCTGGGCAGAATGACTGGAGGACGGGGAGGCTGGGGAGAGCGGAGAGGGTGCATGTCACCCTGCATCTAAGTGGGCAGGACGGAGAAGACCAGCCAGTGCCACAGGCCAGCATTGCCCACCCAGGCTGGGAGCAACTGGGGTTTTCTCCATCAGAGGAGAGCCCCATGCAGAACTCGCTGTCCTCCTGCCCCAGTAGATCCCATCCCTAAGCCCTTGTCTCCATGACCGGCACACCTCTGATCCCACCGGCGACGGACACAGTAGAACTTCTGAGGCAGAGGGCCACGACCGTATCCATGGGCTGACAATCCCCGGCTCCTCTACAAGGGCTGGGTTGAAGCTGGGGACCAGCTGGGAGCCGTTGGGGCACACGTGATGGCGGTCTGGGTTGGTTGTGGGGAGATGAGACATGTGGGAGCCCGTATCCATGGACTCGGCGTTGGACAGGTGTGGAGGCAAGCCAGACCTCGGGGTTCCGGGCTTCAGCACATGGGTGCACAGTGGCTTCCCGGACGAGTGTGTGAGGGCTCACTTAGAGACCCCCCAGAGCGGTGCCATGGGAGGTGACGTGTGGGGCCTGTGGAGGCAAGCCATGGACTCGTGGCGTCGTCCTGATGCTTTCTTTCCTACGTGGAGCCCGTGCTTCCCCAGACAGCCCTCCTCGCCCCCACAGGGCGACCCCGCCACCCCCACGCATGGACCCTGTTCCTCCCGCAGGAAAGCCCCCCTCCATGCCTCCAGCCAGCTCCATAGCCCCTGGATAGAATGTTGGAGCTTGAAGGAACCCCAGGTCCCTGTTGCCGTGAGCTCTCCCAGTGCTCCGGGACTCAAGGGCAGCAGCCATGGAAGCCGGCAGTATCCATTAGTCTTGTAGGCTCTGTCCTCTCGGGAACGATCTCAAGTCTTCCCGGCCAGGTGGCCAGCTCACCTCTGCTCCTGAGCCCCCAGAGGCTGCAGACGCGCGCCCCTGGGCTGGTCTGCTGTCTGCCGTCTGCCAGGGAGCCTGCCCCATGCGTTCGGGTGGGGGTCGCTATGCCCACCGAGTGCCGTGTCTTTTCCAGCTGGGACTTCAGGAGCTGGCCTCACTGTGCCGCAGGACCAGCCTTTCCCAAGCCCTCACCAGGGCACTTGCGACCTGATAACTAGTCCTCAACCCAGAGCTGTCCGACAGCTCGTGAGGGGACAATGTCCTTCACGTCCAGCATTTGCTTCTGAGCTTTCCTTGTCCCTTGACCCTGGGAAGGGGGAATAAACAGGTGCTGTTTCCCTGTTACCCCCGTGGCCACATCTGTCCCATGTCTCAGCATCTGTCTCGCTGGCCTCCCTTGTTTTTGTGTCCCGGCATCCAGAATGGCCCTTGGCACACAGTCGGTTCTCAGTAAATGTTGGCTGAGCCTCGGTCTCGTGAAGGGGGAGATTCTGAGGGACGGGAAAGGGGTGAGCTTGCCGGTGCTGGACAGCCGACCCTTGGACGCTCCACATCCTCCCACGTTTCTTTGTCTGTTCTGTTTGTTCGAAGCAAGTCACTGGATAGACCCCTGGCTTACGAAGAGAGGAATTGCCTGTCACCTTTTCCCATGGAGTTATCGAGGAGGAGCTTGTGAGCATCCCAACGAGAACAGAGGGTCTCCCGTGTAGGTGTCTGTCTCGGTTGCTCTCGAACTCTGTTCTCCTGTGAGTCAGAAATAAACCCTCTCCTCTTGCCAGGTGTGTGTTAGGGACCGTGAGCCTCCCCAGCCTTGAAAGTCGGGCCCCGTGGATCGGAGCCATGAACTTTCCCTTTCCTGGCCATTTACACGATGGACCTTTCCGTGTGGCTGTCGGAGTGTGCACGCAGTGCTCACCTGCCCGGGGCTTAGCTGCTGACGTTTAGACGGCCGTGCCCGGGGACCTCCGCCCGGCTGGGGAGGGGTCTGCTGTAGCCCGTCCAGAGGGGGAAGGAGGATTTCTCCCCCAAACACAGAGGTCGGCCCTCCGAAGCAGCTTAAAGCCACAGTCAAACCTGATGCTTTGCTGATCTGTCAGCGAGGGAGGTATGCCCCCAGCCCCCCTTGGAAAACACTGCGTCTCGGGATCTCGAGCCACAAATTCCGTGGACCATCGTGGGTTTGCACCTGGGCTGCTGCTGTCCTGAGGGCCTGGGTTCTTCTCCAGGGAACCGTGCAAGTGCTTCAGGTGCTTTCCGAAAATTCCTGCAACCTCTGTGTTCATTTGTGGGCTTTTTGTTTTTTGTTTTTTGTTTTTGATGGAGAGTCAAAACCCTTTTTCAGACTCTGAGAATTCCTGGAGAGCTCCCCCTGCCTGTCCCTCTGCCCGCCACACAGACACTCACATATCAAAACCCCAGAGCGAGTGGCCGCCCAGAGCAGTGACTCCATAGCAGAGGACCAGCTCTCTCTCCCGAAGTCCGTAGCCCTGGTGTGTGTGGCCAGTGGACGTGGGTCAGAGCTGGGACAGTGTTGTAACCCCTGCATCTCCCCGGCCCCACACAACTGAACAGTGGGCGTTGGCAGAAAGGGCCTGTCTGGAAGGGGGGACATGGCCAATAACCCAGGAACACCACGGGGGCAGGAAGTTGGTGCGCCCTTCACCTGCCCCTGCAGGCTGGTCTCAACACAGCAGCCTGAGTGTCCTCTAAAACAGGTCGGCTGTGTCACTCGTGTGCCCAGAAACCCTCCACCGGCTGATGCACACACTCAGAGCAAAAACCAGCGTCCTATAGGGGCCTGCAGGATCCATACTGTTATGCTCCCCTCAGCGCTTCCTCCCCCATCCTCTACCTCCCTGTCTCCCTCCTCCTCACCACCCCACACCTCTGCTCAGCCCCTTGAGCACGTTTTCCTCCGGCTTCCTCCTGCCCCCGGGCCTTTGCACTTGCTCTTCTCTCTAGCAAACATGTTTCTCTCGGTTGTTATTTTCTTTCTAGTGGTTCTGCTCTCACCTCAAAAGCCACTGCTCACAGAAGCCGTCCCTAAGTAGTCTTTCCGCAGGGCCCCCGCTCACCCCACCCCTCTCTGGGTCTGGTAACCTCTCACTCGGTCTGACCTGGCAGGTGCCCAGCCGTTACTGGTTTTGTGTGTTTCAGCTGCTAGAATGCCATGTGGGCCGGGGTGGGGCTCTGCTTGTCCACCCCGGGGTCCTCCGTGCCCAGCCAGTGCCTCTGGTCAGTGTCTGAGGAACGGGTAAGGGAAGCACAGGCCTTTCTGATTGCAGACCCTGCTTGCTCTCATGGCCTCACCAGCATCTTACCCTGCTGCTCTCCCTCCTCTCCGAGATGCCGCCCAGGGAAGAACCCCTCCCGTTTATACAGACCTGTCTTCCGTTTGTGACGGCCACCACACCTACGACGTCAACACCCAGAAAACAGTAGGTGCTCAAGTGAGGGAATGAATGAATCAAGTTCAGCCAGAGCCGTGGACTCCAGCCAAGGGGGTCAGGGGGCCTTCCCAGGGGGCATGTTTGAGCCTGTTCTTGAGGGAAACCTGCAATCAGCCTAGGGGCTGGGCCTGGGCATTCGGGGGTCTGTCCCCTGCACTGCTTGTCGGAGCCCCACCCCCACTTCCTCCCTCTGTGTTGAATGGCACCAGCTTCCCCTGTGCTGGGAGCCCGGGCCTGCCCCGGCTGTGCCTATCAGCTCGTCCCTTTCTCCCCTCGCCTGCTCTCTGACCGGAGGCTCCACGGGGCTTCCCCCTTTCCCCTCCCCCTGTTCCTTCCCGAAACATTTGTAGCATTTCTCCTGTGGAGATACTGTTCTCTTTGGAGATTGGACTCTGTTGAGCAAGGATGGGCGAGGAGGCTGACGACCAGGAGGACTGTGAGGAAGGAGGGCGCCTTGGAGACAGTGAGACGCTGGAGGGCGGGGTGGCGGAAGGATGCCGCGGCCGTTGAGGAAGGTGGACATGGGTCCCGAGACGAGGATGGAAGCTGCTGTCCCTCTTCCTGGGAGGCGTGATGGGATTGGGGTGCCTGTGTCAGGCTCCGTGAGGAGGAGGAGAGAGACCCTGTGCATGTACACATGGGGTGGGGGGGGCGGGCCCAGGTGGCTTCGTCAGTTGAGCATCAGACTCGGTTTTAGCTCGGGTACGGATCTCAGGGTCGTGAGGTCGAGCCCCTCGGTTCTGTGACGAGTGTGGAGCCTGCTTCAGCTTCTCCCTCCTCTGCCGCTTCCGTCCCCGCTGGCGCGCACTGTCTCTGTGGCTGCAGACATACAAACACGCGGGTGGGCGTGCAGGTGCGCAGACACGCACGGCACCGTTGTGTGCACCGGGCCTGTGGGTATCGCGACAAGGTGCCTGCACAGTGAGGTCCAGAAATTGCACGTCTGGTTCCCTGTCCTTCCACGTGTGTGCAGAGGTGGACGGCTGACAACGTGTGTGGTCGCCACCTGCGTGCCCCTCCGCAGACGGGAGACTGGGCAGATTCAGGGCGAGGAAATGAAGAAATACAAATCAATAAGCTCAGTGAAGCGAAGCAAACGCATTTATGCCGATACGGGGTGGCACCAAGACCCATTGCTTTGGGCAAAATACAAGGGGCATTGTATCTTTGAAAAGCTGCTGGAGGTAGGCATATATGTGAGGGTTTGCAGGCTTTTGTTTACGTTTTCACTACTTTTTTTTTAATTTTTAAAAGATGTTATTTATCGCATCACCCAGGTGGCTCAGTCCGTGAAACATCTGCTTTCAGCTCAGGTCACGATCCCAGGGTCCTGGGATCACTCCCCACGTCGGGCTCCTGCTCAGCAGAAGCCTGCACCTGCTTCTCCCTCTCCCTGCCCCTCCCCCTGCTTGTGCTCTCTCTGGGTGTCAGGTAAGTAAATAAAATCTTTTGAGAGAGAGCAGAGCTAGGGAGAGAGCACACAAGCAGGGGGAGGAGCAGAGGGAGAAGCAGGCTCTCTGCTGAGCAGGGAGCCTGATGCGGGGAGCCATCCCAGGACCCCGATATCACGACCTGAGCCGAAGGCAGATGCTTCACCAACTGAGGCCCCCATGTGTCCTGATTTTCACTACTTTTAATAATATAAGAAAGTCCAGTTTTCTTAATGACTGATGGCAGAGACGGTGACGATGGCTGGGTCTGACGTGAAGCCAGAGTACGCACTCAGTGAGGAGTTTCCCAAAGCTCCTTCTGTTGGTGGTATTTTTTGCGAGTAGGAGCTGTGCAGGCTTTGGAAGCAAAAGGGAAATGATTCCTGCCTGTCTGTGATACACCCAACCTTTGGGTCCAAAAGTCATTCCATCTCCACAAGTTAGAGGTTCTTTCAGACAAGACCACAACATGCCCCATGCTCTGAAGTTCCTGTCTGAGGGGTATTTGTCCAATGTATATTTCTGAGCCCTTACTATAGATCAAAAACTAGTCTAGAAATATAATGTGACCAAAATTAAACATGTCATTCTTTGAGCCCACAGTCCATTTTCTCAAAGGACCTCACAAATAAAATGTCAGTTGATAAATGTGGTGAGCACTGCAAAGAGATGTTCATAGCATGTGCAAAAAGTGCACTGTGAGAACAAATCACAGAAACTCTGAAGGGGGCAGGCTGCACAGTTGTGCAGTCTGTGCATGGACCAAAATCTCCCTCAGGAGGGTACAATGAGAGGAGGCTGAAATCTAGTCCACATTTTGTAGACCAAACCCTGCCCCCAATGTAGGGCTGTGTCTGCATGCTGGGGACATCACCGTCCCTCCCCAAGCCACAAGCCCTTAGAGCTGTGTTTGGCCAGAGGCAGTAACTTTTCTAATTTTCAGCTGAGAACGAGAGTCACATATTAATGCAACCACTACTGCCTGTAGACTCAATGTGTCCTTGGATATGACTTCATCAGGGATATCAGGGAGGGCCTCCTGGAGGAAGTGACACATGTGCTCTGAGTAGGGAGTGAGAGCCACTTAGGTGTAGAGGGAGAGAAAGAGTTTTCCAGCCAAGAACCAGCAGATCCGAGGATGGGAAAGATCCGGGTGGTGATGGTAGGGGGATCCCGGCTGGTGCTGCCTTGAGCACCATACCTCTCTGTCCTCGCACACCTGTGGGGGCATTCTGCATGACATGTAAGACATGGAGCTTCTGGCTCAGATCTCGAACTTTCTCCGAAGGCGGTGGAAGCAGACAGGACTTACGAGAAGCCTCACTGGGCCCCGGTGGTAGAAGACCTCTCGGCCTAGCCTCTGCCGCCAGAGCCACGCTAGCTTTCCCTGCTGGCCTAAAAGCCCACCTTCTCTCTCTTCTAAGACTTTCTGGTCAACAATTCTTTTTGTTTTTGTTTTTATAAAGCACCCTCTGAGCGTGGCTGGTGGGCACCCCTGGAAGAAAAAAAGACAGGAGTCCTTTTTACCCTCTGTTAAGTAGCCGGGGGTGGGACCACGCCTGGGTGCAGGAGGCGTCAGAGCATCTCACTGTGGGAAGGGGTGCAGAGGGCAGTGTGGGGTGGCAGGGGGCATGTCTGTCACAAAGCAGACCCCACCGGTGGAAGGAAACTCTTACTGTCAGTGCTACAAGGCACTTTGGAGCCCCGAAGCCAGTGCCTTCCCAGAGCCCCAGAGCTCAGCAGACGTGCCTCCTGGGAGCGCTGCAGGAGGACAGGCAAGGGCTGCCTGCTTCTGCTCAATCACAGGGGCTCCTGAGTCACTTTCATCCATGATGGGGTCCCCTGGGCCTGACTTTTTTCAAGTCTCACTGCACAAAACTTTGTAAACTACCGATGGAACCCACCTCCCTCATATATGGGAGCTGGGGGACCCGGGATGTGGACGTTGTCAGTGTCACGGGGTTAGCGGCAGAACCGGCTGTGACCCAGAGCTGACGACAGGACGGACACTCTTATGGAGGTGAATTCTGAACCCCAGCTGCACATTAGAATCGTTTTGGAAATGTTTTAAAACTTGCCAGGCCTGGACCCAGCCTAGCTCAATTATACCAGAATCTTTAAGGCTGAGACCCACATCAGTATTTTCAAAAGCTTCCCAGGAGATTGAAATGTGCAGCTCTGGGAACACTGCTGGGTAGAAACTTCCAGTGGGAGGAGTTGCAGGTACTCTGGATGGACGACTAAAACCACCATCTTTCTGCTGGACACCAGCTTCTCTGCACCACCCCTCATGCCGCTGTAGCAGCAGAAACAGCCACACTTGCGCATTTGGTGCACCACGGCCCAAAGCCACAGGTCTACAGGACTTCAAAGGGGCTCGTGACCTCAGGCTGACCTTCTGCACACATAAGGACCTACATAGCCTCACACATGTAAGACCTGGGCATTTCACTGTGTGTGAATTTGCTTTGAAGAGAACATGAAGACACGTTTCCCTGATGTCCTTCTCTGGGCTACCAGCCCACTGGAGACATCTGTAAAAGGGAGCCTGCGTGAAGAACACATGGGTTTGTCAGCTCCAGAAGAGCAGTTGTCCAGAGGGGAAGCTGACTGTGTTCAGATCCTGTGATGTTAGAGAGGAGTGTTCCGTAGAACTCATGCCGCGCGTAGGTCTTGTCACACTGGATGAGCTCAGACGTGCGTGGCTAAGTTGCTAAGTGTCGTCCGTGCATCACAGGCAGCAGTTGTCGTTCCATTTTTATGGCATCCCGGAAATACCTGCCCCCATTGAGGATCGTCCAAGGCATCACAACACCCCGATATAAAATCCAGGAACTCCTGCCTCAGTATAAGAATGCAGGAGTCCTTGTTTAGACCTAATAAAAGATGTTGGGTTGGTCAAAAAAAAAAAAAAAAATGCATCACAGGCAGCAGGGATACAGAATGTGGAACCTCAGGCAGGTAGACGGCCCCTTAGGGCATGTCCTCCTGGCTGCAAACTGCCACATAAAGGGGCCTCTGTGTCTTACTACCTGTGGATGCCTGCTGGGCACACCTCCTTCACAAGAGCTAAGGGCCTGTTCATGTGTGCTAAGACCTGTGTGAACTTGCTCCTTTGCAAGGAATCTATCATCAGGAAGGGGCAGTGCTTTTCTGTCCCCACACTTCTGGGGAAGTCTCCTTATCTGTACAACGGAATTCACTTGTCTGATCTATGCCGTAGAAAACTGTGGTTTTTTTTTTTTTCATCAAAAAACACGAATCTCTCACAGTTCCAAACTCCATTTGTCCATGTGCCAGGCTCTAAGTCTTTTGCCTCTACTCCTTTATTTATTTATTTATTTATTTATTTATTTATTTATTTATTTACAAATTGAAGTAACATTTACATACAGTGAAATGGCACAGATCTTAGGAGTTTTGACATAGGTGCAAAAATCCAGTCAATATAGGGAAACGTTTCACCATTCCAGATAGGCATTACAGGACTAGTCACAGTTTCTCTTTCTTCTTGTGTCAGTTTTGGTAGGTCACGTGTTCTTTTTCATCTAAGTTGTCAAATTTATTGGCATAGAACCGTTTAAATATTTCCTTACTCTTTTACATCTGTAGGATCTGTAAAGATGCACATGTTTTCATTCCTTATGTCAACAATTTATGTTCTTTTTCTTTCCTTTTAAAATGTATACACTATTATTAGGGGGTTTAGCAATTTTATTACTCTTTCCAAAGAAAAATACTTTTGGATTGTTAATTTTTTTCTAGCCTAATTCCTATTTTACTAATGATTGCTCACCTATTTATAATTTTCTAAGGTAAGCAAATTAATTTCCTTAATTACTCCCCATTGGCTCCCTCCCACCAGCCCTTGGCAACCACTAATCAATCTACTTTCAATTTCTATGGATTTTCTTTTTCTGGACATTTCATATGGTAGTCATACAATCTGTGGCCTTCCTTTCACATAATTTTCTAAAGTACGTCCACATTATAGCCCTTCATTCCTTAATTAGCATGCCATTCCTTTTTATGTTCCCCTGTTTGGAATTGCACTTTATCCTCTGACCAGTTGATGGACAGCTTAGGTGGTTTCCACTTTCTGGCCATAATGAATAATGCTTCTAGGAAAATTTGTGTACCAGTTTTTGTGTGAACATATGTTTTCAGTTTTCTTGGGTACATGCATACCTACAAGTGGAATCCCTTGAGTCATTACTAAACTTTTATGTTTAACATTTGGGAAAATGTCAAAGGTTTTTCAAAGTGGCAACTGTACCATATTACAATCACATAGTGAAATTTAATGGCTCCAATTTCTCTGTATCCTTGTAAGCAGTTGCTATGTTGTCTTTTTTATTTTAGCTCTCCTGATGGGTGGGAACTGGTCTATCATTAAAAATAATTCTGTTTCACTTGTGATTTCTTCCCAGATCTCTGGCGTATTTCAAAGTGTGTTCTTTATGAGTTTTTAAAGTATTTATTAACATTTATTGACATTAATTTCTAATTTAATTCCATTGTGGTCAGAGAACATACACCATAAGATTTAATTCTTTGAAATTTAAATATTTAAAAAATTTGTATAAATGAAATAATTCAGTATGTAGCATTTTAAAACTATTTTCTTTTACTTAGTATAACACCTTTGAAATTCTTCCTGTTGAGTACTTTTCCAATGTATAGATAAAACACAATTTTTTTATTTATATTTTGACTATTTATTTATTTATTTAGCTTATAGTTTTGGCAATTAGGAATAAAGCATTTATGTACAAGTCTGTACTGGACATACAGTTTCATTTTTCTTAAATATCTAGAAATGGAATTGCTGTGTCATTGGTTGAGTGTATGTTTATAAGAAATTGACATGGAGTTACTTAACATAGCTGAAACATTTTTTGTTCCACAGGTAACATATAAGAATTTTGTTCTAGTACTCCATAAAATTTAATATTATCAATCTTTATATTTTAATGTTATCTTAGTTGTGCATTAGTATCTCATTGTGGTTTTAATTTTTATTTCCCTAATGATTAATTATATTGAACATTCTTTTACCTGCTTCTTTAGTAATATATATCTTCTTTGGTGAAGTACCTGGTTGTGTCTTTCATTGCTTTTTAAATCTTGTTATTACTTAATTGTAAGTATTCTTTACATATCCCATAAACAAATTATTTGTCAGGTAAATGTTTTGAAAATACTTCCTCCCAGTCTATGCCTTGGCTTGCATTTTTTTTTTTCTAATAGTGTCTTAAAAGAGCACATGTTCTTAATTTTGAGAAGTCCCACGTTATCTTTCTTTTTATAAATTAAACTTTATATTTCGAGATCCATGTATATTCATATTGTAAGAAATAACCCAGCTGTGAGAAATAATACAGAGAAATCCCATGTACCCTTTATTGAGTTTCCACCAATGATAACATTTTGCAAGAATATATAGTTCAATATAACCACCAAGATATTGTCATTGGTGTAACCCAGAAACAGAACATTTCCATGCACAAGGATCCCTCATGTGGCCCTGAGAAAGATACGTGCATTTTTCTCCTGCTCCTGCTCTTTAACTTAACCCTGGAAACCACCAATTTATTCTCTATTTCTGTAATTTTTTTATTTCAAGAATGTCATATAAATGGACTCATACAGTATGTCTCCATTTTGAGATGGGCTTTTTTCACTTTGCATAAATCCCTTGAGATGATCCCCAAGATGTTGCAAACATTCCTTTTTATTTTTTAAATTTCTGAGTAGTGTTTCATGGAGTGGATACACCACAATGAGTCTAACAGTTAACCCTTTGAAGGACATTTTGGTAGTTTCTGGTTTTTGACTATTGTAAATAAAACTATGAGTTCCATCTTCAAGTTTCCACCATTTTAAATTCCCACCAGCAATGTAGGAACAGTTCTGTTTCTCCAAATCCTTACAGCATTTGGTATAATCACTATTTTTTAAAAACTTCTGCTGTGTTGATGGGACGTAGTATTGTTTCAGCATGTTTTTAATTTCCATTTCCCTGATGAAAAGGGGGTTGAACATTTTGTCATGTGCTGATTTGACATCTTTGTATCCTTTTTAGTGAAATGTCTATTCCTATCTTTTGCTCAATTTTTAATTGGATTTTTAAAAATGTTGAGCTTACAGATTCCGTAAACAGTTTAAAATAAAGCTTTTGCTGGAAATATAATTTGCAAATATGTATCCCAGTCTCTAATTTGTCTTCTTATTTTCTTGACAGAGCCTTTTGCATAACAAAGTGGTTAATTTAGATGAAGTCCACCAAATTATTTTGGTGTCAACTCAAGATCTTAACTCTAAATCCCCAAGTGTTTCTCCCTATTACATTTTTTTAAAGTTTTAGTTTTGTGCTTTATCTTTCCCTCCGCAATTCATTTTGATTCATTTCTGTACAAGTTATGTGACTCAGGTCGAGGTTCAGATTTTGTGCTGTTGTTGTCTTGTAGTTTTCTTCTGAGCCTGTTGGAAACACCATGCCACATTGATGTTATGCTTCTCTAAGAAGCTAATTATCTTTTAAAGAGACTGAAATAATAAATAAATATTATGTATTTTCTCACTTATTTCCCATTTCTGGTGCTCTTCATTTTTTTATATAAATCCATGTTCCCATCTGTTCTTATTTCCTTCATCCCCAAAGAACTTCCTTTAATGCCTCTTGTACCAGGTCTGCTTATGATGAATTCTTTCAGCTTTTTTCTTTTTCACATGTAACATGTCTTTATTTCAGCCTCACTTTGAATATATTTTTGTTCAGAATAGTATTCTAAGTTGGCGGGTTTCTGTTTGTTTTTCCCTCAGTGGAGACGCTGCTCCGCCATCTTCCCACTTGGTGTCTTTCTGAGGAGAAGACTGCTATTATACTCCTTTGTTTCTGTTTATGAAATATCTCTTTGATCTCTGGCTGCCTTCTTAAAATTAATATCATGCATCTTTTTCTCAACGTAATATGTTTTTAAATATTCTGCCACAATTTTACATTTATCAGCAGTTTGCTCTTCTTTGTTCCTAGGTAATAATCCCATCTCTGAATCTAATGTCCTTTGTTTACCTACTACTTCGATGATGAACATGTGGGCTATTTTCAGTCTGGAACCTGGCTGCTTCTAAGGTTTTCTCTCCATTGCTGATTTTGAGGAAATTTGTTATGACGTACCTTTGTGAAGTTCTCATGTTTCTCGTGCTTGAGGGTTATTGAGATTCTTAACATCTGTGAGTTTATAGTTTTTATCCAATTTAGAAATTATTCAGCCATCATTTCTTCAAATAGTTTTCTCTTCACACCTCTTCTCATTCTAGGGCTCTTAAAGTTGTTCTGAAACTAAATACTCCATTCTCTTTTTTGTATCTTTTTATTCCCCATGTTTCATTTTGCATAGCTTCTATTACTATGTCTTCTAGGTCACTGATTTTTTCTTCTATGATATCTAATCTGCCACCCACATTTTCATGAAATCCATGGTCTGGTGTAAGAAACCCAGTTCTATGCCCAGTTTTGGTGGGAGCATCCTTTCTTTCTTCCCCTGTAATCTTCTAAATAGACTTTTAGCTTTGAAAGTGTATCTTCCCCCTTAATAAGCCAGTCAACTTCTTCCTCTGAGAATGAGACAGGGTTTCTTTGCAATACTCTATTAATTAGTGTGGTGGGAAAAAAAAAAAAAAAGGTATCACTGTTTCTAGAGGGAAGTGCCCTCCTCCCTTTCATTGTCTGAGGTGCAGAGGAATTAGACTGTTTCTTTTCATGGCCAAGGCACTAATTTGCAAGAAGGTAGCAACAAAGAGATTTTCATGAATCCACATAGTCAGAACTAAGAAATGATTCTTGCTGGGCTCAGTAATAAGGGGCACAGTTGTCAAACTACTTTTCTTCCTTATGTGGTTCCACGCAAGGATCAGAGAGTTCCAGTAACCTAGTGTGGCTCACGGGTTCAACCCTGAAGTAGGGGTAATGCACACACATTGACAGTTCTATAAAGACTGCCCACAGCAGTGTGCAGGGCTCGCTGCTGGGAACAGACACCCTCTGGTCCAAGATGGAGGGGTGGACCCTGTAGGCAAAAGTGCAGAGCCCACTCCATTTACACTCTATGACCAGAGAATGTTACAGCTTGAAGACAACTTCTACCCTGTCCCTACAGGGCACTGGACAAAATACGGCTAAAGCACATACCCAAGTTTAAACATCTCGATGTTGATTTTCACATCTCATCTTCAGTGAGTGTGCTTGCAAAAAGTTGTTTAGAAGTAAAATGAATGCTAATGTTAATATTTCTATTTTTTGTGACTCTACGTGGTAAATTTCTTCATACAAATAAATACACCCCGAAGACTTGATTAATTAAAAATGTGAGATGCAAGGCACACAATATTACCTGTGTTCAGAAAAGATCAGCTTGAATATCAAAAGTTGTGTAGTGAGGTGTCACTATGCATTATAAGATGTATGCTAACGTGTTTATAGCCAAATATTAAACCCTATTTCTATTATGTTGCTCTGCTTTGAAGTGCCTGAGACCTTTAACTTGTGAATGTTTTGTGTGGTACTTAATTTGAACTGTAGCAGGACAGTTATTTTTGTGGAATTCACAAATATTTTTGCTTAAAATTATCTTTGTGACATTCTAACATCACCACATGTGAAGGTCACTAAAGCAATTTTCCTAAAAAATGTATTTTAATATTAATAAAGACTCCCAGGTTGTATACAATATACCATGTTAGTCTCTTGGCTCCTGTAATAACATTTGGCCTTTGTTTTATTTAGGTTAGGATTTCAATTACTATAACATTACTGAACAGAAACCATAAATAATGGTAAAAATCTCCGTCATGGAAGCCTAACATTTTAAGCCAAAGGCATTTTAACAGGGATTCTGCCCAGAATCTTCTGTGCCCAGTCTAGTCCCTCCTCCACCCCAGACTATGAGAGGACACATAAGGCTTCTTTATTGTTACCCTTTATTATAAAGTTGGAGGAAATGAAAAATATGTTTTTTCCTTTGTACACATCCATGAAAATGTGAATTGCTACAGGGAAAACAGCTTGGGGTCGCCCCAGAAATTAAAGATAGGATTTCCATATGATCCAGCAGTCCCACTTCTGGCATATACCCAAAGGAAATAAAATCAGAATTTTTTTAAAAGATTTATTTATTTGAGAGGGAGAGCATGGTGGGAAGGGGCATAGGGAGAGGGAGACTTAAGCAGACTCTGTGCTGAGCACAGAGTCTGACATGGTACTCCATCTCAAAGCCTTTAGATCACGATCTAAGCCAAAGGCGGGCACTTCACCGACGGTGCCACCCAGGCGCCCTTGGACAGGGTCTTGAAGAGATCCCTGCTCTCCCACATCCACTGCTGCATTATTCACAACAGCCAAGACAGGGAAACAGCCTAAATGTGCAGTAACGGATGAAGGAATGAAGAAAATGTGGCATGCGTGTATGTACAGTGTATACACATAAAATACGTATGCATGTACACACACGTCCGTGGGCATGCGTGGGCGCCTATGTTATATGTATTATGGAATAGTATTCGGTCTTGAAGAAGAAAATCCTGCTACTTGTGACAATGTGGATGAACCTGGAGGACATTCCTCTAAGTGAAGTAAACCAGGAAGACAAAGCTGAATGAATGACTTCATGCGCAGCCTGAGATCGCCCAGCACAGGAACCAGGAGAACAGGGGCTGCCCGGGGCTGGGGGCTGCGTCCGGGGGGGAAAGCTGGCCAGAAGCTACAGGCTTGAAGTTGCGAGACGGACAGATCCTAGGAAACTAAGGAACAACAGAGCCGAGACCGTAAACGGCACCACACGGTCCACTTGAAACCTGCTAAGAGAGTAGATCTGCCGTGTCTTTGCCGCTCACCCACGGTGATAACCGGGACATGACAACGTTCTTTGCCAGCTTGTGGAGGCCACGCCACAGTGTGCATGCAGGAGACCATCCCAGCGCACACCTCACGTGAGACATGGACCCTGTTTCAGTGAACGGGAATGACATGGCGAGAGGGAACCGGGGGGCCTTGGGGAGGCTGTTGGGGGGGCGTGAAGGGGCCACAGCTGCAGGAAGACCCTGCCTGGCTCATCACAGAACACGGGGTGGCCCCATCGCTAACGGGAAATAGAAAATGAATTCTTTACCAAGCGAGTTTGTGGGCCCCGTGCTCATGGGACCTCCCGCATTTCTCCGTTACCTGTAATAAAGGGAGAGAAGGAAACGATGAGCTTTGAAAATAATTTATCAGATGGAGAGGATCCAGGACACGACAAGGGCGAAACTGAACCATTTCTCACTCCTAGCCTTTGCAGACACCCCACGGTTCTCAGATCATGACACAACTTCCAGAAAAGCCCAAACTCAGGAGTAAACAAACATGGTTTAAAGAAACCACCATGGATTCGACTTGAACTTTTCCTTGGAGACAGAGAAGGATTGAAAGCAGTGCACAGTGACCTGACCCTGGCCTCCCAGGCTGAGGAGGACGCACGCCCAGGGCCCTCCTGTGGGACTGCGTGTCCCGGCCGCCCCCAGGGTGAGCTAACTCCATGGTCTCAGCTCAGATTTGCGGGGCGGGGGGGGTGGGGTCTGTCCAATGGCAGGACGTCCAGTAAGCTCCACAGCAGACGGGCAGGCCACTGACGACCACGCGTGCACAGAGATGCTGCCCACTGGGACTAACGGGAAAAGACACAGTGAAGAAAGAAAAGAACCTTTGATTCCCCAATGTCTCTGCTCGGGAAGCAAACGGAGAGTGGCCGGTGCAGACGGGAGCTGTAGACTCACGGCCGGGAAGGACAGTTCGGAGGGCTGGACCGGCTGCCGGCGGGCAGGGCTGGGGACGGCCACGGCAGGCGGGAGGACTGGCAGCCTGCCTCCACGGGGATGTCCGTGGAGGTTGTGGTGACCCCATGCCACGTGTGGGGGCAGAGGCCTTGCTGTCGCAGGTCAGGGGTCTTCACAAGGACAGTGAAGGCACGCGGAGAGCTGGACCTGAGGAGTGACCTAAGGGCAGTCTTGTCCAAAGCTGGACCTGATGTAGAGGTCAGGGTCCTGACCTCCGGCTTGAGCCTAACGCATAGTAACTGAGCCGCCTGCCCAGTCGGGCAGTGGGGGACAGCGAATGGATTTGGCCTGGGGGAGGAATATAAAAAAATTGTGGCCAGAGGGCAGACCACAGGGGTTTCGAGACAAGGCCCCAAATCCTTTGTTTCCATAGTCGTCTGCAGAGGGGTCTAATCCCCTCTCCTTTCCGTGTGGGCTGGCCTGCAGCCTTGCTGCTCGTGAACAAAATGTAGCCAAAGTGATGCTGAGGCTTGGTTAGAAAAGGTCATGTGGCTTGGAGCGCCTGGGTGGCTCAGTGGGTTAAGCCTCTGCCTTCGGTTCAGGTCATGATCTCAGGGTCCTGGGATCGAGCCCCGCATTGGGCTCTCTGCTCAGCGGGGAGCCTGCTTCCTCCTCTCTCTCTGCCTGCCTCTCTGCCTACTTGTGATCTCTGTCTGTCAAATAAATAAATAAAATCTTTAAAAAAAAAAAAAAAGAAAGAAAGAAAAGGTCATGTGGCTTCCCTGCTGTCACAGGGTGCCTCACTCAGAACCGACTTGCTGTCGCCCCAGCTGGGGCTGTGCAGAGCCTGAGCAGAGACGTCCTGCCAGGAGCCTCTGCCAGGTTCTGGCCAAGGACAGCTGTCCCTTGTGACGTGTGAGTGAGGAAGCTTCTGTCTCTGCACCCCCAGTCACTGTGGGACCGTAGGTGCCTGAGGAACCCCCGATGAGAACCATCAGCTGGTTCCAGCCAATCCCCAGAACCGCGAGAACAGGTAACGGCAGAAGATGGTTAGACCTGGTTGTTATGCAAACCACCGGCAACTGTGCACAGAGGACCAGGTGTGGGAAACGGGTTTTCAGACACCGGGAGGCAACCAGGCGTGAGCTCCTCGGAGAACCTGGAAATCCAGAATTCCTTCAGCTGCACGTGGCACCGCGGAGGGACCTCGAGAGCCTCACGCTGCGAGAGAGGAGCCAACGCGAGGTCTCACGGTGTCGGATTCCGCTGAATTGAGATCCGCAGGGAGGGGAAATTGAGTGGTCGGCCGGGGCTGCGTGAAGAGGGAAGGGGTGGCTGCGTCATGGGTCAGTGTTCCTTTTGGGGTGAGAATGTTCTGGAACTGGAAGGAGGTGGTGACTGCACAGCCGTGGGACTGTACTAAGTACCACCAAATGAGACACCGCAACAGGGCTGAGTTTATGGGATGCGGATTACCTCAGTGGGACAGAGAGGCAGGTCCCTGAACACCCCGGCCGCAGGGGGCGGAAGATACCCTGGGGGTACTTTCCACCCTGCCGAGAGCCGTGCCGTCCTCTCAGCACCCCCAGTTCTATGCTATGGGGTTTCGGTATCGTCAGATGGTGATGCTGCCCAGGGTGATCTGGGACCAGTTAGCGCCTGGACCATGAGAGTGGGTCCTTGTGCAAGGGCAATGGATCCGAGTCCACATTACCACCCCGAGAGCAGTACAGCCGGTGAGAGCCCAGGCTCAGGAGGCAGACGGATCTGGTGCCGTCCGGCTGAGACCCTCCCCAGCTGTGCGATCCCCCCCGCACTCCTCGATCCCTCTGTCTCCCCACCTGTGATGGGCCCAGTGGTGTCTTCCTGGTAGGGACATTGTGGGCTTTAGGAGACAATGTCCCTGGCCTGACACGTTCACGGTGACTGCTGGGCTGTCACCGGAATCCGAGTCAGTGCTGGCGTGGCATTGTTGGTAAGGGGAGGGCTGTGGCGTGCTCTGTGTCCCCAGAGCCAGCAGGCCACTTCAGCAGGGCGGGATGAGTAAGACTCCCCACATGGCTTCGCCCATGACCTCCCTGACAAGCGTCCTCTGCCTGTTCCCTGGGACGTGGGTGACTCGAGGTCAGATAACAGGCCCCTGTCGCAGGTCTGGTTTTGCGCGGTTGTTTCCCTCCACGGGCTGCAGAAACACAGGAGCTGGTGTTCACACGCACAACGTCCGCGGGGAAGCACTTGTCGCCCACACTCGGTGAGAATCGCAGGTGCCCTTGAGCTAACCACACAGGGGTGTGCGAGGACCACGGCAATGACGGTCCCTTCCCTGAAGGACCAAGTGCCTGGTGCGAGCTGCCCTGACCTGGGGAACAAAGCGCCCTCGCCAAGTGCAATTGATTTCTGTCTGTTGTTTGCTCGCCAAGTTTCTGAAGCGTCCCTTGGACCAAACGCCGTGCTGAGTGGAGGCCCGCGGCTTTGCTGGGCTCCTCGACACTTGGAAGCAGCGTAGCTGTTGTTCTCCGCCTTCAAGATATTAAGCACAAGCCCTTGAGGGTGCTTCCTGCGTCCTTTTGCTTGGTGGGGGAGCATTTTCCTTCTCTCGAACGTGAACACCAAGGGGCTAATTCACCAGGAAACCGCCTTCCTGCATCGTGTGCAGGAGGACCGGGGGGATTCGTTTGCTGGCTCAGGAACAGCTGCGGTAAGCTTTGTCGTGGGCGATGTGAGGCCCTAAGAAGTCCCTCTCCAGCTCCCCGGCTTTATGCCCCGACCGCGACCAGATTCCCAACTGTCCTTCTGTCCCCGGGAGCCGCTCCGGTGTGCAGAGCGGCCTGTGGAGCCGAGGGCTGTCATGCAGCGGGAAGCCACTCGGGGCCCGAGTCAGGGTCCCCTGGTCCTGGCTGCTCCCGGCGCCTTGGCCCTCGAGCCCTCAGCTGCACGGCTGCGGCTCTGGGGTGGGGGCTGTGCCTGGGTCTGCGGGCGCCGCTCACCCGCTCCCGGCCTGGGACAGGAGCTGCCCTTGCGACGTGAAGGGGGCATAAGGAGAGCTTGTGGGGCATTGCTGCACGTGCCCTCTTCCGTGGTCTGTATGCTTGTTCCGTGACTGTGTTCAGTTTGAGAAAATGCCTCAAGTGCTACCCTGTGTGTTTTTAATTTCAGTAAATAAAAGTTTGAAAACAGATTTGGGTACTGATCTGGGAGAAATGGCGTTGCTTTGTTGCCTCTGTGATTTTATACGAGAGAGTGGGTTCCATGCCTGGTGACCAGTCCCTGGGCTCACGAGGTCGGGAGGAGCGTTGTACCTGGGGATCCAAGAGCTTTGGGATGGTGCACATCAAGGAGGGGAGGATGGGTGAGCCCCTGGAAGGGTGTTGTGGCTGAGGGAATGGACATATCACAGGTTAGAGCCATGAGACCTAGAAACTCAGAAAAGCTGGAAAAGCTTCAGGAAACCCTGCATTTTACGGATGGGCGTGGGGGCTCCAGGAGGCCCCGTAAGATAATCTGCAGTGTATTTGGACCTGAGCTGTCTGGTTTTGAACCTCATGCCCTTTCAGCATTCCCACTGGGTCTCCCACCTGCTCCTACTCCTCCCTGGTCAGAATCTTTAAGCTTTTGTATGTCCTTTCTGTGGTGGAGTCTTTTGCCTGATTCCTCACTTTTATTCCCTGTCTCGGTGTCCTGATCCTGCCTTACCAGGCTCCTGCACATCTCCTTGACCCTGAGCTCCCCCGGGCATCTCTGTTCTTGCCTAGTTTCTGGTCTGGGCCCGCTGGTAGACCTGCGTGATCCCAACACCTGCCAGGCCACTCCCATGTCCCCAGCAGCGCCCCTGCCTTCTTGTACCCAACTGGCATGCAGAACTTTAGAGAACTTTCCCTTTTTAGAAGAAAACCAGGCTGTAGAAGTTAAGCCCTTCTTTTCTTGCTCTATTTTCAGTGAAACCAGAGGACAGATGGCCATCATCCTCCACGTTGAGGGAAAAAAAAAAAAAAAATCTCACCAACAATCAAAATTGAAATGACCAGTATATAAAAATACCATCTCACCAGAATTCCAAAATATAAAATAAATAGCGACATTTCCTGGTTGCACAAGGCTTAGTGTTAGAGTTCTCTTTTTTTAGAACAGGAGGACTAGGATCAAAAACTTTTAGTTAAAAGAAATGATTTTTTTTTAACGAAGGCTGTTAAAGGCACTAATTTTTATGACCTTCCGTGTTTCTCCGTGGTGGGGCCTTTTGTCCCATTGTCTTCAGGAGAGAGTCTCCTGAGAGCCCTGTGCTGTCTGAGCCTCGCTGCTATTTTCCTGTCAGCGGACAAAGGTGGGAACAAAGCGGAGCTCATTACAGGTGTGCGGGGAGCACCCTGCTGTATAGAAACTTCAGGAAACACTCTGAGAGGAACAATGGCTCCTGGAGAACACGAACAGATGCGCCTCAATCTCAGAAACATATGCACATGAAAGATCACCTTTTATTGGAGAACATGTATTAACTTACACTCTCTAAAAAAAAAAACATAACCGGGAAACAGTGACCTTTCCGATGGCTTCCTGAGCTGCAGTTTTAGGAGAACATAATAAATGCCACTAGATACTGTGGAACAGAAAAACACGAGGACTCAACAAATTAAACTTTGTAACGCACGCCAGAGACACCCAGTGTGGACCTCTGTGTACAGTCACCGCTGTGTATTATTTTTTCCCATCAAAAAGTTGACATTCAGAATATTCAAGAAATATGAGTGCCCTTTCAGACGTCAAATTTGAATTTATTTCCCGGGGATGCTGTGTTTATGTACCCATCTATTAATGTCGTGCAATAGACATGGGATCCGTGAAAATAAAATCTCGTACTTGACGTCTTGCTATCGAAATGCGGCACGAGTTCTGTGGAAAGAATGACACGTCTGGGTGGGTCTGATGAGCTCACAGCGCGTTCTGTGCAGAACGTTCGCCTCTACCATGGCTCGGACGCGCCTTCCTCCTGCTGTGTGTGGAGGAGCATGTAGAGTTAACAAGCTCTCATGAGCTCAGAGTTAAGTCAGGTTTAAAATGTAAGAAAATAGCAGAATAAAGAAGAGACCAGGCTAATATATATATATATGTATATATATATAGAGAGAGAGAGAGAGAGAGAGAGAATGGTCAGATTGTGATGGTTTGGAGAGAAGCCAATTTTCTGTGCTAGGATTTTTCCTTACTCCTGCCTATATGGAGTGTACGTGGGTCTCTACTGGTTTTCCTGAGTGTTTACTTATGCGCAAGGGCTCCTGCCACTGGACTATTTTCAAGCCAAGTGTGAGTAGCTTTAAATTCTCCATCGTCCTCATGTTCCTACACCCACTCCCTCACTTTCCAGACTCTGTGGAAGTCTGGAGCCCACCTCAGCACAAAGACGCCTCACGGAGCGACCGGCCGGCTGAGGGGACAGGCTGGTCTGTTTCCAGGTGACAGGGCAGCGTGCGTCCCCTGGTACCTGGTCCTCAGATCCGTGAGCTCAGAATGTCAAGTGAAGCAAACCCTGTACTCGTCCTTGGGAACAAACCGCCGTGTTGGCCGATAACGAACCAGCAGATCGTGCTCTGAGAGCGGAGGATGCTAATCTTGCAGATCTATTTTCTTATCCTTAATGAGCGTGAAGTGATTTTTTTTTTAGTCCGTGATCCTGAAAAACTGAAAGATTATGGCATACAATTATCTTACTGTCAAAAATTATTCTTCTGTTGAAAATAAAGTCAGCTTCCTTGAACATTTAGCCCTTCTTTTAATTGATCCCTTTTTAGATTCCCTGAAGCTCACGCCCTGTTTCAGGGCGCTCGGAAGGTGAGGGTTAGAGACGGCTCTCTGTCGGTCCGTCCTGAAGGCGCCCCGCGGCGTGAACGGCGCTCATCAGGGATCCGCTCCGGGTGGGGGAAGGTGAGGAGCCACGTGGGCAAGCGTCCCTCCCTCGAGAAGGACGTGGAAGCCTCAGGAAAAGCCTGGAAGGGCAGGCGTGCTCTGAACAAAGCTGGCCTCCCGAGGCCTCTCTTCCATCCGTCTTCCAGGTGATCGGTTCAAGTGTCCCAGCCACCGCCATTCCTCCTGGAGCTGCGGGGGGCCCCTCCACCCCTCTCGGTGCTCCCGACCCCCTTCTCCCTGCGCAGTCAGACAGGCAGAGCTGTCCTGCCCTCCTCCAGTTCGCAGCTTCCCGGGCTTCCCAGCTCCTGAGGGCGAGCCCAGCCGAGTGTGCGGGGCCCTTCACGGCCGGGGCCTCCTGCGGCTTCTGCCCTTGCTCCACCGTCACGGGCGCCCCAGCACCCCAGCCCGCCAGCCCCACTCCGCGCGTTTTGCTCCTTCCTGGCACGAGGCTCCTCTGTCCAGCTCGTCCACCTCTGCTTCTGCGTCTCTGTCCCCTGGTTTCCCTCCTCCCCCAGACCCCGCACACCCCATGCCTCTGCCCGGACGGCTGCTCTCTCGCTCCTGCCTCCTGTCTCCTGCTCGTCCTCCGGCCGTTCCGTTCAGTGTCGCTTCCTCTGGGAAGCCTTCCTCGGCCTTCTTTGGCTCCATCACAGTCTCTCTCGTACTTGACGTAACTATCTCCCTTGTTAGACAACAGACTAAAAGTCTATAAATTATGAGCTTTGAGCCAAACACCGCTCAGGGCCCTTTTCTGTAAACAAAGCCGGTGGGGGGGGGGGGTGCAGCGCTTCCATTCACCTGGGAAGTGCCTGCTTTTGCACCCAACGACAGAACGGAGTCGTTTCCCCCAGAGGCACAAGGCTCGCAAATCCTAAAACGTTTACTCTCTGCCCCATAGCAGAATACATCTGCCGACCCCCCCATGAGTGACTGTGGAGCCCGCAGGCAGGGAAGCGCAGGGTGATGGAAGGGAGGGGAGACAACTGGGTTATCTTTGCAGAGGATCTGCGCGTAGGAAAACACAGAGCGCTGTCCTTCTCGCTGCTGCTGCGTCTGTCAGGTGCCCCGCATGGGCTGTTCCCTGCCTGCCGCACACCCTGCTGGTGGGCTGATCTGGCTTCCCTCACTCGGTCTTCACAATCCAGCATGGTAGGAACTGTGGTCATACCCATTTTACAGAAGAATAAACAGAGTCTGGGAAGTAGAAGCGGCTTGGCTGTGATCTCACATTGAGGAAGGAGTCCTTTGGGAGCCGTCTTCTTTAACCCATCTGCCTTCAGATGTTCTGGCTCATTTGCTTATTTTGGGAATCGTGTCTTTGGTTTTTATGGAAAGCATATCTTCTCACTGAGCAAACCCCTAGGTGTCTAGGTGAATGGTTAGAATTGTAGGAAGTCAGACTTCTGTACTGAAATTGAATTTCCTGTATATTCCATTGTAACCACAGGTAGAAGATACATTTTCTTTTCTTTCTTTTTTTTTTTTTAAGATTTTATTTATCTGAGAGAAAAAATGAGCATGAGCAGGGGTAAAGGGGAGAGGGAGAGGGAGAAGTAGATTCCCCACTAAGCAGGAGCCCGACACGGGCCTCGATCTCGGGGCCCTGGGATCATGACCTGAGCCAAAGGCAGATACTTCACCCACCGAGCCACCCAGGTGCCCCCAAGATACATTTTCAAAATTGTTATATTTGAGTGAAAAACAGAATGAGCCCAGGAGTTTGTTGAGAAATAATTTTCTGGAATCAGGAGCTGTGTGGATGGGTAAAAGTCGCTGGAGCCGAACGAGTTCAGTGAGAAAACGACAGCAAACGGCAAAGTCAGGAGCAAAGCTGGTGGCATTTTACTATGTCATCCCCGTGATGAGGGCTCCGGCGTGTGAGAAACCCACAGGGGGAAAGCGCTCCAGAGCCCAGGGACACGTAACTTCCCGCGGGCTCACGAAGTGCACAGGCCTGTCACCACAGCACTATGGCGTTCAGCGGGATGAATATGACACGTGTGCAGGACGGAGTGTGTATGGAGGCGACTCCCACCTCCTTGCAGCTGCGAACCTCTGGAAGTCGGAATCGCCGTTGTGGTCACTTACTTCCGTACTTGATGCGGTCAGTGATCCATGTTTTGTCTGTCTCTCTTGTGCTTAATGTGTCGTTGACCCTAAAACAGGTGCACAGGCGGAAGGGGACTTGAACATACGATGGAAAGTCAGAGGAAACTTACATTTCCAAGATTTTGTGAACCTAATTGTAAAAGGCAAGATGCATAAACTCGGAAGAAGTTTGTTTGGTTAAATGAAAAATTGTTCATCCAAACGGTGGAGTCACAAGGGCTTGGCATCGTGGCCACAGCTAAGAGAGACTGAATTGAGCATTGGAAGGAAAATCTTCAACTTCATGTTTCAATATGGTTCTTTTAAAAGTCTAACTATTTGAATCATTAATCAAAAACCTCCAAACCAACCAACCAACAAAGGAACGATGCTCAGGACTGTATGACCACTGAGGATTTCTAACCGACAGTGGAAGAATCAGTGCCATCGCTGCTATGGACACTGCAGTACAGATGGCCCTTCTTTATGCTACATCTGTATCTTTGGGGTAAATACACGGTCGCCAAACTGGGGAAAGAGCCAAGATGCCCCTCAGCAGATGAATGGATAAGGAAAATGTGGTCCATATACACTGTGGAGTATTATGCCTCCATCAGAAAGGATGAATACCCAACTTTTGTAGCAACATGGATGGGACTGGAAGAGATTATGCTGAGTGAAGTAAGTCAAGCAGAGAGAGTCAATTATCATATGGTCTCACTTATTTGTGGAGCATAAGGAATAACATGGAGGACGTTAGGAGAAGGAAAGGAGAAGTGAATTGAGGGAAACTGGAGGGGGAGATGAAACATGAGACACTGTGGACTCTGAGAAACAAACTGAGGGGTTTGGAGGGGAGAGGGGTGGGGGTTATGTGAACCTGGTTGTGGGTATTAAGGAGGGCATGGATTGCATGGAGCACTGGGTGTGGTGCATAAATAATGAATCTTGGAACACTGAAAAAATAAAATAAAACTGAAGAAAGAAAGAAAGAAAGAAAGAGAGAGAGAGAGAGAGAGAGAAAGAAAGAAAGAAAAAGAAAGAAGGAACCAGTACCAGTCTTTACCCAACTCCTCCAAAAAATGGAAGAGAAAGGAATACTTCCTAACTTATTCTATGAGACCAGCAGTGCCCTGATACCAAAGTCAGAGGAAGACATAAAAAGAAAAGAAGAATACAGACCAATATGCCCATGAATAAGGACACAAAAATCCTCAGCGATACACTAGGACCGCAAAGGCAGTAGCATATTAAAAGGAGTGTGCACCGTGAGCAGGCGGGATTCTTTCCGGGATTACAAGCGTAATTCAACACACCAGAACCCATCAAGGTAAAGCATCGTGTTAATAGAATGAAGGGAGAAAAAGACCCCATGATCATTTCAAACAAACAAACATGCAAACAAGCATGTGATGAAGTCTAGCGTCCTTTCAAAGTAAAAACAAACACGAAACTAAACAAGGAATAAAGGGAACTTCCTCAACATGATAAATACCACTCATGAAAAACCCACAGCTAGTGTCACACTTTACGATTAAGGGCTGAAAGCTTTCATCCTAAAAGTCATGAAGCAAGAGCGCACACTTTGACCATTTTTTCAGCAGTGTACTTGATGTTCTAGCCGGAGCAGTTAGGCAAGAAAAAGAAATAAAAAGACACCAACATCGGAAAGGAGAAAGCAAAGTTGTCTCTATTTGTGGATGATGTAATCAGTTGTATTTCTCTACATTAGTAATGAACTCTCTGAAAAAGAAACTAAGAAAACATTTCCATTTACAACAACATAAAAAAGAACAAAATACTTAGGAATAAGTGTGACCAAGGAGGTACAAGCCTTGTACATCGAAAACTACAAAATATTGCAGTGCCTGGGTGGCTCAGTGGGTTAAGCCTCTGCCTTCAGCTCAGGTCATGATCCCAGGTCCTGGGATCAAGCCCCGCATCGGGCTCTCTGCTCAGCGGGGAGCCTGCCTCCCCCTCTCTCTCTGCCTGCCTCTCTGCCTACTTGTGATCTCTGTCTGTCAAATAAATAAATAAAATATTTTTATTTATTTATTTTTTATTTTTTTATTTATTTTTTTTTAAAGATTTTATTTATTTATTTGACAGAGATCACGAGCAGGCAGAGAGGCAGGCAGAGAGAGAGGAGGAAGCAGGCTCCCCGAGAGAGCAGAGAGCCCGATGCGGGGCTCGATCCCAGGACTCTGAGATCATGACCTGAGCCGAAGGCAGCGGCTTAACCCACTGAGCCACCCAGGCGCCCTAAATAAAATATTTTTAAAAAAACTACAAAATATTGGTGAAAAAAATGAAAGGGGCTAAATGTATAGAAAGATACCCCATGTTCATGAGACAGAAGACAGTGTTGTTGAGACGGTGGTCCTCCCAGAACAATGTCTGGATCCTTTTCATCCCTATCAAAACCCCAGTGGCTTTTTGGAAAGATAAGAAAGCTTATCTTTTTATTCATTTTATTCACAAGAAAATTCAAAGGACCTAGATTAGCCAACTATATCTCGAAATGGAAGAACACCGTTGAAGGACTTACAATTTTTTGTTTCACTACTCACTGCAATGCTCTAATAAACACAGTCGTGTGATACGGCATAAATGTAGAAATGCAGGTTCATGGGGTAGAATTTTGAGAGTATAGGGAGGGAAAGCAAGCATCTGTGGTCAATTGATTTTCAGGGAGTGTCCCAGGTAATTCAACGGGAAGGAAGGGTCTTGAGAACAAACGAGGCAGGGACAGCCGGACGTCGTGTGAAAGCGTGAAGCTGGACCCTTCCTCACATCACGCACAAAATTAACTCCAAATGGTAATTGAGCCCTCAGCGCAGGAGAGCACATGACTGAAGGGAAGCATAGCAAGCAGGTCCCCGTAAAGAGAGAGACATCCTGCGTCCGTGGTTGGAAGGCTTCCTGCTGTCACGACAGGTTCTTCAACATTTAGAGGAAAACGGGTGCGCTGGGTGTTATTCGCAACGGATGACTTACCGAACACCGCATCTGAAACTAATGACGTACTGTAAGTTGGCTAATTGAATTTACATTTTCAAAAAAAGGAACTAAATTTCCATGTCCTTGCATTTGGCAGTGATTTCCTGGATGGGCTCCAAAAGCACGGGTGACAAACACATGCGCTACATCATCTGAACTTATCATCACTGAGGTCTTTCCTGCATCAAAGGGCACTCTTCAGGGTGAAACGATAATTCAAAGAATGAGGGAGGAATTTACAGATCCTCTATCTGAAAGGGGTCGGTATCCAGAAAATACAAAGAACACTTGCAGTTCAGCAAGGAAACTAAAAGCCCAGTTAACACATGCGCTGTCAGCACGAACAGTCATTTTGAGGAATGTAACTCAAACCACAGCAAGATGATGCCGTTTCACACCCACTAGACTAGCTGTGGCACTAACACTAACACTAACACCAACACCAAGACTAACACCAACACCAACACTAACACCAACACTAACA
>NW_019154090.1:2833106-2833510 GCF_002288905.1 Enhydra lutris kenyoni | reverse complement strand
ACTAACAAACACTAACACTAACACTAATACCAACACCAACACTAACACTAACACCAACACTAACACTAACACTAACACTAACAAACACTAACACTAACACTAATACTAACACTAACAGTAACACTAACACTAACACCAACACTAACACTAACACAAACACTAACAAACACTAACACTAACACTAACAAACACTAACACTAACACTAACACTAACACCAACACCAACAGTAACACTAACACTAACACCAACACCAACACTAACAAACACTAACACTAACACTAACAAACACTAACACTAACACTAATACTAACACTAACAGTAACACTAACACCAACACCAACACTAACACCAACACCAACACCAACAGTAACACTAACACTAACAGTAACAGTAACACCAACAC
>NW_019154090.1:2661378-2833006 GCF_002288905.1 Enhydra lutris kenyoni | reverse complement strand
AACACCAACACCAACACCAACACCAACACCAACGCCACGACTGATGATAATAACAATGGGCAGGAAGTGAGTGTTTGTGAGAACGTGGAGGAATTAGAAACTGCTGGTGAGGATGTAAAGTGACGCAGCCACTCCGTAAGAACAGTGTGGGTGACCCTCAGCAGGTTAAACGCAGAATTACCGTGTGACCCGCTCTTCGACTCCTGAGTGGGTCCCTGAAAGCACTGAAAACAGGCGTGCAACCGGAACCTCTCATACGTATGTTGTCAGTGGTACAGTTCACAGTAGCGAGAAAGGTAGAAGCAGGCCACGTGGCCGTCAGCAGATGTGTGGACAGCGTGGGTTGCCAGTACAGTGGAACGCTACCAAGCTATACAACGGGGGCCATACAGATACAGGCTGTGACACAGAGGGATCTCGAAAGCTCACCACTAAGTGAACCAGCCTACACAGAGGCCACATACCACCTTATCCCGCTGACGTTAAATATCCGGAATGGGCAAATCCCCGGAGGCAGAGAGCGGATTTGTGGATTTGGGGACTAGGTGTGCGGTGGGGTGGGGAATGAGTACCCCCATACATAGGGATTTCCTTCTGGGGTCCTGAGAAAGTTCTGGAGCTGCGTGGTGGTGAGGGCTGCTCCACGGTGTGGAAGTACCTTGTGCCACTGTGTCTTACCCCGTAACATGGTTAAAATGAAGAACTTTATGTTTTGTGTATTTTTCCACCATAAAAGCTTAGCTGCTACTACCAGTTTCTCCTAGCAAGAAAATCATTTTTTTATTATGCCGCTTGGCAACTTTGTAATATTTTAAATACCTCCTTTTTTTCTGGTTAGAAAAGCACTGTTTGTTTACTAGTAAGGTCACAGGCACACAAAAGCACCTTGGGGAAGATAAAGGCTGTCTGTGTTCCACAACTCAACAATAGCCACGGCGAATTTGTTAGTCTTGATGCTTCCCAGCGTCCTTTATCGCGAGCGTGTGGGTGTGTGCACACAGTCCCGGCTACTTTCATTTTTAACAAAAGCGTGATGATGCAGTCCATAATGGTTTGTAATCTGCTTTCCCTCTTCCCAGATCACGAGCGCCTTCCTGTTGTCATTGCTCGCTCTCCCACCGCCCGCGATCCGGCTAGATAGCATTCCGTCTTATGGTTGCAGCATCATTTATTTAGCCAATTTCTGTTGTTGATGGATCCTAACATTTTAGAGCTGGAATGCACTATAGACATTATTGTGTCCAAGTTATTTCTTTCCCGAGCTTTATAGCTGCAAGGCTTAAGCACATGGCGCACAAAAACCATTCAACATTTTGAAAACAGAGTCAGTCTTTCACTTTCCAGCTGGGTCTGCGTGTTGCAGGAGCTTTGGATCTACCACTCAGGAACCCAAACGCTGGAAACTGTGCACAGGCGGCAGGAGCGCGGAAGAAGCCAGGGGCGTAGCAGCGCCCGAAGGACCAACACGCTCTCCGAATGGCTTTGCTGAAACACAGAGATGGCCGACCACAAAGGACGTGCCCCGGTGGTGGTGACAGCTCCGTCACACACAGTGGATGATCCCTGGACAGAGAGGGCGCTGCGTGGAGACCGGGCCGCGTGAGTATGTCTCTCACATGCAGGAGCACTCGGTCTTGGCCACAGTTCCCAGACTGAGCCCACCCAGTGCTCGGCCACGCTGTCCTGAGTCTCCCTGCCGCGTTTCTGGAGGACGGGGTGGGGGTGGGGCAGGCCGGGAGACGTCCTGCTTCAGGCTCTCCTTTCCACCGCTAGGCGACGCCAGGGACCCCAGGGTATGTTCCCACAATGTCTTTGAGCCCAAATGAGTCCTATCAGGGCAGAAACAAATGTGTTCGTTCTTTGAGGTCGACACGAAATAGGACGCTTACATTGGACATTGGATGATGAGTGAAGCCATTGTGCGTGTTTTCTAGGACATCCCCTCACGGGAGCGAGGCTGCCCATGTAGAGGCGTGAGCTCTTCCTGTCCCCGAGTCGCTTTCCACAGAGGGTGGCTTCTCAGTGACACACCCTTTGCCCCATTGGCCTGGAGAGCTATGGAAGAGCGCACCAGAGCCCATGTTCCATCGTGAGGTGAACAGGTTTTCAGCTTTAGGTCCATTATAGGAAGGACCATTTCTAGACCGTTTGTTTCTATTGTTTCCAAATGAGTTTTTCTTCCTGAGTTCCAGGAACATGTTCTCTCTCTTAGTCACTGTGTTTCAGGTTATCTCCGTGTCCTTCCCCATCAAGCCAGGTGCAAAGGGTGCAGAAATTTTAAAATTTCATGGAACTAAATATGTCTTTCTTTCCTTGTTTCTGCACTTTATGTCTTAATTAGCAAGGTCTTCCCTCCCCAGTAATTAATATTTCTTTGTCTCTTATTCCTAAGCTTATAGGACGTCCCCCTTCTAGTTAGCTCCCTGTTCTGCTCAGACTCCGTCTGTGTGTGTCGCTGGACGTGGGGGTATGAGAGATATGATTTCAAGACCACCAGTGACATACCCTTACGTTCTCCTCTAACAGACGTGCCCTCTGAATGCATTTCTTCTCTTTTGGAATTAAACACAGAAACAAGTCTTTCTTATGGGCAGCATAGAAGCTTCATTTTGTTTGAAGTCCCAGCGGTCTTAACTTCAGATCAAGGGCAATGCAAAGACCGGACACTTGTTCTACTGGCCCTTTTGGCTTCTTTCCAAGAGAAGGCATCGTAAGGTCATTCACAGATTTATAAAATGCCTTCTCGTGGCTTGTGTGGGCTACAGAAGAATTTCTAGTATGGCCCACTATGCCTTAAAAAAGGTGATGAACTTTCCGGAATGAGCAGATAAGTCTGTGCTCTAAGGTCAAAACCCCTAAGTCCAGGTGATTCTCTTAAAAGACCTTCTGAGTACCTGGCGGGGGAATTTGCTTTTATGCAGTTGTCCGTAGGCAACAATAAGAGGGCTCCCAGCTGGTGAGGCCTCCCAAGGGCAGGGCTGAGAAAGAAGTGATGGGGTCCCTCCTTTGCAGGGAGAGGTGTGATCTAGAATCTCAGGGACCCTAGGTCCACCTTTGTTCTTTCACAATCTGCTTGTTCGGGGAGAGACTTTCCTTTGCCGGCAAAAGGTTTACTGTTCAAACATGCACCTGTCAGTGGGGCACCATCTCCCCTGCTTCTTTACCAGACCACAGACAATCAGCAAGGAACGTCTCATAAACATGTCAGAGCCGGTTAAGTTAACCAGAAGGAAGGACAAGGCACTGAGTAATCGGGGCGTCATGACACTGGGTCGTTCCAAGTCATCACGGCTTGAACTCTCAGTCTTTTCTTTGCCCTCGGATTCCTTCCACTGACGCATCTTGACTCCTGGTGAAAGCATCACCACCCACAGAAATTTTCGGCCCCTGTTTCAAGAGCCTTTTTGTCCCAACATCACAGCGCAGGTAGTGTTAGCAGGGGACTAGAGGCGAGTGGAAAAGGTCAGTCTGGACCCTCCGGCCCCACGTCCATGTCTAATCGGGCAAACTGACGTCTCTGGGACGCCGTTGGATGTATTTTACCACTGACGCAGTTTGCCCTTTTCGCAGGTATCTTTGATGCAGTTCACAGATTCCTAATAAATGTGTTCCCCACAACTTTGTGCCTCAGAACTTTGGGGAGATACCTCTATCTACTGAGTTTTCCAGGAACCCGGTGAAAGACAGAGAACTCAATCCTTACAAAACCCAATCCATTCCTTCCGGGAGGTGACGCCGGGCTGTGGTGCTTCCCTGGGGAAGCGTGCTCCCGTTCAGCTCGCAGAGAGCATGAGGCACTTGCCTGTGGCACTGGAACGTGACAGGACACGAGGGAGACAGAGAAACACACGAGTGTGCACACGAGCGTCTGAAACGTCCGCTCCGGCTTCCCCACCCCCACCACCCCTTGTTCTTTTCTTTATCACTGCGCAGCCGGATGGAAAATCGAAAGCGCCCTTGCACCGGGAAGCTCCGTGACTACCCAGGGTCCTGAAGGACACCTTTTGCCAAGTCAGAGACTGGCCCATGCTCAGGGCTGAGGCTCCTCGTGAGTTCCAGGTTTCCACTGGGCTCTCTTCTTACGAAAGGAGGAGATTGTGCGGGCACAGGCCCTTTCACATCCGTGTGCATCCTGGCAAAGTTACAGACCACTTCTCCGAGTCGAGCTCAGTATCTTGCAGCTGTGGGCACTTGAATGCCTTCCTTCCTGCTTATCACCAGACCCAGCGCTCGATCTTTCTTCCCTCCAAGGGCAGGATCTCCCAGGAGTCCAGCTGTGTGGACAGGAGAACCACACCTGTTTGCTGCCGCCTCGAGGTCCCCATGGAGAGAGCAGGAGGGAGGAAGGCCTTGGGTTGGCTAAGGATGCACGCTGGCTCGGGCTTGGCTCGCCCAGCCTTGCAGTCGGGAACCTCGCCATGGAGTAGCAGATGGGCCTCGGGCTGGAGCGGCCAAGAGACCACTTCTGCCTCCAGAGCGCTGGTGGACGAGTGAGCCTCTGATTCACAGGATGAGTGTGCCTCCCTGGCCGCCACCTCCCTGGTGAAGGAGGAAGGCGCTCTCCTCTCCTGCAGAGTTTACCGAGGGGAGCCTCTGGCCGAGCAGCCCACTCAGGAGACCTTGGTGAGGGCTGAGGGGATGTTCTACACGGTGTGTTGACAGCTGTCGTCGTGGGAGGCTGCTGTGCCGGGGAAGCCGCGGCTGATCTGGCAGGACGTGGCTCTGGGGGACAGTGACATGTCCTCTCCGCTAGCCCAGGTGACAGAGAGCTGAGTGATGCCTGGGCTTCAGACCAAACACTTCCCCAGAGCCGAGTGATGCTGTTTCGCAAACCTGAAGCTAAAACCAACAGAAGGGGCAAGGAAAACCTGTGCAAAGGCCGTCAGTTCAGGGCTGCCTCGCTGGGCCCTCCCTGTTCTCGGAGCTGTGTGCTGGAGTGGTTGTCACGGGCACCGTCCCTTTCCTCTTCAGAGCAGCCCTCAGGGGCCAGTGCTGTGTCCCTGTCATGCCTGTGTGCCAGACGAGACCAAGGCTTGGAGAGGCCAAGACGCTCGCCCTGAGTCAGACAGGAGCAGAGGAGAAAGGTCCCCACCGGAGCCGTCTCACGCGGCAGTGACAGGCGAGTCCTCAGACCTACGTGGTGAATAAAGCGGCCTGACACGTTCTCTGCACATTACCTAAAGCTAGTGAGGAAGCAGGAAGCCCTCCGCCCTGACTCCTTCAGGAGCAGCCCTCTGTCCGTCTCTTCCCCCCCCCCCCCCCCCCCCCGGCCCCGCCCCCTGCCCCCCCCCCCCCCCCCCCCCCGCCCCCAGCAGCCTGGCCACGTGCCACCAAGCCAGAGTCGCCGTAGCACGCCGCTGCTTCGGGTCCTGCCGCCGAACCCCGGGAAGCTCCTCGCTGTTATTCCCTGTAACTGCTCTTGGCGCAAAGCTCTCGACGACGAGGCTTATCCTGACCCGCGGATTCCCCAGACGTCCGGTTTGCTGCTCCCTCGGGGTCCGACCCCGGCTGCTCCTCCCCGGCTACCCCACGTTGGCCTTCGCAGATTGCAAATTGGAAGGTGTCGTGTTGTCTGCCTGCCGGCAGGCCCCTTGGCAAGCGGGGCGCACAGGCACAGCGCGGGTACCGAGAAACCACACGCCGGTGACCGTGACAGCGGCTCCTTACCCTCCTCCTCCCCCCGCAGCCTCACCGCGGTGCCTTGTGTGTGCACACGTGTGTGCTCTCAGCACCCACAGGCACACTCGGCTTCCTGGTTGCTCAGATACAAAGATGCAAATGTTCTGCTTGTGGTTTTAAAAGCCTTTTTTAAAAAGTATCTAACTCTCATGCTTTTACTCCCCAGCTTACAGCCTGCGGGCTCAGGAGAACCCCAGCCTCCGTCCCCCTCAGCCCCACCGTTCTCCATGGGAAGGATGCAGACATCTCCTTCGGAAAGGTCAGGTGCTGATTTGCATGTTACTTGCATATATTTAACATATTGATTGCTCATTTCCAGTCAAAATGCCGAGCACCCAACCTCCCGGGCTGCCGCGCGGTCTTCCCATTCTGCCCCCCCCACCCCAAAGGTCTTTCTGCTGCAAAACCATCATATATATTTGGGGGCTGCACCTTGGGGTGGGACGCTTCGTTAGGGTGATGGTGTGCACCAAGGCCCCGAAGGAACCTTCTGTCTTGTTCTAGGAACTTGTGTCGCTAAGTTTTGGGAAAGTGCATTGTCTCAGTTCTGACCCCCCGAACCAAGTCCCAGAGACAGGAGCTTCAAACAACAGAAATCTGTTTCTCCCAGTTCTGGAGGCTGGACGTCCAAGGTCCCGGGGCCAGCAGGGTTGGTTTCGGTGAGAAGTCCCTTCCTGGCGTGTGGACGGCCGCCACCTCCCTACGTCTTCCCACGGCCTTTGCTCTGTGTGCACCCCCGGTCTTCTACAGACACCCGTCCTGTTGGATTAGAACCCCGCCCCCCTGACTGCCTCTAACCTTGAATACCTCCCTGAAGGCCCTACCTTCAAACACAGTGACATTGGGGATCAGGGGTTCCACCTAGGAACTTTGGGGGGACACTATTCAGCCCACAACACCCATGTGACTAGAATCTCACTGGAACCCGAAAGCCAGGATGAACTTGTCCCCTGAACACATAGATTCCACTGAGTTTCTTTGTTTCCTTTTCTTGCTCCAGTGGGGAGAGAGCGGGGCTGCTGGGAAGAAGTTCAGGTCCCTGTCGGCAGGGCCGTGAAGGGCCCTACAGCCCTTCTTACCTCCTCATGTGTCCACTGCTCCCAGGACACGAGGGTACCCGGGCCTCCGGGGGGGCCACCCACCTCCCCGTGCCCTCCTGCCAGGGTGTCCGCCACCTGCCTGGCCCTGGTCAGTGTCTCGACCTCGGGTCCCAGACTCCCTCACCTTCGTTGGGATGTGCACAGACCAGCGGGTCGCTTCGTCCGTTGTTGTGTTGTGTTTTTGTACGCAGCTGCTCCTCTCTTCCTCAGAGCAAGCCAGAGCTGCAGCCCGGCCCACGGGCACCATCTGAAGACGCGGCTTCAGCATTTAGCTTAGGGTGGCGGTGGTCAAGCTCTTCATGTAGCGACTCAGACTTCGGTCGCCATCTCTGTCTCTTTCCACAGTAGAGGCACAGCCGGTGGCCTGCTGCTGGCAGAGGGCAGAGGGAGACCCCTCGGGGTGCACCGTGGTGCCCCCCCTTCGCCACTGCAGACTCGGACGACCCCCTACCTTACCAGGGAGGTGCCTGCCTCGAGGGGTTTCCACCTGTGTTCTCTGTTCGGTAAGGGCTCCCCTCTACGAAGCCATTTTCCTTCCCAGAGCCTGCATCTGAGCGCCAGGGGTGGGCTCATTAGGAATCACAGAGGCGTGGGTGGTGTCCTAGGGACAGGGACCTTCCCCAGTCCTCCCACTGCCCGTTCCTCCTCTGTGGCTGTGGGGGGCCTTGGTTGGTGGCGTGGGGAGTGGGGGGCTAATGAGGCCTGCTGGAGGACTGGAAACACTCAATTCAAAGTCTGGAATGTGGTAAATCTTCCCCTGACGCACAGACCTCCTTTGCACTCACCGCCTTTTGAGGTAGCTCAGCTGACTTGAACCGGAGAGATTAAAAGCTGAATTTCAACCGAGGCTCATTCCTTAGTTGAGATTAGGGGAGGCAGATCCGCAGCCTGTCAGTGCTTCTGCTCCTGGGCTGGGCGAGGAGTGGGACCTCTGGGCCATGCACAGCCGGCGACAGCCAGCTGGGAGCTCCCTTTCCCTGCTCTGCTCAGTCAGCCACAGGCCGCGCGTCTGCAGCATTCACTGCAAATTTCGCAGGAAGGCAGTGATCACACAGAGATTAAAAAAAAAAAAAGATTAAAAAGCAAGAGAGAGAAGCTCAGCTCCTGAACAAAAGCCAGACAGGAATCTGCTCCCGGAGTGATTAGCGCGTTGGGGCGATTTAGCACTTGCCTGCACCCCTCCCTGTACCTGCAGGCTCCCAGCCTCGCCTTACTCCCCCCTGTAACGCAGGCAGCCCTGAGTCTGCTGGCATCTTCTGGGCTTGTGAGCAAGTAAGTTTGATGTGGATCCACCACGGCCAGGAGGGCAGTGTCTTCAGACAACAGTTTAAGCAGCCGGTCGAGAGACGGAGTTAAGACCCGGTTCCCTCCATCCTGGGACGGGCCGCAGGAGTCCGGCCTCCAGTCCGGGCCCAGGGGGCGTCCAGCCTGGACGGACGGAGCGCCTCACTGGCTCTGCTTGGATCCCAGCCTCCCGCATTTGCATGCTGATTATCCAATTAGTTAACGTTCTCCTCTCCAGTTGAGCGGGCTCCTGGGAAAAAAATCGTGGGTGGATTCTCAAGGCTGTAATAATGGCATTCTGCACCTTGAGAAGCATTTGGTGGGTGTTTTTCCATAGACCTTAATTCAGTTTTGAATAGGAGTCATGAGGAAAACAAAGCAAATCTAATAGCGATCCATAGAACTTCGCCATGGCAGCTCTCAGGGTGATTCACGATGGAGGAACACCACGCAAGCTACGTCAGACCGACAGGTGCTTCATGCCGCTCCCAGCAAGGCCTCACACGAGGTCCTTCAGGGTGAACGTTCTTAGCTGGAGGCTTGCGGTTAATCCTGGAAGTGGGCTTCCCAGGCCCGCTGGAGTGTGCCCTTCGGGAGCAAGAGGGTCCGTCCGTCTTTCTTCAGATTCTTTACGGCAAGGTCCATGGTCCCGGCCGTCTTCGGCAATACAGAAAGTTCGAAGATGATGCAGGGATGGTTAAAGACCACGGGAGGAGAGATGACACCAGACTTGGGTCTCTGAGAAGCAAACTGCTGCTCTGTGTGTGTGTCCATGTCTGTGTCTGTGTGTGTGTCCGTGTGTGTGTGTGTGTGTGTGTGTGTGTGTGTGTGTGTCTGTGTATGTCTGTATCTGTGTGTCTGTGTGTGTCTGTGTGTCTGTGTGTGTTGGAGGTGCATTCATATACTTGTGCCAGGTCTGCTGGACACACTAGGGGAGTGAGCAGAGCACTGGCCTTGTATCTGGACCCTGATTCTGACTCCTGCTGTGTGACTGCAGGCAAGTTTCTCACCCTCTCTGTGTCTCAGCTTCCTTCCCTGCAGAATGTGGAGAGTCACAGTGTGCATCTCATAGAGGCTTTGAAGCCTGAGGAAAGCAGTGCACGCCGAGGTTTGCAGACTCCGCACACAGTAGAGACAAAGAAACGGGCTTCCAGCTGCTTTCCGTCTCTGTTGACGGTCATGTGGCCGTTTTCATTCTGGATCCCGTGTGCTTCATGTTTCTGATCGTTTCCGCATTAGGCGACGGGCGACGACATGTGTGGTTAAGTGCTCGGTGCACGGTGATCCCAGTAGGTCTTGAGGGAGTGCTGGTTCAGCGGCGCACACGCTCCTGTCCGTGGAGGGCAGCCTCGCTGTGGGAGGGCCTGGGCGAGCCCAGACTTCACACCCGCTGAAGCCTGCCCTGGAGTGAATCCCTCCCTCCTTCGTGCTGATGGCAACAACTGGCATCTGTATTTTCATTGTCTTTCTCTTGAGAGATAAATTCTGTGAGCTGCCATTGAGTCTGCTTCTCAAAATGTAGCTTGGAGATTTTATTTGAAATACACCATCATGTGAATAAAGATAGATACTATATTTTAATCTGGGACGATTCCATTCGGAAGTTTTTTGGTTTTTTTTTTTCCTTCTGAGTCAACATTAGTGCCGCCATCATTTAGAGGATTTGGATGTTTGGGGGAAATTTACGTCCCGCTGTGCCTCGGAAGCTTTGCCAGCCCAAAGCAATATTCTCTTCTCCCTGAAAACAGCACTGGTCGAGGTTGTAGGACAGGGTCCTGGATTGCAATCCCTACGCCACGAAGGCCTGCGTCTGCACAGGTCCAAGCCCACTGGGCAACTGTGGTGTTGGTACCCTTACCTGGGGGTACCCCTGCCCTACAGGTGTCGTGGGCCTATTGGAGCAGAACGAGGGAGGTGTGCAGGCTGCTGTAGAAATGGTACACCCAGAAAGGACCCAGGGGCTGGTGCCCAGATGCCAGGGAGCCCTCTGTTTAATCTTGTCCCAGTTTGGAAACAATGGGGAGGAAGAGGAGTGTGGTGGTTGAAGGCACCTGAAATTGTGGTCATCTGCAGGTGTTTCCCAAATTGAAATGAACCTGCCTTTTCTCATAACAACAAAGATGCAAAAAAAAAAAAAAAAAAAAAAAGAGAGAGAGAGAGAGAGAGAAAAGAAAATTAAGGCGTATTACTTTGGATCCAAATAGATCTTGGTGCTTCCATTCGAAAACCAGGATCCATAGCGTAAAATGTCACCTTTGGGTTGTTTGCCCCTCAGAACGCCCTGAGAATCTGGGCTAGGGGTATTGGGAAAGAGTGGGTCTCCTTTCTTTAATCTGAGCACACTCTCTTTGTCCATGAATCTCTAGCAGGTGCCCTCGAATCCCCTGTGGGGACATGGGGCTGAGGGATGTCAGCATACGTAGGAGAAAATGCCCCAAACCATAGTCTTCTGGCACGTTTGCGGCACGTACTGTGTGCTCAGCCACCCACACACTGACGTGGGACCACGGCTACAGGCTTGGAGAGCAGCCCACGTGCCTCCGACATGACGCTTCTCCAGCAAAGCAACAAAGACGCATAATGTCAACGCTCACCGTTGCAGAGGACATTCAGTTCTCCGTGGGGTTGGGGGTGAACCGAACAGGGGCAAGACGACGCCGGAGACGTTTTTATTTATGGAAACTGTGCGACACTCTTTCTATCCCCAGCCCCTCCCAGCGGACACCCCAGGCTGGGATTTGCTCAAACCTACGTTGTTTTTATGGGGGTGTGTCATTTCTCCAAATGGTGGAAACTGACCCGGGAGTCCGATTTGCTGGAACTCAGGCTGTGAAAAGGACTCATCTGCACCTTGCTAGAACATAAAAGCCAATTGAAGTTCACGAGGTAGGGCCGGGAAGAGACGTACAAGCAGAAAGAAACACTTGAGCTGAAAATGTATTTTGGAAGCGTGGAGTCAAGCTTACAGATACAGCAACAAGGAAGACAGGATTCGAGGAACGTGTACTGTTTGACCAAACACATCGGGCCAATGCGGGGCCTGTTAGGGAACATACATGAGGCAACTTTGACCTCAGGTCCTTGCAGGCGTGCAGACAACTGGAGGTCTTGGGAACCGGGGTCGTGTGAGGGAGGACACAGCCCTGGAAATGAGCACTGGGGCATGGAGGGCCTCTCTGGCCGGGCAGGCAGGCAGGAGTCTGTAACGATGGGCGCTGAGAGGGGGTGGGAGGCCACCACGGTGACGAGGGGTGACTCCCCTGCTTTGCAGACACCAGCTTTGGAAGCAGTGGGTCTGTGGTGTGTCCTGTAGCTTACAAGCTGGGCCGTCCCTAAGGAGTGGTATTTCCTTTCTTTAAGGTTGTGGCCAGGCTGCTGACATGGTTTCTTCCAGGTGAGGGCCCGCAGCAGGGATTGGTCTTTGCCGGACACGGAATTAGGCTGCAGGTGTGGTGCCGACGTCAGCAGCGTGGCCTAGAGGGAAGGCTCCCCCCGCACCCCTCCCTGTGCTTCCTGTTTTTCCTCTCACTGGATGTGTGTCTGAATTTTCCCTGAAAGGTCCATACTTCTCTCAAAGAAGGCAGAGAACTCCTAAGGGATGAGTTCTAGAAAATTCCTAAACTCAGCCCATCTCTCCGTCTCTCGTCCCCAAACCATGGCTCTTCCAAACTCTGATTTGAGTTCCGGAAGTAAGAGGAGGGTCTGGTGGGTGGAAATGACACGATGGCTTTGTTTCCTGGGTGACAGGTTCTGGGCGGCTCGCCCTTGTTGCTGCCCTTTGTCCTACGGCTGTGAGCTCAGGCAGGCTCCCTCTGATGCGCTGTGAGGACGCTGGGGCGCTTTTTGCAGGACTTTAAGTCCTGGGTACCTAACATGCTCTGTTTCTCTTGGAAAAAGGCTCTTCTGGGGCCAGGACAAAGAGAATTCTTGATGCTTCTGCAAGGGGACACCAAAAAAATACACAAGAGCAACAACAACTCAAAATTCACCATCGCGTTTACTCCTTAGGTGAAGTTAAAACCTTGGTGTTCGCTTTGTGGACTTAATTTCAAGTGACTTAGTGGAAGAAAGCGAGCTCGCGCTTTGGACCACCTGGAGCCTGAACACAGACCTGACAGGAACGTGTGTGAGTGTCTGCCCTGCTGCCTGCCTGTCCCGCATCCATGGCCCCTTCCCCCTTCCCCAGCAGAGCTTCCGCCCACGTCTGTCCCCGGCCTGGAGGTCCATGCAGCTGTAGGGACACTGGCCACACCTGTTTCCCCAGTGGTGGGCTGGGGGTACAGGTGCACACAGGGGACTCTGGAGACAAAATCCTCCCGCGTCTGGCGTGAGCAGCCCCACTGCCCCTCTTCTCTGGGATTGTGTTGGGTGTCGGGGCTTCGCAGTCCCACAGCCCCGTGCCGGGGGAGGGAGGCCAGCCCAGGGGACAGTGGGGTGGAACCAGCGTCGGCAGAGGACGCAAGCTCTGAAGCTCGCTCTCCTGCTGGACGTGAGGGAAGATGAGCTGGGAATTCCCTCTGCATCTGCGCCCCTGGAGAGGGGCCCTGCTCCCAGCTGGGAGAGTCCCTGAACTCGGGGTCTGCAGACAATGTTCTTCTCGTCCGCACCCGAGCTGGGGTCTGAGCCCTTCGGGGGAGGCCAGGTCAGCCTTTGCTGTCTTCGGAGGCCTTTAGGTTGACTCTTCCCAGCAGGGAGCATCTCGTGCTCCCGGAGCCAGCCCTGACCACCCGGGCATTGCCTCCATCCCGCCAGAGAAGGGCCTGTGCACCCCTCTGCCCAGTGAGCTGGCAGGGTGGGAGCGCAGGGCAGAGGACCTGCTGTGACCTTTCCTGCCGGTCCCTGGTGACGTGATGGCTCTGTGACGATCGTGGAACCGCAGCCGCCCTGGTGCTGCTGGCCGAGGGCTGGGGGTTCCTGTGCGCCGGGCGCTCCACACAGCCCACTGTGGCTGCCGACACCGCACCCTGCCCAGATGGCCCTGGCATGAGTCCCTGCCTCTGCGGCTATGGGCCAGGGTCCGAGGCCCCCACGGCCAGGCCGGCCCCCCGCCCCGGACATAGCCCTGAACAGCCCTCCTGCACTCCCCCCATACGCGGTCCTGCGCCCGGCTCCTGAGCCTGGGCCGACGTGCTGGGGAGCGGGGAGCTCCCTTCCACGTGGCTGCTCCGGCCACAGGCGCAGCCGTGTTTGGGAGGTTGTGCGATGAGGGCTGTGTCTGTGCCCAGCGGCTTCTGCAGTGGTGTGGGCTGTTCAGGATCGTCTTGACTTGGTGTTGCCTGTGGTCAGAGAGAGCAGGGCCCCCTGGAAGCTCCCGGAGCTTTGGGAGAAGCCGGCCTTATGATGATAGAAATCGCAATGAGAACTTCCTCTCTGTAAGGCTTTTCTTCGTGTGCCATTGGTCCTTTCCCCAGCTTCTCACCCACCCCTCTCACAGCCGTCAACATGAGGCATTATGATTTCCATTTTACATGTGAAGGCAGAGATCAGAGAGGTTAAGTAACTGTCTGAGATCACACAGCTTGAAGAGTGCAGGCTCAACGCCGGAGCTGTCTGGGCTCCTCACTGTGATGGACGTGGCCCTGGACTCCAGGTCTTCTTACAGTTTGCTCCTGGAGGGAAGGCGACGGGGGCTGAAGGGTCGGACGCACCTGACAGGTGAAGACCACCCATGGTCCCCAAGCGTGCCCCCTCCCCCCGTCTCCAGCTTCCTCCCACCTCATCCCTACTCCTCCCGCTGATGACACGGGATGCTAGCAGGTCTCTGTCATTCGCCCCAGAAGATAGGCCACCTTAGGAGATGGGCAGCCCCAGAGCCCCTGAGCTCTGGGCAGGATGGAGAGGAAAACCTCCCACGTCAGGGAACCTGCACACGAGGATCATGGCACGCATCTGCCGTCCTGTGCGGATGCGTCCTCGTCACAACACAGCAACGAGTGCATTCAGATTCCAATCGCTTCAGACGATGAGCCCTCACACGGTAAACAAGAGTCATTCCCGCCCCGTGAAAGGAGACCCAGTGATTCCCCACAAAGTCACCTTAAACTTGACCCTGACCTCACCCACTTTAACTATGCGCAGCTCGCAGGCCAGGTCCCTGCCACGAGCCGGCATTCATTACCCGTAATTCCTATTTTATAACTTTTTTGTTTGATCTGTCCCAGAATTCATTCTGAAGAAATCCGACAGAATAAGTGATCATTCTCCCCGACCACCTGACTGCTGCTTTGAATATGTAACGAGGCTACACACGCGTATTATTTATGAGGCATTGATTGCAGTGTGCTCCGTATCCCTTCCGTGCCCTGTGATCGCGGCTTCATCCGCTTCCTCTGAAACCCTCGGCCGCCCGAGAACGTGACAAAGGTTCAAGAAGCCAGTGGATTTATTGGTTTAGGCAGCTCGTCCTCGGTGAGGAAGTCAGGGAACTTCTAGGCAGAATCTGCTCTTGTCCGCATCTCAGTGCCCGGCTGCTTGGGGCTTGGGGTGTGATGACTGCATCAACCCGTGACAGGACAGCCCCCCAGGCCCGGAGACGATGGGGACCGCACCAACCGGAAGTACCCCCTGCGCTTCTCTGAGAACCTTCTCGAGCAAGAAGCACGTGCGCGTGGGGGAGACCACAGCCTCGCCGCCGCTCTGAGGCCAACGGGGCCCCAGAGGCCCTGCTGTTGGGTCCCTCAGACCCAGGCCTTCAGACAGGGGCTCGGGTCCAGCAGCTCACATACACAGAGGTTCTGGGAGGCACCGTCGCAGGGTGTGGAAATGGGCAGTGCCCACCAAGTGTGTGTTTGTTACCAAGCTCTGGCAGCCTCGTGAACTGCCCCGGAGCGCCCCCGGGTCGGGGCAGGGGGATGACGGCTAGGGTGCATGGCATTGCTGGCCTGCCCACTGGTGGGGTGGAAAATGGGGTGACGTGAGGCCCAAACAGGACCAGTGAGTGCCGGGAGGCCTGCGGCCAGCAGCCTTCCCAGTGCTAAAAAGACCCTTGTCCCCCATTTCTCGCTGCCCACCTGGAGCCCTGGGGTGGAAGGGATCCGATGCGGGGAGTTGTCAGAGCGAGCACAGTGGTGTGGGAACGTGGATTCTGCGTCCCATCCAGGAAGGACACCAAGTTCTGCAACAGGATGACCCAGCCTGTTTTCCCTCTTGTGTGGTGAGGCCATGAGCCGCCCATCATCTGGCTGTCCGGCCAGCAACAAACTTCTGAAGAGCGAGCACCCTCTGGTGCTGGCACAGACCCTGGGAGGGCACGGGGTGAGAAGCAGACGGGCGGTTTCCGCTGCAGGAATGGGAAGCCACTCAGCAGGCCGGGCCACCCTGGGGCTCTGTGGACCGGCGAGGGGGAGTGAGTTCGAGGCTCAGACACGGCATCCCCAGCTCAGCTCTGATGCAGGGACTCCAGCTCTGGGCTGGAAGGGGAGCAGCTTTGGCTTGTGGCCAGCCCCGCTGCTCCAAGCCTGGCGGGAGATCCAGCAGCTCCGTGTCCTCTGGGAGCCATGAGCCATCCAACTCCGGTCCAGCCTTGGCCTTTGATCCAGAATCTGCTTTTTCATAAGCTCCCCAGCTGCTCACAGAGCCCACAGTGTCCCAGAGGCTCTGACTGGGCTCAGGCTCTCTGTTGGGAGCCACACTCCCTGACCTGGGTCTTTGGGGTCTGAGTGGAGGGGAGCCCCCAGGGTCTCAGTGTTTCCCAGGGGGCCACACTCTGCATCATCTCATCTCACGCTCCAAATGATGACGCTCCACAGCGAGCATCCCGTCCCGTCCCCATCATCCTCATAGCATCATCCAGGCTAGGAACCCACAGCCCACAGCTGGCCTGGGGCACACACACCAGAACCCCTGCATCCTGTAGCATCTGACCTGGGCTCAGGTCCCTTCTCCTCGAGCCCACAGTCCTTGGGCTCCCATCCCACTATCCCATGGCCCATCCAAACACCAGCCCTGGGCTGCAGAACAGCCCGATAACATGCGATCTGGAAGATTTTTGGAAGATTTCCGGACAAGAGAAATTATCTTGTTTTGAGCCCCAGGTGAAGGCAATGGCGAAAGATGGACAAAGTTGTGAAGTTGGAGCCAGTGTTTTGTGCCGTTTTTTCCTGTTGAATATTTTTCATGAGGCATCCAGTGCTCTTGAAAGGTCAAATATTACCATTGCTCATTTCGTCATCAGTTGGCTAATCAAGCACGTGCATGGCTTAAGGTCACAAGGGTTCGTTCCTGCTGAAGAGGAAGACTCCTGACCCTGTGAGGGGCAGACCTGATCTGAGCGCGTGTGTGGAAAGTTTTGCATTCAGGGCAAGCATGCTATGCACAGATTTGACGGGGTGGGGGGGCGGGAGGTGATGCTATGCTGGAGACAGGATCCCAAGTCCACTCTCTGACCGTGGTGTGCGAGGACCACACTTGCTGTGCCCGTCTCGGGGGGATGGTGGCCACAGCGGGGACTGCCATTTCTGCATCCCGACCAGAAAGGACACCGAGTTCTGCAAAAGGATGACCCAGCCTTTTTTCCCTCTTGTGTGGTGAGGCTCATGAACTGCCCATCAGCACCGGAGGGAGGGGCAGGGTGTGCAGGACCTGCGCCCAGTAAAGTAGTCACTGAGAAAATTTCGATGGTACCAACTACTAGTAACTGAGAATCTACTTCATGTTTGGGGCAGGAAGATGAACCTTCTCTGGTGCGGTCCCCAGGCTTGGCAGAAGCAGGGCGCTGGAGTCCCCATAGAACAGTGGAGGAACCCACCGGCAGGGGGGCTGGTGACCTGCCACAGACGGTTCAGACCTGGCTGCTTGCCTGACGGGGTCCTGGGGTGGGAGTCCCTCTCCCTTCCCACAGCTGCGGAGCAGGAGGACTGGCCTCTGTGTTTCATTCCCGTCCCAGGGCAGAGCTCATGTGCGGCACTAGGCCTAGAGGCTCCTCAGCAAAGAGGAGGGCTGGAATGAAACCCCAGATGGGGTCTCCCCAGCACAAGGAGAGATCTTGGGACGGGATCTTGTTTTGTGCAAACCTCACCATACCCCATTTCTCTCACCCTCTCGGGATCTGCTTGGATGTAAGAGGCAGGACCCACTCCTGTAGGTCAGGCATCCCAAACATGCCCAGCGCTCCCGGAAGACCCATTTCCGGAAGGCAGAACATTGTGCCCGGAAGTGGGGCCGAGGGACAGCCACTCCTCCATCCTGCTTCCCTCCAATATGGCTTTCTATCTCCCCACCCTGTGCCTCTCCCTCTCTACTAAAGGGAACCAGCTTCCACCGTACAGTCAGCAACGAGGGAGAAAACGGGGCATTTCTCTAAAGGGGAGGGGTGGAGGGGCTCGGACAATTCTGATTGGCTGATTTGGGTCACGTGCTTGGGAGCAGGTGATTCTGATGGACCGCCTCACCTGCATGGGGGATGGGGAAACACTTGACCTGAAGGAGGCGATTCTGTCTTCAGAAGAGGGAGCCAAGCTTGGGGAGAGCTGCTGACTGAGGACCACAACTCATCCCCAAGACGAGCGCGCCCTTTGGACATGCACTCACCTGTCTCTGAATCAGGGAGGCCCGGACCCCGCTCTGCTCTGTTCCCCACCCTCTGATCACTGCCGTCTTCACCCCCTTTGAGGGGTCCCGTCATTTGAGGGGACACATGAGCCATGATGATGCTCAGTCCCTTGCTTTCTGGGTTCATTTCTTATCGTTGCTGAATTTGTTCTTTGTGGCTATAATGGAATTCCGTTATGGAAATCATTTTCGGTAAGACTGACTTCGTGAGTTTTTCCGTTTGTGAGAAGTGACTCTGTATTTTGCAATGGGGGTGTGTTTCCGGGTTCTCTAAGGTCAGGGGTATTTTCTGGACCCGGTGGGAGGGCCTGGCCCTTCATCTCTGGGTCACACACGTTTGCGGACATGACTCCCCGCATGAATGACATCACCGCCATCCCCTGAGGACATTGTTTAGACTGGACATCGTTCTCCCGACACTTGCCCACGGCCTGCCTGGCTCAGAACAGTGGAGGCCACGGAGCAAATGGGCTGCCCGTGGTGCACAGACATGCCCGTCCCGCTCCCTCTGGGTCTGGGGGCTCAGGGAGATGCTGCAGCCCCGTACGTATCAGTACTGCGTTCACTCAGCTTCTTTGGAAATATGACGGGCTCCGTTCTTCCCGTCAAGCAGCAGCCGGTGCTGGGGGCTCATCCTGGGTTGGAGATGTCAGCTCCCCTTGGAAATCACAAGCTGTGATGACTGGTTAACATATCGACTGCCCTAAGGGGGCCCCCGAGTCATCCCCTGAAAAGGTCAGCCTGAAGCCAGTGGATAATGGCTGCTCCTCCAAGATAATTACTTTCCTTCAATTAAAATTGGAAAATGCACAGAGCAGAACATTTGTCTCAGTTAACATCCGCTGAAATGCATCTTCAGACCGATAATCACTCCCCGAAGGTGGGAGGGATGGCTTCGGGGACCACTGACAAGTTGGGGCTTCTGGGCTCAGTTCTGGAAAATCGGGAAGGCGTGATCGTTCTCACCGGGTGAGCTGTGTTTGGCACCGAAATGGCACGGGACCTTGGAGGGCCTTGGGGAGATGTGCCCGGCCCCCCCAGACCCTGTTAGCACCCCACATCCCACACCACCTGCCTTGCCCGAGCCAGGGTCTGGGACGGCGGTGTCCGATCAGCAGCTGACTCCTGCCTCTGAATATTTCTGACAACGCAGCTCGTTGTTCAAACAGATGTTTCTGTGTGTTTCAGATTGCTATTCCAGAGGGAATTGGGCTTTCTCATTTACAAAATGAAGACTACACTGGTGCAAGATGTTAGGGCCCTCAAATACGCAGATGGTTGATAGAGAGACTGGTGGCTCGGGGGGAGAGGTGGTGTGGGAAAACGGTCATCCCGCCGTCACTGAACGTTCTGTATTTCCGTCACGGACCACTCGTCCTGTATCTTTGTCTCTCGACTATTCAGAATCCTGGGTAGCCTCATCCTGGAACATTTCCCGAGGCCCCGCTCCCCCAGCAGGCTGGTTCTGCGACCCACCTGCCACTCTAGGGGCCCAGCCCAAGGGGGCGAGACCCTCCATCCACCGGCTTCTCTCTGCCCCGTTGTTAGGTACACATTTTGTTTACTCCCACATACTCAGTAGGTGTCCTCTGAGTATATGAATAATTCATGTTCATTATTTTAAAAAGTAACAACACATAAAATTAACATGAAGAAATAGAAGTCTCCAGAGTCCCCGTCAGTAGGACTGTCTCCACATTCCTCCGGGCTGCCCCACCTAAACAGAGGCCTCCGTGAGTCGACCTCTTCCCGCTCAGATTCAGCTTCACAACCTCAAGCAGATGCTTCCATGGGAAGCAGATTCCAGGCCAGGAGGAGGTGGGGTCCGCACGTCCAGACATCGACACGGCCAGCAGGTGGGAGGGGGTAGGAGTTCTGTGGGGCCGCCTCGTATGGGAGCACAAGGGTTAGGGTGGGGATCGGAGAAAGTAGGTTTCAACCAGCTAAAGTATGCACATTGCCCGTTGCCATTCTTCCAAAGAATTGTAAGGTAGAGGATTCTAGTTTCAGAGCATAGGCAGGAGGGCTAAGTTCTTTGGGGTTTTTTGAGGGAAAGTGAGATTCAGGGATAGTCTTACCATGGCCAGAATAGGTCTTAGGTTCTGGCAAAATGGGATCCCCAGATACGGCCTGCCTGTCCGAAGTCAGGAAAGTGGGAACTAGACTCTGGCCTGGGCTCAGGGCGGACGCTGGACGGCTTGGGAGGCAGGTGGTCAGGGGCTGAGCCAGGGGTTGCTGGAAACTCCAAGGACACGTGATGTTGGAGAGAATGTGGACAATCCTGTGACTTCTGGCCGTTCCCCTCCTCCCATCATTTCAGCAGATCTTTCCCCTTTGATCCCACACTTCAGATTTTTCCCCTTTGATCTCACACTACGTCAAGTCCGAGAGAGAGTGTGGCTTGCAGGCGTCTAACCAGGCCCCGAGCCCATCCGCTCACAGAAGGGCAAGGCACAACTTCGAGTTTGGGCAGGAAATGCCGCCCATGACCGCGTTTTGGCAGGAGCGTTGTTTTCCACTTTAAGATGCCTGAAAGGCATTTTAACACCGAACTCCCATGTAGCTTTCCTGCGGATGATCTATAACTCCATTTACTGCTGGAATCCGGGTAGCAAAATGAGTACTCCATCATTGTACTATGAATAGTAAATTAACCCAGATCAAAGTGTTCTACATCCAATCAAAACCATTAAGTAACTAGGAGACTAAGATTAGTGAGTACGTTTTGGAGGCAATTATAACTAATGAATACATTAACTTCAAGAGGGCGGGCGGCTTCAGGAGGCTTTCTGGTCTCTCCAAATAAAATCAGTCTAGGTGGGAAGAAAGCTGAAATCATTTTGTAAGAAGGACAGATTTATTGATCTACTCAGGGCCATTTAGAAGGGGAAGAAGGGGTTTCTAAGGGGACTTGGGCATGTTCGCTGTCAGCCTGATCATTGAAAGGGATGAGGAAGTCCTCCCCACGCACCACCTTCTACGGCCCGGTCAGGTCAGACCCAGAGCCCGTGTGACGGAGCCCACATCCCGGTCCCTGGACCTCAGTGTGGCAAATTTCCACACTCTGAAGAAATACCATACTCGTCTTTTTTTTTTTTTTTAATTTAATATATTTATTTATTTGACAGAGATTACAAGTAGGTAGAGAGGCAGGCAGAGAGAGAGGAAGGGAAGCAGGCTCCTTGCCAAGCAGAAAGCCCGATGCGGGGCTCGATCCCAGGACCCTGGGATATGACCTGAGCCGAAAGCAGAGGCTTTAACTCACTGAGCCACCGAGGCGCCCCCACCATGCTCATCTTTTAAAGGTAAAACTATGTGTACTGATTGAGGACAGTATGGAAAACTCGCCAAAAAATGCAAAATAGAAAAAACCAGTCCATAATCCTGTCACCCAGAGACATTATTATTAACATTTTGGGGTAACTAGGTTTTTAAATTTCACATATGTATACACACATATGCATATATTATATGTTTGGGTTGTAAATTATTCTGTTTACTTAAGAATAATGGCTTTAGGGCCACCTGGGTGGCTCAGTCGTTAAGTGTCTGCCTTTGGCTCAGGTCATGATCTCAGGGTCGTGCGATCGAGCCCCACATAGGGGTCCTTGCTCAGAGGGGAGCCTTCCTCTCTCTCTCCCACTCCTCCTGCTTGTGTTCCCTCTCTTGCTGTCTTTCTGTCAAATAAATAAATAAAATATTAAAACAGAAAGGATAATGACTTTAATATTTTGGTAAAAATGATATAACTTATCATATAAAATTCAGGCCGTACAGAAAAACTCAAAGATATTAAAAACTTTCACCTAAACTCTCAGCCGCAGAAGTTACCCATTCCTGGGTTACAAGTTCCTGGGTTGACCCCCAGCTTATATGCTGATTAGAGTGAGAACAATTACCTTCTGCAAAAAATGGATGGTTGGAGGCATGCTGTTTTAATGCAAAAAAAGGTATTTTGTTTTGTGATTTAATGTAAGGAAATAACACTGAGACAGAAGGACCAGGGGCTACTGGATCCTGTCTCCAGAGGCCACACTGGTTCTTCCAGGAGACCCTCGCCGTTCTCCCACTTGTCTTTCTCTTCCTTGCTCTGGGACATCTTAGCTTGGACGCTGGTTTCCAGGGTAGCCATGGGGCTCCCCATCAGGCCCTCGGTGGCCTCTTGCTTTTTCCAACTTCTGGCAGATTCTCTTAGTCTGGAGGCTCAGGTGCAGCCCAGACCAGGGCCCAGCACTGAGAAGGGTTTACCCGCGGCCAAGTCACTAACGGGGCATTCTGAGCTTCTGGCAGCAACCGCCATCTTCGGATGCGAGGGAAAGGTCGGCGAACCCAAACACCGAACAGAGCGAAGCCCCAGGAGCCAGGCTCTACCACAAGTGAATGAGGTGGGTTACGTGTAATAAAAGCGAAGAAATGCACGTGGACGTTCAAAGTGGACGGTGAAGACCCCAGCGTGGGCCTGCCGCAGGGGAACCAGGTCCGGGGTGGACACATCTCCAGATTTCTCAGGAGGAGCCGAAGACTTAAATATTTTTTTAAATATTTTATTTTTAAAAGTGATCTCCACACCCGGCGTGGGCCCGAACCCACACCCTGAGATCGAGAGTCGCAAGCTCTGTCGACTGAGCCAGCCAGACGCCCCCCAGAACTTAAGCTTTTAAGTGAAATCTCCTTATTTACGTATGTTGACAGTAAGTTAGAAAAATAAAACCACTGCATAAAGCAAAGAAAATTCATCGATAGTCGGCCAGATTCCTTCTGCTGTTCTGGCCCATTCGGCGTAATTCAGGACACCAGTGCGATCTGAAGATTGAGTCAGCAATGCACTATTTTAATGAAAATGTATCCCACGCGGTGTCTGGGACATACTGACACCAAAAGCTGTCCGTTATTGGTTTATCTGACACTGAACTTTACTGCAAGTCTTGAGTCTCCTCTGGTAGCCCTTGTGGACGGGCCTGCCGTCTGGACCCCCGCTCCCAGGGAGTCTGTGGGGTCCAACGAAACATGTGTGGGCTTTCTTTGTCTTCCCTGGTTCTGTCCAGATTTCAAAATATTCAGCAGCGAAGTGTCCTGTTTGTGTTTTGTTCCGTTTCTTTTTTCATCGATAATGTCGTGGTTTTCCTCTTACTCATGTTTTTTTTCTTTTCTTTTGGTTTTCAGTGATGTTTTAGGAAGTGGTGGGGTAAAAATGTATTTTCTTGTATCATGGATGGGCAGTTCCTGTAGTCTGCTTTTTCACTTAAAATTATTATCATATAAATGTCCGCATTACTAAATATTTTTAAATTACATTTTTCTTGGCTGCCTGTAGACCCTCATATGACTTTTCCAAACCGGTATTTGGCAAAGTTCCGTTATATTTAATGCTCAAAAGTCCTGTGTATAAATATTTGAGCTAGAAACAATGTAGTGGAAGAAACGATCTATTGTTCTGTTTGGTCGTTGGCTGGGCCAGGAGAAGAAGCGGAGGAGCCATCAACAGGGGGTCATCTCTGTTCTAGGAAGCCCTGCAGGGGTAGCTCATCCCAGAGCCCTGGTCCCAGCCTCTCCGTGGGCTCCCTTACCTTTGCCTTCAATATATTGGTGAAAGAGTTATTTTCTCCCCCAGATCACCAGGGGACCCCTTACTATTAGCTGGTTCTCTGTCGGCTTCTGATGAGCAAGGCCAGCCTGGCTGGGTTCGACAGGATTAAGGGCAGTGCTTCTCCACACTGTTATTTTCTGTGGCAGGGACGATTCTCATGTAATTAGGCCACACTGTGAAAAAAAGCAACCTGATCCATTGGCTTATTTTGGTTTTGACAATATGATTACAAGTCCTAGGCTTTCCTGACCCTTTTGCTGCAGAATGTTGACATTCTGCGTGGCGTCCGCTGGAATCTAGACTTGCGTCAGGGAGACGAAGGTGAGTTTGCAGCCCCTGGAGGAGGGCCCGCAGTGTCCGTGTGCGTCCGATGCACTTGGGGGCAGCTCACAGTGGCACTGGCTCTCGGGGTTAGTGAGGGCGCCATGCACGTTTCCCCGGAGAGCCCCGCGGATAAGGTGGAGGGCGTCCACTTAATGGCATGAGACGCTGTGATAACCCATTTTGCTTTCTGTGATTCCTGCAGATTCTCTCAAACAAGTGTAGCAAGCACAGTTTGTCATGCTTTCTCACGGTTTCATAGCTGGTGTTTTTAATTCGGTTGGTAGCTTCGACCACCACTTTTCTGGACTTAAGGAAACAGGAGGCCATTCGTTGGACACGCTGAGTCTCCGTAAACCAGCTCTCTTCTTCCTCAGATGGAGGAACTTCATCCAGTGTCTGAGGCGTTCCCTGGCCCACAGCTGACGCTCCTGCACCGTGCCACCCAGACCAGGGGGCCCACTGGCGTGTGGACAATTAGTCCCTTAGTCCAGCCACTTCTGGCTAGGGTAGGAGGACAGAAAGGAGGAAGAGAGGAAGAAAGACAGAAAGAAAGAGGAAGGGAGGCAGAGGGGAGGAGGTGAGAGCGGGAGCCTCTAAGGAAAGGTCGCTGCTTTAGGCTAGTTCCCCGTGCAGAAGGACGCAGGTGTTACCTAGGAGGAGCTGGAGGGCAGACACTCAGAACATCGTTTAAGCTCTAAAACTGCATTCCCAAAAAGGGAAACCAAACACTTCGTGGCTCTAAAATGCTAATCTGTCTAATGAGGGTTTGCACCTCAGAGACCTCTCCAGATCTGGAGGCATCAGGACAGAAGATAGGTGCATACCTAAAGCATGTCTGGGAGAGATCTGGGATAAAAAGGAGACATGAAAGGCCCCAGTCTCTTCCACTCACACATCACCACCCAAAAGCCAAGAGGACGCTGACCTTGGCCTCTTCACTGCTGGCTTCTCAAATGCGCCTGAGTTAGCAGAGCTCTTGCCAAGAGCTTGTGTGTTCGTGGAAACGATGCAAGTTTGGGGCAGAAGTTGGGGACCGAGGAAGAAGGGGGGATGCTGAGTTGTCCTTCCTACAGTTACAGCTCAGGAGCAGAGATGCTCTTTTTCTTCTGATCTCCTGCCTGCGCGCTTGCTGTCGTTCTTGCCAAACTCTCGTTTCCCAGACACCTGCCAGGACGTTGTCTCCATTCAAGTGGGGGCGGGTTCGCCGCTGGAAATGGAGGACTCTTCTGGCTCGCACAGACATCTGTCCCGCGGGGCTTGAGGTCTCCCCTCCTTTCCTTCATCTCTGACTTTCTGTGGAGCCAGATGGTGCTCTGTTCTCAAGGATAGCCCATGACGGGACACATGATGACGATATACGTACTTTTGGAGAAAATATGTAAATTACATTTTATGCAAAATGCTATTTCTCTCTTGTTTCACTTAGAGGAATCCCTTTCCGTGTCGTGGCGGTCTCTCTCCTCAGTGACCGCACAGCCCTCGCTCGGCCCCTCCGTCCTTCCATCTCACACCCGCAGAGACTGCACCTGCTCCGCGTCCCCGGAAGGCTCCCTCATGCCTCCAGTCAGGATCTGAGCGTGAACTGGTCGACCTTGAAGAAACTTACCAAACCTCATTACGTTGAAGGGGGCACTGGGACAGTCACTCAGATTGTCCCGAGGCTACTCACAGGCCCCTGCCGTCTGGGTGGGCACATCTCCACCTGTTCTTCCGCACCCCTGACCTCTACTGCAGGCCAGCAGGTGCCCGTTGAGAAGCGTGCTGTCGCAAGGAAGGTGCCCGATTCCTGGATGGGACCATGGTACTTCACTGGGGTGAGGCCAGTGCCCGCGGGGTGTGTGGCACGGTCGCCTTCCTCGCCCAGAGTCACTGCATCAAGCACGTCCTCTGTGGGGTTAGGGGGCTCCACGCTCCGTCTCCCTTCTTGGCTCCGCTCTGCACTCATCCTTCTGCGTCCAGCTCCCCGAGAGTCCCCACACTCACAGGAAAGGGGAGTCAGGCGGGATGACACACGCCAGAACATCGCTCAGTGCTTCCGGCCCAAGCTCTGTCATGCCCACTTCATGAGAGGCTTAAACCACACTTAGAGGAGGCCAGAATGTTACTGGGGCTCTGGTGACTCCGTCTGCATTTGGGACCGCTGACGGGTGTACCCCTCCGGCAGGGAGGAGCTGAAGAAGCCCGCTGAGAACGTAGTGGGCTGCCAGGAAATGTGCGCTGCGTTCGTGACAGAGGAGAGAAACGACATTTTTAAAAAGATTTTACTTATTTACTTGACAGAGATCACAAGTAGACTGAGAGGCAGGCAGAGTCGGGCGGGGGGAGAAGCAGGCTCCCCGCTGAGCGAGAGTCCGATGCGGGGCTCAATCCCACAACCCTGAGATCATGACCTGAGCTGAAGGCAGAGGCTTAACCCACTGAGCCTCCCAGGCGCCCCAGAAATGGCGTTTTCAAATGTGCCTAATGAAATCTGGAGGCCTAGAAATAGGGGTAGGGTTGAGCTGTAGTTTTAAAATCCCGGGGAGGGAGGGGGGCAGACTGCTGGGAGCGAGAAGCCACCTGAGACCGAGTCGGCAAGGGCGAGCTCGCACAGCGTCTTCCCAGACCTGGGTGTCTCTGTGCACGTTGCTGGAATGTGCATCAGACCTGGGAGTCTTCTCTTGCCCCCGCTCGGTGTTCCAGCCAGCAAGCACTTACCGAGCACCGGCCACGTGCCACTGCCTCTGAGCTGGGCCGCCGCAGAGAGAGGCGGACGCCTGAGCGTGTGGAACACGTTTGAGCTTAAGAGTCCGCACGCTGTGGCCCACGGGCCGACGCCACCTCCCTCTGCATGACCTACAAGCTAAGTGGGGTTTTCACGTTTCCTACTGGTTGAAAAAAATTCAAAACAAGAATCCTGTTTGGTGACGTGCGAAGGCGATAGGCATTTCCCGCGTCAGTGTCCATCGGTAAAGGCAAGAGCCACGCCGCTCACGTACGGACAGTCCGTGGCCGCTCTCTGTGGCTGAGCTAACTCGTGATGACGGGGACCGCTCAGCCCACAGAGCCTGAGCTGTTTCCCATCGGACCCCGTCCCGGAAAACTCGCCAGCCGACCGTCTGGTGCGCAAGGAGAACAAGTTAAGACTCCTTGGTTGGAGTCTAACCTCAAGTGTTTCTCTTTACGGCACGTCCCGACGCGGTCTCCGTGGAGTCCGTGGGGACCTGAGTGTTCTTCACGAGGCTTTACTCCAGCCAGCCGAGCGGCAGCGGTCACTGGCCCCTGGGGTCTTTCACATTCCACAGGTGGCCCTTTGGCACAGAAATTACGGGAATAATGTTGGAATTGCACTGGGCAGCACACAGGGTGGCGAGAGGTGTAGGGGGGCAGGAGGTGACAGACGCCAGGGTGTGGCTGTCCCAAATGGAGGAGAGGAGCCCTGCGCAGGGGTGCGGGTCACACGGACAGGAGTCCGGCACCGCACCCCCCCAAGAGGCTCTTGCCTGTTTTAGGGTTCAGCAGTGACTCTTGCCGGGTAGGACAGATCACCATGACTGGCATGTTCGAGTGTTTTTTCTGTTTTTGTTTTTGTTTTTCCCACATTTATTTGTTGCCTGTTCCTTAAAGAATTTAATACAGATTTCAACTGGAAGATATGTAGGTCCTCAAGTTGTTAAAATAGACATAGAGTGTTTAAATCAAATCCCCAAATTCCTACTGTTTCATTTGTTTTTTAACCATAATTGAACAATTTCTGAAACTATTTTGGCTAGTTTGAAGCAATCTTTCTGTAGTTCATAACATCAAGAGTCTTCGCCGATATCCTGTCCCCGGACAAATGTGGGAGATTGTCTTCAGAGGGAACCTGGTCCTCATAGTCCTTCCCTGTCCTGGCCTTGCCTGCATGGAGCTGAGCCCCGCTGAGAGCCTGTGGTCCTGGTTCCCCATCTTTTGGGGACTAGTATCCCTGATAAGGACTTTGCCTGGCTTGTAGAGAATTCCGATCTTGCTCCCCTACAATTATAGCACCCTCTATTTGAACTCAAAGTAAACTCTGTCTTGGTAGAAACTAATAATTTTTTTGGAAAAAAAAATCTTTCTTCTCTGCTTTAACGTCTGTTGAGCTCTGGTTCTCGTGAACTGCATGTAAACACATACAACATGTGTCACATCATGTAAATCCTACATTATATGCATTGTGTGCCTACATGACGCACAGCACTTGTATGTTATATGTACATTGTGTGTACATCTACACTCACACTCTGTATCAATGACTCCATCTCTTTTTTGATGCTGTGGTCAATGCTTCCGTGCCGCTCACGCAGACTCCGAGTCAGCGAACCTTTACTGAGCACCAACTACACGTGGCATTATTCCCTAGTGCCCTTTACCTTGGCGACCCTGTGTAAAATAGACCTTGCGGGTGCGGGGGTGTCTCTGTCGGTAAGGAGTCTGCCTTCGGCTCAGGTCGTGATCCTAGGGTCCTGGGATTGAGCCCTGCATCAGGCTCCCTGCTCAGTGGGGAACCTGCTTCTTCTTCTCCCTCTGCTGCTCCCCCTGCTTGTGCTCTCTCGCTCTCTGTCAAATAAATAAATAAATCTTTTTAAAAATTAAGATAAGATAAAATAAAATAGACCTCCGATCATACCAGCCCCTGCCTGGGGGAGCCCCTTCGGTGGGGAGTAGAAGCCGTGTTCCCGGTTCTGTCCATGGTTCCCTTGTCCACTCCGCGGCTGCTCTCAACACCTGCTTCCCTCTCCTGTCTTTCAACCCCGCATTATGCTTCGACTTATTCCCGGTTCCCTTCCAACTTAGTTTCGTTTCTGTGAAATAGGTTAAGAACATTATCATCTACATGTGTATTGTGTTCGTGTCAAGTTTTTCAACCTGATTATCCAACTGGCTTAAGGCGGGGACTCTTCTTTGCTAATGACGCTCCTCCTCGCTCAAGCAATCGAATTCATTTTCCTCTCACACTGAGGAGCGGGATCTGATTTCTGAAGGACCCTGAGATTGAACACACGCAGACGCTCGAGTGCCTCCAAGCACAGCGCACACCTTCCCCCGCGAGCGCCTTCATGGATTCCTGCGGTGCTTTCAGGAGCTGCCTGGATCCGTATCCATAAGGGACTCGTTACTCTGAGCCCCTCCCACCCCCCGCTTTTAGAGACGTCCGCGACTATGCGGTCGCAACGTCACCAGGTTTAAAGCCCTTGAATTAACTTAAAACATGAGAATGCCTTGAATTCATCAGTTCCGATGGCAAAAAAGGATGATACGATCGGGAATTAGTGACAGTGTGTGCTACCTTCGCGTGGGGTCTCACGATCGGGAATTAGTGACAGTGTGTGCTACCTTCGCATGGGGTCTCACGCGTGTCTCTCAGGGTGGCTCTGGAAAACCGTGCTCGCCTGTGATTTCTTTTTTTTAAAGTCACAAAGAACAAAAATGTAAAGAGCTTCATCTCTATTAGTTCAGACCAGAACGCTTTGTCTCTCCATCCGGAATGTTCCATTCTTATGAGCTCACTGTAGTCTCCAGATATACGTAGAGCTCTCCCCCGGCGCTTGCCGTTAGCAGTTACGGGAGAGTACGGTGCTCACTGTTTTGCAACTGGTTCTTTGCGCTTAATCCGTATTTGGGGATTGTTCCATACTGACCCACCTAGAACTATGTTTTTCCACATGTGCGGGATTGCATGATGTAGATGCCACACCTTAATTTATTTAAATGAAATATTTAAATGTTTAAATTTAAATAAATTTAAATTTATGGAAACGAAAACATTTAAATGTTTCCTATTGTTGGCTATAGTAAACAGTGCTGTAAAAAAAAAAAAAAAAAAAAAAAAAAACACCAGAACAAAATGAACCAGAAACAAAACCCAAACGACCGCTTGTATGTGCATCTTACTCCATGTTAGTATCTCTCCGGGATGAGTCCTAAGAAGTAGAATTTTGGGCCACAGGCTCTGTATGTTTTTATGGTAAGATTTTTATGAGAGCATAAGAAGCATACAGAAAATGTGTAAGTCAGAAGACAGCGCACAAATCAGTGGTTTCACAGAAAGAGAGCGCACTCATGTGACTCTCACCCAGTGCAGGGAGAGAACAGGACTGTGATGACACGGGTCTCCAGCTGCGGCACCTGGGCGTGATTCCCCCGAGGACCGCCACCCTGTCCTCTGTCCCCAGAGCCCCATCTCGCTTGTTTGGGAAGGAAGCATGTGTGTGTGTTGTGATGGTGTGTCATACATCCCTGCCGTGTCATGCCTTACAGCCTCAATGGTACTACGGTCTCTTCACCCCACGGTTGGTGGATAATGGGGTTCCTTACATATTTTGTCTCTCGCAAATAACGCCGCCATAAGCACTCCTGACTTAGTGTTCGTGCGTGGAGATGTGCGTTTCTGGGGAGCGTGTCCCTGGGGCGTGAGTGCGTGGGTCAAAGATTATCTGCGTGTTCCGCTTCACCGGAAGTGCCCACAGAGACTTCCGAAGCGGTTGTGACATTTACTCTCACGAGTGGTATGTAAGATTTCAAGTTGCCCCACGTCCTCACCAATATTTGGTATTTTCTGTCCTTTTAACTTACCTATTCTGGCTAAGTTCATAGTGACAGCATGTTTTGGGTTGAATTTGCATTTTTATAATGATTACTGTGACTGATTACCTTTCATGAGTGTAATGGCCATTTGGTGACAAAAAGGACTGTTCAAAGGCTTTTCTTTCTTTTCTTTTCCTGCTGGGACATCTGTCTTTTTCTTATCGATTTGCGAGAATTCTTCATTATACAATGGATCAAAGGCCTTTGTTGGGTACATGGTTTGCAAATACTGTTCCCACTGTTGTGTCTTGCCAGTGCACTCCCTTCAGATGTCTTGCGTCACTTTTAAGGGTAACTAATCATTCTTTCCTCTGTGTGCTGCTATTACCGTTAGTGCTACTCGGGTCCTGCTTAAAGCCATCAGCCTTCTCCAGAGTAGTGAAGTTACTCCAGGCTTTCTTCTAGAACACTTACTGCCTGGCCGTCATGTTCAGATCTGCAGTCTCTCTGGTCTGGGTTTGGGATTGGTACGTGTTGGAAGCCAAGGCCCATCCTTCTTCCCACGCGGATATTTGAATGGCCTCTGGACAAGACCATCCCCCTTCGATGCAATCGGTCCTCCAACCTGTGGCCATATGCACATGTCGGCTTCTGTGCACTGGTCTCGTTGTTTGCCTGTGCTCCATGTGCCCGGCCCTACAGAGCTCCCAGAGGAGAGCCTGTGTGTTCGCCAGATCTCCTCCTTGACAGAAGCTGAATTCACATCCCTTTTTCTCTTCTTAGCCCCGGACATCACTGAAAGCCGCGCCCTGCTCTTTCTGCTCTCCTTGTGGCTTTTTGTCCATTGTCATGCATACTGCAAGGACAGAACCTCAGAACTGGGATCACCTCCCAGTCCTCCCCCTTATCCAGAGGAGCTTGGCCCCTCCTCGCCAGGCAGCCCCACACTTCAAATTGCATGTCCTCAGTTGGCTGGTCGGGAGAGAGGGTGGCCCCATGCCCACTCGTCCTCCCATCCACCCACCGGGGGCCTCGTGCTCCTCGTGCTCCCAGAATGGTGGGGTTGGGCCCACTCGAGGCAGCGGCGAAACTTCATGCTTCCAAACATGATTCTGGCTTCTTATCGCTGCTTTTCTTTCCTGTTTTCACAGGTGCTGCCGTCTGCCTCAAGCTACTCCATGATAGCCTGAAGCAGAAACTCGGGGATGTGTCTTATAAATGTTGATAAATATACAAATATTACTAATCTCCCTTCAGTGTATACAGTATACACACCTTAGCTAAAACGGTAAGAAGCTGATATTTAAATGGAAATACAGCTTATTCCCAAGATGCGGAACTGGTATGTTTCCAGCCATGCCTTTTGGGTCCCTTCATGACATTGAATCTACCGTCATTTGTATAGGAAGTAGGCGTGTGAGCCACATCAAAGAAACACAGACAAGGCTTGGGTGGTTTATGAGGAGCCGGCGGGGAAAGGCAGGTGGCCCGTCTCTGTGATTTCAGATGCGCCGCACGGGTGTTAATGACAACCACCTTTCCGCTTCCTTCGAAGCTCGATGCTTGGCCTTAGCTGGGAAATGTGACCTAAGGGCTTACATTCTGGGGCCGCTGGGCAAGGCCGGCCAGGAAGTAAGGCTGTGGCTTCTTGAGCAAGTTCAGGCAAGAGGGTGCCTGCTCCATTCTGTGTGTGTCAGCGGCTCAGCTGGACGTTGGTTCACGCACAAGCAAGCAGCCATCAGTGGTGTCGGGCGAGGGGACAGAGCTTGCTTCACAGGAGGTCACTGATGGGTATAGATCCCAGCCCTCCCCTTGTGCATCCTGCTAAGGCTGGGCTGCCTGTGGTCAGCGCTCGGCACTCTGCGGCAGACCAGGGTGGTCCTGTGTTTCTGCACCTGCTCCTGGCACCGGGGCTCACGGGGCGTGAATGAGACCACAGAGGGCATCCGGAGTTGGGAAAAGATGATCCGTGGTGAAAGAAAAGTGATAAGTTCTCCAAGGCAACACGTTTTCACCCAGCTGGACCCTTTCCTCCGAGCCCTTCTTGAAGGCTCTCTGCTCCTGGCTTTCACTTCTATGGTGCATTCCTTCCAGCCACTGGGGAGTCGTCTGGCCTTGATGCGATCCACAGCTGGAAGCGTGTTTCAGCACTTCACGCGGGTGCAACGCGGAGAAGGTGGCTCAGGGCACGAGCCGTCTCAGGTATTTCTGTCCACGGAGCACGATGCCTTTGAGGACACACCTTTGCCACCATTGCCTGTTCTCCACCCTGGTTGCTACTTGGAAGCCATTGAAAAGGACTTTTTTTACCTTGGGTTTTTTTTTTTTTTTTCTCTTCTTCAATAAGGAAATTCTGGTTCCATTAGTTAAAATAGGCCCAGGCTTGCAGTGCTTGGGTGGCTCAGTGAGTTAAAGCCTCTGCCTTCAGCTCAGGTCATGAACCCAGGGTCCTGGGATCGAGCCCCACATCGGGCTCTCTGCTCAGCAGGGAGCCTGCTTCCTCCTCTCTCTCTGCCTGCCTCTCTGCCTACTTGTGATCTCTGTCTTTCAAATAAATAAATAAAATCTTTAAAAAAAATATGGCCCAGTCTTAAATATTGTTTTAAAAGCTACTCATTTGATTGGCACATACAGTGAAAGCTGAGGACTCAGATCTACCCTCATTTCTCACCATCTTCCCCATTGCTTTCTCTACTCTCAGTGCCCTGGACTCGAGATTTTGAGGACCTCGTGGCCATTCCTGTCTTAGGGCCTTTGCACAAACCATTCCCTTGGTTTTGGATAATTGTCCTCCCTGTCTTCAGCTGACCAACTTCACCCGATTCTTCAAGCCTCTGCAGAAACCACCCATACCCAGAATCCCTCACAATACGGTTCCCTCCTCTGTGACACTTGACTTGATTGGAATTCTGAACATTGTTTGGAAGATTATCCAGGAAGAGTTGGTTTCCTGCTCTAGACTCGTCTTCAGAGTGTGTGTCTCATTCTCTGCCATACCCTCGAAGCCTGGCGGAGGGCAGCTCCGAACGAACCCCGACAGTCTGAGCGCCGCCCGCGTCCTCATGGGCTTCTCCCGCCTCGTGCTCCTCCCTTCCGTCACCCAGCATTTCCCGAGCAGGCAGCGTGCTGTCAGGACGTGGCCGCTTATCTCCTCCAGGATCATTAACGCCATTTCCAACTGTTCTTCCGCTCGCAGAGAGCGTGGATTAATGGGCTGACATCCAGCCCAAGTGCTGGAAACGTAATGAAGCTTCTGGGCTTCTCAGCAGAGTTTGCCTCTCTTACAATCAAGAGAGCCATGACTTTGCTTTCCTTCTGCCATTATCTTCACTTTATCGCCCGCCCCCCTCTTGTGTACCGTAGTCAGCTCCACAGCTACTGTTGACAGACGACGAGATGCACCCCGTCTCCGCTACGATCAGATGAGTCTCCCAACGGAGGACAGCTAGAGTGACCACTGGGTCGTGCCCCAGAAGGTTTCTGTCACCCCCAGAACCGAACCTCCCCTGCACCCTGTGTCGTCAGTCCCTTCCTCGGCCCCCAGGCCCCCGGCAACCACAGATCCGTTTTCATCACTGCAGCTTTGCCTGATTCAAGATTTTCATATAAAAAGAATCAAAAAGCATATCACCTTCTATGCCTGGCCACTTTCACTCAATAGGATGCTTTTCCGAGTCATCCCTGATGCTCTGATCTCCACTCAGTTTCTGGCTTCTTGCTAAATGGTAGCCAGCGGCCTGGGTGGCCCTCCGTGGGCCCATCCATTCACTGCTTGTGAGTGTTTAGGTTAGTTCCAATTTTTGTCTATTCTAGAACGTTTCCGTGAACATCTGCACCAGCCCTTGCTCCATCTCGGAATAAATAACCGGAAGTCGACGGGCTGGGTCAGAGGTGGGGCTATTGGTAACCGTGGACCCTGCTCCCTGGTTTTTGTACACGTGACGTCCCGCCAGCAGCCGACGGGAGCGCCAGCACCTCCGTGTCTGTGCTGCTCCTTTCCGTCTCCGCCGGGCTGGGCGCTGCTTCTAGTCTGACGTTCCCAGATGACCAGCGACGCCACATTTTCCATAGGCACATTCGCCACCTGTATACCCGCTTTGTGGAACTGTGTGATCAAGTCTTTTGCTAATTAAAACAAAAAAAATGAGCTGTCATCTTAATACTCCATTTTAAGTGTTCTCTCTATATTCCAAATGCAAGTTATTTCCATCTCTTTCCGGGCTCTGCTGGCATTGTGACTTTCTCCATAACAGCTTTCAAAGAGCAAAAGCTTACATTTTGTTGACGTCCAGGTCATCCAAACCTGTATTATATGTTGTGTCCTCCTTTTCTGTCCAGGTGAAGGAATCCTCACGTCAGGCAAGCTTCCTACAGTTTCCTTCTGTGTGTTCTTTTTTATCTAAAAGTCCTGTCTTTTTTAGCTCATGTATGTCAGCCTATACCTTATTTTGAGCTTATGTTTACGTGTGGCGTGAGGCCATGTTTGGGGTCCTTTCTCTTTTTTTCTTTTTTAACCTGCGGACGTGAGTTCTTCCAGTGCTGTGTGTTGAAAAAAATCCACCAACTCTACATCCCTTTTCCTTCTTTTCTCACATCCTTTTGTGCTAATTGATTGTGTTTGTGATTCGGTTTTATCTTCTTAATTAGCTGGTGCCCTCTACCCTTTCTTTTAACCACGATTTCTCTAGGGTTCACAGTCCACAGTCATGAACTCTCCACCATCTGTGTCGAAGTGACACGAGACCATCTCAGATACAGAATAGTGACATTTTCGTGTTGAGACAGTGCTGTCCGTCCAGTGCCTCCCTGTTACGTGTGTTTTAAATCCGAGATGACATTGTTACCGTCTGTCGTTGAACACTTCTCTTTTAAGGAGAGTAAATGATAACACGAAGTATTTTACGTTTGCTCAGGCATTTCCCAACTGAGATGCTTTTCATTCCTTTGTCTCCATCAATGTTCCCATCTGCTCTCATTTTACCTGTGCCTGAGGATTTCCTCAACAATTCTTGTGACTCCAGCATCTCTGCGTTGGGGCCTGGTGGCCGGCTTCTGTGCCATCCGTATCTACCAACCTGTCACGTCTGTCCTTCCTGTCTGTTGCTGCTGATTTCTTTGTCTCTTGTTTTTCTTCTTTCTCTTCTCGCTCTCTCTCTTGCTCTTTCTTTCTGATGAGGCGTATTTTCCTGTTTCTTTATACGCTTGGTAATTTTCGACCGAATGCCAGGCGTGGCAAACTGGACAGTTTTTGGCTAGGAGGGATTTTTTGTATTTCTTTAGATATTACCGGGCTTTGCTGTGCCGCCAAGGTCAAGGTCACTTCCTGGGCGTCCCCAGAACCCCTGTGAGGCCCATTTGAGGTGGTCCAGGCGAGTACAGAGTGGCCCCAAGGGCAGGGGCGGTTCTGGTCCCTGCTTGGCACCATCCGCTAAAGCCACAGCCGGTGCCTCCCACTCTGGGAGCCCCCACGACACTGGGTGAGAGCAGCTCTGAGGGTTTCTGGCTGTGCGTGAGCCCCAGCGGCCGCCGTGCCTTACTGGGTCCTTATCCCAGCACTGGAGACTTGCTCCCCTGTCAGCACCAGGAGGCTGAGTCTCACGAGCATCCTCCCAGCACCCCCAGAACGTGTGTGCTGCTCACGCACAGGCAGCTCTCTTCTCTCCCTTTCCAGAATTCGCCTCAAAAATGGCAACCCCGTTGACCTCTGTGAACGCTGAGCTCAGTCTCCTCAGCTACTAGCGAGACTACTGTCCTCCCTTCGCTATGGTGGACGGCCTTCCCCGGCAGAGAGATGGGCACCTGCCCATTTCTGGGGTCACTCTCCTGCTTCCCAGGAGCCAACCGACCAACCTGGTCTCAGGAACCTCCCCGTGTGCCAGCTGTTTACAAGGGAAAGGTAAACGCAGTGCCTGTGATTCTGTCCGGACCACAGAGGAAGTCCTTGACCCTTTTTGGTTGTTCTAATCAGGGCACGTTTTCTTGTGTCTCTAAATTCAGCGGGTCATGCACTTCTGTCTGGATTTTCCAGGAATGCGTGTAGTTTTGGCAACTCGCAAAGGGAGATTGTGCCACTGGGAAAGCAGTGAGTGACAAGTACTGAATCAGGGTTCTAGTTACATCTTGTGGGTTCAGCAATAATCTTTTCATCTTTTATTTGCCCTTTTTAAAACAACATTAATTCAAGAAGGATTTTATGTCCAAAAATATCAGTTGTCTTTCCATGAATATGTTGCCTGAGCATGAATCTTTGCCTTGGAACGTGAGTTAATTTGAATGAACTGATGCAGCCTTCCCACTCGTGTGCACACACATGTGCGCACACGCGCACACACATGCACGTATTCCTAATTTACAGGTCACACTTGCAAAATAACTTATTGACATGTGTCAAGGAAATCAACCCTAGAACACACAATAATATAACATTAAAATGAGATTGCCAAAAGGAAAAAAATGTACTTTTAAAGTTCTAAACGAAAAGAAACTTTTTTAAAAAAGCATTCTGGGGTGCCTGGGTGGCTCAGTCTGTGAAGCGTCTGACCCTTGGCTTCGGCTCAGGTCATGATCTCAGGGTCACGGGGTCGAGCCCCGTGCTGGGCTCCTCACTCGGCGGGGAGTCGGCTGGAGAAGCCCCCTCTGCTCCTTCCCGGGCTCACTCTAAATAAATAAATAAATCTTTAAAAACAATAACAACAACAACACTCTAACACTCGGAGACTCCCAACACGATTATTTATATGGATTATACACACTGCCTTTCACTTCAATATTCTTTTTTTGGGGAGGGGTGCTAAAACCATGGGGGTGGGGGAGAGTTTCCTCAGCCACGATCTACGACTGGCGATACCTCACCTTACCCCTCTGATGTCGCTGACTTCCAGTGCCCTGGCATTTTCTCCCCCTACCAGGCCCCGGCATTAACCAGAACCGTAATTGACCGACAGTACGAAAGCAAACGGCTTCATACTCATTTCTGTTAGACGAGCCGAACCATTTAAAAGCCTGGTGCACAGCCACGGAAGTAAAGTGGAGTTTTGGCTGTGATGCTGATGGAGCATGGTAATCTCCAACTTCCCCGTTCCTCTAAGTTACCCAGAAATAAGGTGGTGGTGGTGGGGGGATCCTGTGAACCTGTCTTTAATTTGGAAATATAATTCTTTTTTTTTTTTAAAGATTTTATTTATTTATTTGACAGAGAGAGATCACAAACAGGCAGAGAGGCAGGCAGAGGGAGAGGGGGATGCAGGCTCCCTGCTGAGCAGAGAGCCCGATGCGGGGCTCGATCCCAGGACCCTGAGATCATGACCTGAGCCGAAGGCAGAGGCTTTAACCCGCTGAGCCACCCGGGCGCCCCTGGAAATATAATTCTTGGGGCAAAAGCAATTCCCCAGAAGAGCGAGGAAACCTTCAAAATCTGCTTCCGGTGAACAGCGCAGCAGCAAGCACGAGGCAGTTGTAGTGGCGTTTGTCCATTTGAAGCACGTAGCCCTTACCTCACGTTTTAAACCCGCTAACGGAGCGGGGCTGCCAACTTACTTTCTGTCCTGCAGGCAACGACCACCTCCCAGTGGCTCCTGGTTCTCACTGGCCCTGCCTATTAAAATTAGTGATTAACGTATTTTCCAATCACCGTGCACTCGCTCTTCGCTTACAGGATTTATCTAGAAAGCCTGACTTGGCATTGAGAACTACAGAATCTTTCCTTGGAATAACCAAGACCACTCCGAGCCAGAAATGTCCTCTTCAGCTTTGAGTGATACTGGAGGTTCTGACCTGCCCAGATGCGTGTCAGGTCGGTGCGACCATAGGAACCCTGTGCCCCTCCCTGACCCCCAACTCCCCGTCCCCATGTCTGACTCAATAGGGATCTGGCTGGACCGGAGAGTCTGAGCAGGTAACAGGGATTCCAGGATTGCCTGCGTGTATTGCAAGGATCATTGCTGGAGGGACTCACTCTTGGGTGGGCAGGAACTGCACCAGGATTCCACTTGCAGCCCGAAATTTGCGAACGAGCAATCCAGGGAAAGTCTCTGCCATTCAGGGAATAGTCAGAAAATCCCAACCCTTGGCTCAAGAATCTTCTGGACTAGAAGATACTTCTTGCTTGACCGAAGACTCCCCTTATTAGGCAAAACAAGTTTTATTTCTCCCTCTTGTTCTGGATGAACACGCTGCTCAGAGATGCTCAGCTTGAAGACGTTTGATTTCCTGGAAGTAACTCATTCTCCCTGCCCGACCCAGTGCTGGGAGGAGTCCACCGCTCTCTAGCGGTCAGTCCCTTCTGCTCGGGGGTGCTCAGATCTAGAAAGGGGGCCACTAAAAGTCTGCAAGCGGTCCCTGGATGTTCCCTTTCCTCGGTGAGAGAAAAGAGACAGAGACAGAGGCGGGGGGAGACTGCTGGGTTGTTGCTGTGGTGATGACGCACTTTCTCTCCCACACGTGACTTCGTGCAGTGGAATATCTTGATCTCTTTGGTGTCTAGTGAGCTTCTTTAGAGACACACAGTGCGGATAGATGAGGAAACATTTCCATCATTCATTGCGGGTATAGTAAGAAGTAGACTATCAAAATCCAACCCGCATTCAGAAAGAGGAGTAAAACCTTGCAAAGAGTAATTGGTGGAGACAAGATACACAGTTAATGAAAGTCTATAGATGAAAATTATCAGAGTGTCGGTTTCCTGCTCCGTCTTGGAACCCAGCCCAAGGACATGAGCCGACTCTTGGAAATGAGTTTTAATAACTTTCTTTTCTGCTCGTGTTCGTCTGTAGGCAGAATTTTGTAGTTTTAATAATCATCTCTGACAGGAGCACGTTCTCCCGTGTTCGTGCGTCTCTGACAACACAGGCTGTGATTACTGTGCAGGGGATTTAATGAGTTGCAGAGAGTGGAATAAACAAGACATTGTGTTTTCTGAAAAATATTAACCCTCTTTCTTTGTGTTTCTGTAACTCGGGGGTTTTGATTGGGAAGGTTTCCTCTGGTGCCTCCGGCTGCCGCGGATGAAGGCACGTGGGCCGAGGGCCCTGGCCGGACGCTTCCGCTGCACCTTCTTCCTCTTCCCGGCCCAGCCTCCCCCAAGAGATCCCCAGGCTCGTCGCACGGTGCCCGGCATCCCTGAATATTGGGTGAAATAAATGCATTATTCAAGTGAATTTTGCCTGTTTCATAGTCACATCTAGAGGCTGAAGCCCCCTCCCCAAGGGGTCTGTCATGGACAGCCCCTTCCCTACACATGCCGTCTCCTCTGTACCAGCCCCCGCCCATCCTTCCTACCCCACTGGCATCTCCCTCTCAGCCTCCGTTACCTGATTTTTCTCCTCTGTCCCGCCTGTAAGTCACCCAGCCAGGGGCAGGTTTCCCTCGGCGGGTGCTCGGCAAGATCAGGGACACTTTTGGTTTGGTTGTCGCAGCTTGGAGAGGACATGGTGGGGAGACCACTAGCCTCGCGTGGGTGGGTGCTGGAAAAGGTACAGAACATCCTGCAATGCCCAGGCCCCCTGTCCCCCCAAATACACCGTCAGCCCAAATAGCAACAGTGTCAAGGAAGGGGGAGCCCTGCTCTAAATGTTGACTGTGCCTTGGAGCTCCTCCTGGTACATTCTCGGACCTTCTCTCCAGTCCCACGGTTTCACAGGTCCCTGGGTCTCCCCAGGATCGCTGGGTTGGCACACCCTGCTCTCCTTGGTGTCTCCCTGTGCGTGCCTAAGGGCTCCACAGCCCACTCCCTGCGGTCCTCATCATCCTGGTAACTGGCACCAGCCTTCGCTCCCTGGCTCAAGCCTGAGCCATCCGAGAGAGCCGCCACCAGCCGCGTGCGGCTGCGGAGCCCCTGAAACATAGCTCATCTGACCCGAAATTCACTGTAAGCTTAAAATGCTACTGCATTTCAAAGACTTGGTTTCAAAAAGAAAAGGATGGAGAATATTTTATTAATCATTTCTATATTGCCTGCGTGTTGGAATGATCATCTTTTGGATATGATTCGCTATATAAAATATATTATCACACTGTACCAGCCATTTACATCTGCAGATCTGCGTATACGGCTCACGCCATAGTTCTGCCAACACTCCTACCCTACCTACCCTAACCAGCAGCGCCGGCGTCCCCCGCAAAGCTCACCTCCACCCCCATCTGTCTTCACCCCTCCACTGGGGCCCAGGTGCCGTCATCGCTTGCTCTGTTCTCATAAACCATCTCCTTGCTTTCAGCTTTGTCCGCGCCGGCCGCCGGATCTTTTAAAAGCCTACATCGAATCATGCCACTCTGGTGCCTGAAGCCCTCCCTGGTTTCTCAGAGCCGTGGGGACCCAGTTCCGTGTCTGCTGTCCAGCCCCCGACGTGATCCGTTCTCACTCATCGCTCCCATCCCACCCCCGGGTGCCTGTCTGCTGTGCGCACCTGTCTTCTCTTGCTCCCGACGCCCCGAGATACTCGACGGAGCCTTTGTGTCAGCTCTTCTCTCTGTCTAGAACCCTGTTTCCTGTGGTCATTGAGTGCTGGGTCCTTTTTGTCTGCAGATAGCAGTTTTAATAGCCTATCAAACAACTTCAAAATGAAGCCAAACTCGGCTTTGTGTAACAGGCGCTCTCTGTCCCCCAAGTGCCTTCTCTAGTGGCCTTTGCCATCTGTCATTGTATCTGCTGGTCTCCTGCACTAATCTGTGCTCTGACACCCACCGGGAGAACGCAAACTCCTTTATCACCGCTGTATCCCCGAAACAACTGGCACATAGTACGCACTTTAAAATAACACCTCCTTGTCAAACGGTAGCTGAATCCCAGGGATCTCAGTAAATCTAGTATATTCTAGAATATTCTGTGTATTTCTTCACATAGAAATTCTCCTTATTTTTCTCCATCGACCCCTTGATGATCACGTGTTTGTGTTTCTCAGTCAACTCCTCCTCTGGCTCCTCCCTGGTCTCTCTCCCCACCTGCTAGCGCCTTGGGTGCCGACCCCACTGGGCTGCATTAACTCGCTGGTGGGTGTAGCCCGTGGGGGATGAGTAGGTCAGAGAGTGGACATCAGCCCTCCAGTTCCCATCAGTCCGGGCCGTAGCAGTGTCTGTCGTGATCAAAGACAAAACTTGTTGGGCGTCCTCCTCCATCGCTACCTCCAAATTCTCCTGGGACGTGCTCCCCACCATTTGCCAGCTTCAGAATTATGGGTGGAAAAGCTTCCCTGGTGGTGCTTCCGCATCTCCTGAGGTTTCCCGTTGACTCGCCCATATCTTCATAAATCGTCCCCTCGTCCACGCTCTCCAACTGTGCCAGAGGAGTGCGCTGTCTTGTTTTGGCGCTGCGGTCTGCTTGGTTGATCCTGTTTTCCCCAGGAGACCCCGAGAGGCTGATCTTCTCCAGCCGTGTACTTTCCATCTTTCACACGGCACAGGATATTGTTGGCGACTCTTTTTTTCTCCTAAAGTTAGAATTATCATGGATAAGCTGATGACTTACAAATGTTTATCGTCATTTCAGAACGCTGTCATTCATTCTCTTATGTATAATTGCCAGTTAGGTAGGCGTGCTTCTCCGTGCATCCTTAAGGGTGGAAATTATAGGAAAACAGATTTTTCTCAAAGTAAGAAGGGAATTTCTAGTAGGGATATCTAACCATCAGTGGTCTGTCTCAGGAGACGATGGATTCCCTATTAAAGAAATTATTCAGGACCACATGAAAGAGATAAGATGACCCAAAAGATTCTCTCCAGATCATACCTGGAAATATTTCACCGGAACGTCTGTGGTAGAAGAGATATCACTGACAGAAGAGTTGATTGGGATGGAGAAAATATGTGTGTGTGTGTGTGTGTGTGTGTGTGCGCGCGCGCGCGCACGTGCGCGCATCTGTGGGTCTGTATTTAGATGCATCTGGGAGTGTGCATGTGTATAAATAGAGACACATATAATGTATACATATCTGACATCTTTTTTAATGCCTGCAACCCAAATAAAAGCAGGACCCATGAAGAATGAATGAGCTGACAGCGTGCCGTCCAATTCTGATTCTGGAACATGCGCAGGAATTTATTACCAGCCGTAGCCAGATTTTTCCTGGACACGCGATAATCTTTTATTCTGTTTTATGTGAAAGTTAAAAGCTAAAGAATGCCATTTGCAGACCTTCGGCAACTCCTAGCTTGGCTTCAGAAATTCATTGCAGAAGAAGGAGAACTTTGATATGGGGCTGGCGCGCTGACATCCAGCACCCAGATCTTAATTTCCGAATTGATTCTTCAGCTCAGCGCCTGCTCTGTTTGCAGGAATGACAGACGAAACATCCACAGGTAGATTTCAGTGCACAGAAGTAGCTAAGAGATTCCAGCTGAGAAGAAAAATTAAGTGAGTCCCACACCTACGCATGTCACTTCTTTCAAGCCTCATCCACAAGTTTTATCAGGGATCTTCTGCTCTGACAAAAGATTAGCATCAAAGAGCACGGCCTGCATTTCTAATTAGCGTGACTACTGAGAAGTCCTCTGGAGGCTGGGATTGACCCTGGCAAGGTGAATTCACCAAGATCCCAGGGGAGGAGTCTGACCTTGGCCCACGTGTCAGGCAGGAAGTACCAGGCGACAGAAGTCTTCCTGAGCACGGTCGGTGGGGACATCTGTTCGTCCGGAGCTGCAGACAGGGAAGAGGGCCCCGAACGGAGTCAGGCCTTCTACGGAAGAGATGGGACTTCTGCTCCCACCGCAGACTCTCTGTGGGACCCTGTGGGATGGCCAGAGTGACACTGGGATGGACGGTTGGTAAGGCTCCTCTGGTGGGTTCTGGGACGAGCACCGCCAATCTCCCGAGACCTCGGGGGGCAGCAGGCCCGTCTCTGGTTGGCTGGAGCTTTGGCAAAGGGGCCGAAACAGCCCCAAAGGGGTTTACTACTCAGTCAAGGGGAGAGAGAAGGAGACTAGTGGGTTTTATTTCACATTTCCACCCTAATCGGGTCACTCCTGTGTTTCAAATGCCCATCACCTTCAGAATCAAGACCCATCTATTCAGTGTGGCCAGCAGGACCCCAAATAGTGCAGATCCTTCTGACCTCTGCGAGCGGTCTCTCGCCCCATCTCCCCCTTCTCCAGAGTCCCTCCCACTGGTTATCTTCACCCACTGCTGGGCCTTTGCACACGCCCTTGCATCTGCTATGATGCGCATCCTCTCCTTCCCTTCCCCGAGTCTGCCGATTCTCAGACCTTGGTTTATGTCACTCCTCTCAGATTCTTTCCCTGCCTACCCCTCACCCACCTAACGGGGTCAGGCATCCTTTTCTGACTTGCCATCGAAGGCCTGAATTTTTCCAGTCATGTGTTCTACCGAACTGCATGCTTACTGCTCACCTGCCTCCTGCACCGGGAGTCAGGAGCTGGCCTCCCCCCTGGGCGGGCACCGGGAGTCCTTCCCCTCTGAAGGCCCCCCCAACAGTCTCCCATCTGTGAGCACTTCCCCAGTGCTCACAGATGGGAGACCGTCGGCCTCCTCAGGCCCAAGGAGTGTGTGTGCAGCTTTTCAAATTTATGTTTTTGAATTTGGCTCAGTAGAAGGCAGAGTTTTGAGAGCATATGGTAGAGAACTCCTCAATGAGCCTAGAAAACGCTCGCACCGAGTTGAGTAGATTGTTAGCTGACACACAGAGGCAGCAGGTGCTCCTGGAGGTTCGGAAGGGAACGAGGGGCGTGTGTCACTAGAAGGTAGAGGAGGAGGATGTCAGGAGGGAAGACAGGCGGGTTTGGGTCACAAGGACTCGCCATGCCCTCAGGGGCCTCGTGGAAAGTGTGAGCAGAGACTGGGCTCTGGCCGCTATCTCGCCGCTCCTGGGCCTCCAGGTGAAAGCCCAGCCCGCACCTTGCTTTCCCCCAGGCAAGACCCCGAGGAGAGACCAGCTAAGCCTCGCTAGGCCCAGACCCCAGACCCACGGAAGCTGTCAGGTGGTCAGTGGGCTCTGTCCTAAGCTCGTCAGTCTCTGCCGATTTGCCAGCATGGCCAGAGGACACAGGTGGGCGCTGGAGTCTCCCCGAAGTGGCTCAGCTCCTGCTTCTGCCCCCCGAGCCTGCCGCACCTCCCAGGCTTCTTCCCTCCTCCATGAAGCAAGACATTACATGCCACACAGTGCTGCGAGGACTCCAGAAGTCACATACGAGCCACCAGCACAGGACACTGCATGCTGATAAGCCTGCGGGAAACGCTGGTGGTCGTGCAACTCGGCAAATGCAGATCAGGAAGGTTCCTTTCCTTGTGGCCGATGAACAGTACAAGAGTCTAACCTGGATGCTAGCGAAGGAGGCAGAAGCCGGTGTCCTCACTTGCGCTGGAGGAGCCGGTCCCCGTCTCTGTTAGTCACTCAGTGAGCATCATCATCGTCATGGTGACCCCGGGTCACAGGAGGGATTTCCACATGAGACCTGTTCTGTATAAATTCATTGTCTTTTTTACTGGACTCAATTCTATGAAGTTCCTGTAACTTTCAACCACAATCCCTCTAAGGTGCTACAGAAATACAGATGCAGCAAACTCAGATGAACTGTTCTAGACCTTGTAAATCGGGGACGTCCCGAAAACCATCCCTTAATGTTGGCGTCACTGGGACTGACGAGCCGTAATGCATCCTTGTGGCTCCAGCCCTGCCCGGGAAGGGAGACGGACTTGCTCTCAGTTCATCACCGTGCCTCACGCTTTCATCCACGGGATGGCTTCTAGGGAAAGTCATTTCCAACCCCATTGTCCAGGCTCTTAGCCAATTTGCATCAGAATCCTCTTCTCCAGCCACCTGGCAGGTGCTTAATGCAAGTCATCCTGTCCGCGGGAAGACACGCATCCTGACACGAGACGTGTGTTCTCCATTTAACTCCGCAGGTGACCCTCCGTTGTGATCCCCACCCCCCCCGGAGGTCTAATTACTCCATATGTCTTTTCATATTTTGTCTGATCTACAATTGTAATTCTCATTATCATTTTGTGGGTTGTGGTGCTCTTTCCTCCAGTTTCATTCTCTCTCTTTTATGTTTCTCTTGTACAAAATTAATTACATTGTACCTTCAAGCATAATTTCAACACTGTCTCCACTGCAATGTGTCTGCCTTTAATTAATGCTCTTCTAATGTAGATTTTAAAGCCAAATGGTGCAATATTCCGAGCATCAAAGAAACAAAGGGTCTAACAAAAGTACAATGAATGAGCAAGACACAACAGCTGACAGCATATACTCACTGAAATTGTCACTTGAACTATACGTTACGCAGCAGGATGGATTCCTCAGGCCTTTCTCTTTTTGAAGAAAAGACAAGAGATGTTGACTCCAGAGGTCTGAGGCTGTTGGCCCACCGGGGCTTCGTTTCAGCTTACACTGATCGAACATCTCGAGGGGAATTAACCGATCGCAACGTTCCCACAGCTCATGCTCACAGAGAGGAGTGGAGCCCACAAGTGCATCTCTTGGACCTTTTCTGTGAAATGGATAGGGCAGATCCCCCCTCCTGAACTTCAGTCTAGGCTTTTCATGTCTCAAAGGCTCCTCTGATGCTCGCTCCCTTTGGTGTTCCCACTCCAAAGGAGACGCTATCTCTCTGGGTTGCTGTGAAGAAGTTTCACGAGAAGAAAATCAAACAGTTGTCGTGAACTTCCACCCACTAGGAGAGAGTGCGCACGCATGGGGGTGTGTGTGTATTTGCAGGAATAAATATGCATCCTCTCTAAAACAGAAAATTTATATTGAGTTGGACATATTTTGTGCATTTCTGTTTATGAACTTCAGTTACTCAACACACCATCTCTTCATGAATGATCCAAAGACACGTCAGGCTGAATGGGTAATAATTTGAGGTGCTAGAGGCTGAGACCCTCACCCCAGGCCATGTGGGGAGTTTGATTCACCTGGGACAGTGGGGTATGAAACTGAGTGTGAAGGTTCATGTGTGCGGGGGGCCCCGGCTCTGGTCCTGTGTTAACACGAGCCATCTTGCGCCTGCCAGCTCCTCCCAGTTTTCTGAGAAGTTTCACTTTCTCCTTCCACTGACTCCTCCGTGATGACGGAGCTAGACCATCTGAGGGATGAAGACTCTTCCTCTCCTACAGCAGGTGAGGTCATTGTCGAGAGCTGAACAGAGACTCTCTGAAAGGGACGTCCATATTCCAACTCCTAGAAATGTTGAATGCGAGCTTATTTAGAGAAAGGGTTTTTACAAATGTGATTGAGTTAAGGATCTTAAGAGGAGGGCATCCTTGATTATCCAGGTGGGCTCTGAAGCCACTGACAAGTGTCCTTACAAGAGAGGCGGAGGGAAATGTGACACATATGGGGAGAAGACCACGTGACCCCAGAGACAGAGGCAATAGGGACATAGCACAGGCCCAGGGACCCCTAGAGTCTCCAGACTCTGGAAGAGCTTCTGCAGGGACATTCAAGGTGGAAAGGGGAGGTGACCAGGGAAGCACTGGGATTTTTAAGGCAGTGGAACTATTTGGCACGATAGTGTCCTGGGGGATACATGACGGTATATATCTGTCAAAACCCATAAAAATTTATAGCAAGTAGTAAAAGTTAACTCACACAATTTTTAAAACAAAATTTAGGAGTCTGGGGGCACCTGAAGAAGGAAGGCGGGCTGCACAAAGAGACACTAACTGTGTCCACATGCAACGGGGCAACCCTGGTCGGGTGCGTGGGAAAGAGACGCCTATTGAAGACACTTTGGAAGTCAGACACCAGAGACACCACACATGTGTCCCACGTGTGGGCTGGTCAGGCATTTTCCTGGGGGAGGAAATTTTCCCGTGTGAGTGGGGGTCTGCTCTTGCTGTGCACGTGTTGCTGGACCTCAACTACTGGGCAAGGGGCAGCGTGGGATGGGATCCGGGCTTCCCACTCTTGGCATGGGAGGAGGCCAGAATGATCCGTGAGTTTGAGGAGGGGCATCTAGGAGAACTGGCAGATTCACGGTCTGACGCAGGTGGTATTGTACAGAAGTACTCACAGACATGCACGCCCGCGTGGGCTAGCATGTACACACGCCTGTCTGTGCTCTGTCCGCCCACAGCGGGAAGAAATGATGCCCAGGGCCCCAGGGCACTGCACTTGCCCCGTGCATAGAGCTTGGTGCTTTACATCAGCAAACATTCGTTCTCCCAAGTTCTGGAGCCTGGGAGTCTGCACGTGGGTGTTTCGGGCTGATTCCCTCCAGAAGCTCTGCGGGAGTCCCCGTCTATGTCTGTCCTGGCTTGGGGCGTCTCCCCACAGCCCGCCACATCCTTCATTTTCAAACTGAAGACTCGGGTCTCTGCCTCGATTTTCACAGCACTTTCTTCTCTATGTCTCTGCGTGCCTCCTGCCTTCTGTCTCTTATACGGACACTTGTCTTTGGATTTAAGGCCCACTCTAGCCCAGAATGATCTCATCAAAAGACCTGAGATTCTGGGAAGACATATATTTTGGGGAGTCACAATTCAATCCGTTTTAAGTATCTTATGGAAAGGGAGAGCGAAGAGTCCCTCTACTATGGAGAGATCTGATAGACACGATGTGATGTGGGTGATGGAGGCCAGTATCAACAGTGGTGGATTTTGTTGTTTGCACATACCTGTGATAAGATGCAATGAAATGGCATTTTACCTCTGTGATCTTCGTCCAGAAGTCCCTAATCTCAGACGAGACATGAGAAGAGCATCAGATGAATTTCAACAGAGGGGCTTCCTGAAATGCACCTGACCAGTCCCCTTCAAAAGTGTCAACATCATCAAAAGTAAGGAAAATCCGAGAAACTGTCACAGCCACGAAGAACTGAAGAGGATGTCACAGCTACAGGCGATGTGACATTCTGGGCAGGATCTTGCACCTAAAAGGACATCAGGTATAAAGTGAGATTAAAATAAACTATGGCTTTTATTGTGTACAATGTATCAGTGTTCGTTCAGCAGCTGTAACAAATGCCCCATAGTGATGTAAGAGGTTAATAATAAGGTGTGAGGTCTATAGGAACTCTGACCCTCATCTCAATTCTTCCATAAGCTGTGAACCTAAAACTGTTCTAAAAATCAAGCTGGGTACTAGGGAGGGCACGGACTGCATGGAGCACTGGGTGTGGTGCGTAAACAATGAACCTTGGGTCACTGAAAAAATAAAATTAAATTAAAAACATAATGACAAAGAGCTGAACAGAACTTTGAACAAAGAAGACATTAAAATAAAAATATCTTCTCCATCACTCCCGGAGAAATGCAAGTCAAACTCGCAGTAAGATACCAATTTCCACCGGCCAGCAAGACTAAAGTAAGCGAGGCACACCGGCCGCCCGCGAGGGGCTGGAGAAGTCCGGACCCCGCTGCTGGGCGGGATATGGAACAATGCAGTCACTTTACGGAACAGCCTGGCAGGTTTCAGCTGTAAAGCATAAAGTTATCATTTGATCCCACAGTTCCAGCCCAGACGGATCCAGAGAGGAACAAAGGCGTACGTGTGCACGAGACCTGAACAGCAGCGTTAGTCAGAGCGGCCGAACAGTAGACACAACCCAAACGCCCGTCAGCCGAGGACCAGCTGAACAAATGCCCTGTGTCCCCGCCGTGAGAGGTTCCTCCGCGGTGAAGAGGGGTGAAGCCCTGATGCGTGTGGCTGTGCAGATGAGCCTTGAAAATCCACGGATCAGGAGAAACTAGTCCAAATAGCCACATGGTTGATGCCATCTGTACCGAAACACGGAGTGTCCAGATCAGGGAAGTGCATGGATATGGAAAGTGGCGTCCTGCTGGCCAGAGGCTGGTTCTGTGCAAGGAGGGAAGGGGAGAGACTTCTGCTGGGCACAGTTTGGGAGGGGGTGGTTCCAGTGATTTAAAGTTTTCTAGAATTGGGTAATGGGGATGGGTCTGTAACTGCGGATTGTGCTTCAGTAAATCTGTTACAAATAGTCACGGTCAGTGGGGTGGGCCTCTAGCTTCGTATATGGCAACTGGCGGGCCACGGTCTGGTGGAAACAGTCATCGCTCCGTCAGCCCCAAGCGGATCTCGGAAACAGGCAGCAAAGCGGAAGGTCGTGGGAAGACGCATCAGGAAACAGTCTCATTGACAGACCAGCACCTTCATACTGGTTAGGGACGTCTCCAGGGTGTGGAGGAAAAGCAGAATAAAAATTAAGGATAAAATAAAATCTAAGGATAGTGATTCTCTTGGGTAGAGCGAGGCACAGCGGGTGGGGACCCATTTCGCACCTGGTGGTGAAACCCCAAACGGTTTCATAAACGGCATCGTCCACTTGAAAGAGAAGCTCCCTGCTTCCTTCCAAGACTGCCTCAGCCCGTGCGGTCAGACTCCGGTCCCCCCGTGGGTCCCTTTTATCGCCGAGGCCCCACACCATGCACCTGCTGAGAGCACGTCCGTGTCCGAGGCCGCGCCTCTGGCCCTGCCCGCCCCGGACCATCTGTGCAGCTCTGGACGAGGAGCGCGGCTCTGCAGGTGCGGAGATGGGGCGACCCCCGTGCCCCGAAGCACCCGCTGGAGCAGCGCTTGGCAAAGAGCCCCCGGGGGAGAGCGGCCGCCCGGCCTGCGCCGTTCTTGTTGGGAAAAGGAGGGTCGACGAGCTCCTGGGCGTCGGTCCGCAGCGGGAGTCGCGGGAGCGTCTGAGGCCGGAGGGCAGCGCTGCGTGCGGGCCGGGAGGTCGGGGAAGCCGCGTTTCACGCGCTCGGGGCTCCGCAGGCCGGGCCACCGGAGGACGCGGCCGACCTGGATTCCGGCCGGAGCAAGACACAGCCGTGAAGTGAGCGAGCTGCCCGCTGCCGTGTTCTTATTTCGTATTTCACAATGGAAAGGTGACCTGTTTGCAGCATTTCTCGTGGAGGAAACCGCCGTGTGCCCGCGTGGCCCTGCGCGGGGCAGCGTAGACACGTGGGGTTGGTCTGTGGGGCCCACGGGACCCTTTAAGTCCTTCCAGAAACGGATTAATAGGGTCTGCGGAGCAGAACAGCGTGCAGGGACCCAACACGACGTTCCCTGTTTGCTTCCGTGGTTGGGAAGTGACCCGACCCGGAGAAAATCCCTCCCGGCTGACGCACTGAACACAGAGTCTCCGCTGTACATTCAAATTGGGCTTTACGTTCCGCTAATATTTGTTCTTTTGACAAGGAATATTCCCTTATAATACGCAGTGTTATATCACTCAAATTCCAGCATTCGTTTCCTTTATTTTAATGTCTCCATAATGAGCACGTTCACAGAAATGAATTTCATGGGTGAATAGGTTTTATTGTTTATAGAACAGCCGTTAATAGAGTCTACAGTCCACACGAAGAAGAATTATTTGAATAATATCGTATCTTATTCTACTCACCGGGTTTGTTTCCAGATAGATCTCAGGTGGAACGTTTTCAACCTTGCTTCTTCCTCCTGAATCACTGGGGAAGTGAGCTGGAGTCTCGCGGATGCCAGGAAAATGCCTGTTTTTAAATCTGGAAAAGTAAGAGAATTAAGCAAGCCAGGGTGAGAAGAAACCAACACTCTCCGTGCTGGTTATATTACATAGTTTCCTTTCCTTTTATTTGTTTTTTGTCCTGAGCTTTAAGAGTTCCTGTTTGAGATCATTGCTAAAATCTGCGGCAGAATATCTGTATTACACAAAGTGTTCATACACAAGAAGATAAAGAAAAACTCAGAGGAAAGGAACACACACGCATAAGATGTGGTGTGTTGCTGGTGATTCTCTTTCATTTCCAAGAAGGGCGGGCGCAGCTGATCGATGGGAGAGTTCGTCTACTGCTCCCGTTAATGCCCATGATCTGGTCCAGGAAAAAAAAAAAAAAAAAAGAATACGATGCTAAGAGTACATATTTTGCATAAAAATTCAGATTTCTAGGTTCTCACAAAGAACTCATGCAGCTGGGAAAACTGCGTTTGAATTTCCCATGACGCATCAGTTAGCTGGAGGTGAGTCGTGGTGGCCTCTTTGGAGAGCCTCCCATCTGGATTTGCCGCAGTCCCCACCACGCCCTATTACTCCCCGGAGGAGTCCTCATGCTAGTCACTGTTTCTCGATTCTCTTGCACTGACTTTTCCTTCCCTTGAGGGTAGAGAATAGTCTTCTTTTTTCCTCTCTTGGTTCAGATAAACTGGATGGGGCCCGTTTTCCTCCCCCTGTTGGACAAAAACTAGTGCAGAGCCTCGGATTTTTCTCACATTCTCAGATAATGAGGATTCTCTGTTCTTTTCAAGTCAGAGAAGAGCCCACCTCCGTCACTAAAACATGTCATGCCGACAGTACTCACAAGCCCGAACTCCCCTGAGAGGAGAAGCTTCTCTTCTCCACACCCAGGCCCGCACTGGGCAGGTGGTGGGAAAGGGGGGTGGGGGGAGCTTCCCTCCGATTGGTTCTGCTGGCACTACCTGCCACCTGTCCCCGTGTGCCTTTCAGGTGTGCCCTCTGAGCCCTGGGCTCACGGCAGTGAGGAGGATGGTGAAGAGAGGGAAAACTTATCCCAGGGACCCTTCTAAGCTGCCCTCACCTGCTGCGAGTCTGGTGCGGCCCAAGCCTGTCGCTGCACATACTTCCTTCTTGAACCTTCGTGAGGCGAAGGTGTTTATCTGGCAGGTGCCTTGGCCTCTCCAGCAGCCTCCGGCTTCAGCAGGGCGTGCCCACGCTGCGCTCAGCTGAAGTATCGTCATTCCCGACGTGGCATCGTGAGGACAGCCTGGTCGCACACCCTCCCTCTGCCTGAGTCCGGTCCATGGAACACAGGCCAGTGGGAGGCAGCCCCCTCTCCAGCATAGCTGAGTCCTCTGTGACCCCCGTGTCCCTTTAGCTTTTTCGGGCTCAAGGACACCGAGCCATTCAAGCTCCAGGGGACACGGCTTTGCAGCCTGTTTTACCCAACTCAGTCCTCAGTCCGCCCCACCTTTTCCCAGGTGTTAGGGCTCCAAGCCCATCCAGTCCCCAGCCTCGTCTATGCGTCTGATGCTCAGCTGCAGGGGCCAGTCGGGTCTTGTCTACGTCCGTGGCAAGTCCTGGTTTGCTGCTCTAGACGGGGCTCCTGTAAACACTCTCTGGAAAGCTCACACAGTAAATATTTTAGGCTTCGTTTGCCAGATGGTCTCTGTTGCAGCAGCTCAACCCTCTCGTAGTAGTGGGAAAGCAGCCAAAGGAAACATATACATGAAGGGACGGGACTCCGTTCCAATAAAACTTTATTTGCAAAAGCGTGTGCCAACTCTTTCACAGACTGTCCTTAACCCACCCCTGGTCTGGATTCTAGAACGTCTCTGTGGCGTGTGCGTAGAGTTGGCACTTGCTGTTCCTGGGCCTCAGTCCATGAGAGTGCCCGTCCCCGTGTGCAGGCAGATCCCGGGAACAGAGAGAGAATGGAAGACGTTATCCTAGTCTCTCCAAGTGGGTGCTTGCAGAGCCGTTCATTCCTGCAGGAAGGCACAGGAATAAAAGCACGTGGCTGTTGATGTGCCTGAAGTTAATTTCCAAATAACTCAAGCTCTTTTCTGGTATATTTTAAACCCTTCAAAAACACTTCTTAATTTCTTCCTCCCTCATTCTGCAGCCACGTAAACCGTAGGGGCCAGCAAGCCTGCCCCAAATAAAGAATGCGCACTCCTCTGGCCCCTGCCCTGCCCCGGTGAGCCAGTGGGCCTGTCCTGTTTGCCTGCAGGCACCGCTTTGCCCACACAGGCTGCAGAGCCCATGCTTGGTTTCTCCACCGAGTCTGGGGCGGATGGAGGGAAGTGAACAGACCTACTCTGGTCAGCTTCAGATGTCAAGGTTGGAGGTAGTGTTTAGTTTGAAATCTGTGGCTAAGGATGTGAACCCTGCACCGTAGACAACGGGAGATCCCTGGAGGGCTGTACTGGGGTTTGGCATGAGAACTAGCCCTGGAGCTCTGTGAGCGCCGGCAGCCTACATGGTCCTGAGGCTGCACGCCCTGGTTCAGCGGGAGCCCTTGGGGCACCATGGGTATCCACGGGGAAGAGGATCAGAGATGTCCTTGAGGGGTGAAGCAGGAGTACCCGGTGGCCAAGAAGGAGAGGGGAGTTTCCCCGCATGCAGCAGGGGTCATGACGGACCCACTTTGGGGGTTGTTGGCACCAAAGGCAAGTGATGTCCCTCGCTGCATGGACCGGAGGTGGTCCGGGCTTTGTCACCGTCCACGGCTCTAAGGTAGACAGGAGCTCCAGGCAGGGTGTGGCAGGGAAGGTCAGTGTGCCCCTTCCATAGCTGTGGTACCCGGCCGGAACATCGCGCCCAGGCTGTTGGGTGACGCTCTGTGTGTTCATGTACACGTACGCACGTTGCGTGCAATTTCCCAAACATTACATGTTCACTGGGAAAAATGGGAACCCCCCAGAAGCACAAATACGAGTCCCCCACACTGTTCACGTGGGGGCCAGTGTGATCAGTGTTTTGGTGGTTTTCGTTCTTGGTTTACTTCTGTGTCTTTTCTTTTTGTACTTTTCGGAAGAATAAGTAGTTTTTTGTTTTGTTTTTACTTGAAAATACATAATTCAGAAGTTCAATAAACATAAGCCTGCTGTGACCTTGTGTGCGTCTCAGTCCTTCAGCCACCTCCAATTTTTCCTCTCTTCTGTTCCGTTAGGAATAACAAGCAATGGACATGTTTGCACATGTGACGGGCCTGCCGGGAGGACGCCAAGAAGCCCGCCCCCTCTCATGCGCTTGGGCCTCCAGAAGGTCTGAGGCCTGGAAGCCAGCTCCCCCACGGCTGGCCTCACCCGCTCTGGTCCCACTTTCCACGTTTGTAGGGTGGAAACATACAACTACTTTCCAGGGTTTTGTGAGGGTGAAGTGAAATAATCCTCGTAAAGAATTTAAAATAGGGCAAATGCAAAAATGTTTGCCTAAGCAAACAAACGAAGAAGCAGACGAATGAGCCTGCGTTTGATTGCTGAACCAAGGTAGGCAGCATTTCAAGGCCGTGTAGACCTATTGACGGGTCGTCTCCTGGAACATTTTGCCAATTCCAGAATTCATCTGTAATGCTTTCAATTAATCTGTAATGTTTTTTCTTGCTAGAGTTTCACCAAGGTTTGAAAATACTTTTGAAATGCACATATTTCAACATGGCAACTTAAATGATATCTATGGCTGTTTCAACTTCGATTCCTTTGATCATTACTGAGTTTGAACATTGCCTTATATATTTATTCACTATTTGTGATTCTTGTTGTTGCTTATTTTTGTGAATTGCTCATTATCTTGTTTTTGTGGAGATTAGTAAATCAGCTGTATATAAGGAGATTAACATTTTCTGTCTTGTAAGGCATTTTTTGGCCAATTATGCAGTACACCTTTCAATTTTAACAGTGTGTTTTATCTGGAAGGTATTTTGTTTTTTTGTATAGCTAAATATGAAGTTAATGATATCATGATTGTTGTTCCTTGCTTTAATATTTAGGATTTCCTCAAAATGCAGAATATACGTGGACATATGTAATTCTTCTCTGTTTAATTTTTTAACATTACCTGCAGTCAAGTGTGATGTTGATATTTTCTCTTAGCGTTGGTGTTGTTTGCTTTGTTCTCTTTGTGTCCGTGAGCTGAGAGGTGAGAACATCTCAGGACCCCATGTGGGGGTCGAAGGCCTTGTTCAAATGTGCTGGACGGCCTCCACTTCCCCTTCTGTGCTGACTCACCACCCGTGTTTCTTGTAACTCGCGGCATGGCTTAACATCTTTAATTTTATGTTTTTACTAACAATATTTTCTCAAGTTGTAATTTAAACAATTTTAATAGCCATTAGCATCTACTGATTCTCCAACATACAGTATGAGATGCTTTGTCTAGTAGCAGAGGAGGAAAGATCTCATTCACCTTTTATTACAATTAATAAATCATCGGGGTAAAATGGCACCTTTGGAGTATTTTGAATTCCTTCCCAGCAGTAGAGGATGAAACATTGCTTATTTAGCCTACAAAATTAGTTTCTTGATTACTTTAACTTGATCCTATTAACTTTTTGTTTAAATCGGTGTTACAGTCCCGTGTCTGCTGTGACTGTGACCCTTCCATCAGGCCCATTTCCGGGCCATTTCCTGTTCGGCTAATAGAACTGTTTATCTTTTTGTCATTCAGCACATTTGTGGCCACCTGTTACATCCGCACTCCGGTTGATCTTAGCGACCTTTCAAGACGGACAGTGTCACCGGCAAAAACATTCAATCTTCTATTTTCTAATAATTTTGCCACATTGATTTTTTTTTCTTGCTCTATTGGGTGGGCTGGATTCTCTGAACGACGCCGTGCCATGTAGCGGTAATGGGAATTCATCTTGTCCTTTCATTTCTGGGGTTCTGACTCTTATTCCTCTAACTCCAGGGCCAGTCAGCCACGGCCTGGAGCTTAGAATCAAAGAAGGGCAGTGTCTGGCTACGCAGCCGGACTTCAGTACGGACATATCACTTCCACTTTATTTACAGTAACTACAGATAGAAAGTCATTCAATAGAGAAGAATGAGTTGTGTTAAATGAAATTATTGTGTAATCTTGAGACCAGACCTTTTGTGGTCACTGAAAGTACTGCTTTCAAAGAATGTCTAGCCCCAGAAAGACTTCAAATGTGTGAGATAAACAGAAGTGCTGGGGTACGGGGCTGTGAGCTCTAAGGCCAGACCCCCTGGGTTCTCATCTGTTCTGTACTCAGCAGCTTTGGGAGCAGAGCCATCAGCTTCAAGCTCTGTGACTCAGTTTCTCATGGGTAAGAGCCACAGTCTGCAAGCCGGAGCCCCCAGGAAAGCTGGTGGTGTAATAGGGTCCCAGTTGGAAGGCCTGAGAATGGGGGTGGGGGCAATGGTTTAAATCCCAATCAGAGAAGCAGACCAGGTGACAGGACTCAACTCAAGCAGGCAGGCAGGAAGAAAAAGGGGCCAATGCCTTCTTCCTCACCTTTTCTTCTAGGTGCCCTCTGCCCACCCACACTGGGGAGGGCCCGTACTTTGGAGTCCATTGGTTCAAATGCAGGTCTGTCCCACTAACACCCTCCCCTCGGGGCTGCAGGCAGACAGGTCCACCGGGCACCCCATGGCCAGTCACACTGAGACACAACATGAACCACCATGGGGTGTAGGTGCCTAGACCCACTTGTCTTACAGATGTGGGGGTCGCCCAGAAGTGGGGCTCCACAGTCAGGGGGACCTCAGGACGTGGGTGAGGCTGCATCCCGTGCGATCAGAGCCCTGACCCTGATGCGGTGCGGAGAGGCAGGGTCCAGCTCTCCTTAGCCCCTGGTGCTCGTTACCCGACGACGCCGCACGTTGATCACGTGGTTAATGTTTTCTTGGTGATGCTTGTAGTTTTGCTTTTCCTTGCATCCTCTGGTTTTTTTCTTCTATTTTTCTTCCTGTAGAAAATTTCAAGAAATTTTGTTCCTTCTAAGAGCCATCGTACCTTATTTTCGTATTTCCAATAACCACTTATCAGCGCTACGGAAGCTGGTGTATGGTTTTCTCTGCGTCTGGGTGATCTCGCTTCGACATTGCGCGCACCTCTCAGGGCGCAGAATCCCCTGTATTACGTAGATACACCAAGTAAATTAGCACAGATCACCCTTCGTTCCCATTTCTTCAGTCCCAACAGTCCTGGAACTAAAAGAGGAGACAGTATGACGGATGTTTCAAGAGTGATGCTACCGTCATAGTGCCTTACGCTTCCTGTGCTGTAGACAATGAGTTGTTCCCGATCCCAAGGCCCACCAGTACTTCAGGGTTGTATTGCTAAAATGCTTAGGCTTTTCATGGTAAAGATAAGCATTTCTATTGAAGAAAATGTGTAGCACAAAAATAAAAGGGAATAAAAGTCACTTAGCGTCCCAGCATTCAAAGAGAACTGCTTTTAATATTTTGTAAATTTGGTTTTCTAAATTTGTTATTTCCCATTCAAAGTATTCTATTTGTGTGTACGTCTGTTAGTGATTTTCACAGAGTCAAAAACCATCCCAAGGGGCACCCAGGTGGCTCGGTCGGTTAAGCCTGTGCTTTGGGCTCAGGTCATGATCTCAAGGTCCTGGGATTGAGTTCTGTGTTGGGCTCCCTGCTTGGTGGGAAGTCTGTTTCTCCTTCTCCCTCTCCCCCTGCTTATGCACGTTCTCCCTTTCTCTCTCTTTCTCAAATGAGTAAATTAAAAAAAAATATTAAAAAATATTCCCAGTCCTAATCAGAGCATGTGTATATCATACTGAATGAATGTTTCCTCTAGAGTTCAGGTCATTGAGATTTTGGCAGGTGAGAACCTGGTTCAGGGATCGCTGTCCCGTGCCCCATGCCTGCCGAGAGCAGCGTCTGGCTAACAGTGGGCGTTTGGCAAATATCTGATGAAGGAAAGAATGGATGGACCATGAGACATACGTCAGTAGAAGTAGCACATGCCAGAGAGAACCCAGAGTCTGTCCGCGCTGCCGTAGAACAGAGACAGTCCTGCAGAAGAGGCTGGCCCTCGTCTTCGGTGAGGGTGTCGGCGTTTAGAAGAATGCTCGGGTGTTCGGAAGAGCAGAATAGTGGGGGTAGCGCTGCTGCCGGCCTGAAATCATGGGACTCCCATACGGCTGCTGAGAACCACGGTCCGGCTACCTCTTGGAATGAGGAGTGGGGAGGAGAACAAAGCACAGATTCATATCTCCGTGGACTACCCTGCACCAGCAGCTCTCTGAGCCTGTTAGGAATCTGTCAGTTTGAGGCTGCGGGGAAGTCGCAGCGGGTAAAGACAGGACACAGTGTGGCTTCTAGAGTGGGCAGAATCCCCATCTGGTTGGGATTTGAAAGGATAGTTTCCAATGCCTGGTCTGTCCCTGTGGGAAGAGCTCATTCCTATGCAGGGGGCTGGGGGCTGCTGGGGAGTCTGTGGGGCCCATAGATCCCAGTCACATTCAGGGCAAGGACACCGTGGACAGGTCCCTCAGCACGGTCAAACTGGGTGCCCTGGGCCACGTGACAGAATGCTGGTGTACTTGCCCCGCAGGGGGGACGTGGGGGGACACGTGGCTCGTGCATGTTCTAAAGCTTCACCAAAACCAGTTCTCTGCTTTCCCTGGAACTCAATCGCGTCACTTCCCAGGCGGTGGCCTGACAAGGGACAGTGCTGGAGAGCCTGTGTTTTGTGACCGAAGTCGTAAATTCCTGCAGACCTCCCACATGATGTCGCTTTGTGGGTATGATATAGGGGTCACTTTGGGCAGTATCTTGGAATTGGGCTTAGTTTTATTTCAAACAAATGATCTGGCATTTTTTACACTTCCAAGTGTGTCAGACACCAGACGCACGCGAGGCTGCCTGCAGGTGGGGGTTCCGGTTTAAAGAGACGTTGCAAGGAAAGGCTTCGCACAGCTCTCTGGAGGTGTGACTGTTGCGCAAACACCCCCGGCCTGCCCTGTGCAGTCGGGTGAGTTGGGACACACGTGGGCGTGCGTGATGCTGTCACCACGGCCAAGGGCGTAGACATCCATAACCTCCGGAAGGCTTGTTCATGTGTTTATTTGTTCTGTCGTAACATGAGTTTACTTTCTCACAAATGTCCAAGCGCATCACCCGTGTTGTGAAGACGCAGTGTTGTGCAGCACATGCCTAGAACTCCCCGGTCTATGGAGGCCCGGACCTCCATAGCATTGGACGACTGGCCATTCCCTGAAGGGAGACCAGCCACGAACCCTCCAGCCAGCATGTGCCTGGGTCTGGCTTTCAGCAGCCAGTGTCAGTCTCACAACTGGGGGCTCCCGCCTCCCGACGCCCCATGCCCCACAGCACGCAGACACCGGTCTCCATCCAGAGCTAGCGTGCACGGCTTCCTCTGGCAAACACCCTCATTGCCCGCTGTTGAAGCTGTCTCCAACTTCTGAGTTCCTCCCGGTGCGGGCTAGAGTGTCCACAGCCTGGCTGTCCACCGGAGAGGCCCCTCCGCCCTGGGGAAATGTGTGATCCCTCCTCTCCTTCCTGCGGTCCAAGCGGCCTGGAGTCTGGGAGATTCCTGTGCCCCGTGCAGAACAGGACGCTAGCTCTCCCCCAGGAGTCAGCCCGGGTGCTTGTCTCTGCTCACATGAGAGCTGAAGCCACAGCAGGGTATAGGTGGGCTGCAAGCCAGGGCTGAACCACTTGTCACCGCTAGTTATCTTCAGTGCCACCTTTTCATCACTGTCCTTGGAGCTGCCACTCCTGTGATGGTCTCTGGGACTCCAGTGGGGCGCAAAACTGTCGGGCTCAGAGGTCCAAATCCCTGGTTCAGGTCCTGCCTTCCTTATCTTGCTGGCTGTGTGACCTCAGGCAAGCGACTCACCCTCTCTGTGCATCAGTGCCCTCATCCGTAAAATGGGCACCATAACATTGGGCTACTTGATGGAGTGAATGGTGCAGAGCACACGAAGCCCAAGAAGGAGCCAGGGCACCAAATGGTGACCATTTCTGTGATCTGAGACAATCCTGCAATGACCCTGTGGAGAAGGAGACATTTCAGCCCCCACTTCAAAACCATACAATTAACAGACTTGGTTCCAGGGCCCGGGGTCCGTTTATGAACCAGACCAAAAGAATCTTTGCCTTTGTGGGGTTCTCACTCCACATGACGAGGACGGTAATAAACGAGAAGGCAAATGGATCAATCATTTGACTTCAGCCCTCAGAGAGGCCGAGAAGGAAAGCAGACCAGGCACTCTGCTGGGGCATGGCCAGGAGGGAGGCCGATCAGACAGCCCTGTCGGGGAAGGAGCATTTGAGCTGAGACCTGAATACAGAAAAGGAAGGTCGACCATTCAGGTAGGAGGAATGGACTCTAGGCCAAGGGAATGTGTGTGCAAAGGCTCCGGGGCAGGAACTGGCCATCACTTCCAAGTCAGACAAGGCTGCTGTGGCCGGAGCTCAGTGAGCCGGGGACAGTCCCGGGAAGTCGAGTTGGGAGGCAGGGAAGGACCTGAGCAGGACGGCCCCAGGGTAAGACCGGCAGAGCCCATTCTACCACTGATGGAGTGTCACTCCAAGGTTTTAACCAGCATGGGGGGTTAACAGTCCCCTGTGTGTTGTTGGGAATTGAGGGGCTGGTTGATGGCCTGGCCCAGGATCCATGAGGGGGCGAAGACACCCTATATTCAAGACCCTTTCAGGGCACGTGGCTGGAAGGTTTTGGGCTTTCCTAGGTGCAGGTGGAGAGGAAGGGTGTCCCGGACCCACTGGTTTTCATCTTCAGGAAAGTCCCGTGACTCCCCTTCTCCTCTGATCGGCCGTGCTCTTGCCCGAGTTTGGAACCACAGTCCTTGACTGTGTGAGTCTTTTTGTAAGGCCCCTTCTCTAGCCTGAAATGAAACCCATAGTTAATACACACCGCCACATACAACTTCGAAAAAAATCAATGTAAAGGGACGCCTGGGTGGCTCAGTTGGTTAAGCAGCTGCCTTCGGCTCAGGTCATGATCCCAGCGTCCTGGGATCGAGTCCCACGTCGGGTTCCTTGCTCCTCAGGGAACCTGCTTCTCCCTCTGCCTCTGCCTGCCATTCTGTCTGCCTGTGCTCACTCTCTCTCCCCTCTCTCTCTCTGACAAATAAATAAATAAAATCTTTAAAAAAAAAAATCAATGTAAAGCCCTGTGACATGGGAAAAATCAAAGAAGCATCCCGTTAATAAAATCATAGGTTTTCTAAATGCCCAGTAGGCTGACCCTAGAATTCAAAAACGCTCCCGTGGATTCCAGAATTGGCTCCTGGGGGCGGAAGTGCAGTTGGGAATACTACTGGTAAACCGTGAAAGCCTGCGTGCTGAGGGCCGTTCCCGAGACGATCCGAGACAGGCAAGACCCACGTCTGGGCCCTGGTGCACCTGTTCATTTGCCCTCCTGCAGATGCTGCACCTCCGCCCGCTTAGCCGGAGGGCCTCATCCTGTATCCCTGGACACCTGTGCTGGGAACACTTGTGGATATGTCTTCCATGTCCCTCCTCCCGCCGTGTGTCCTGTTCTGGGCCATCAGCCTCTTCCTGCTCACCCCCTGGGCCCGCCCACACCTGGCCTGAACGGGGAGGGCCCTGTTCTTCCGAGGTAGGGAATGTCAGGCTGTGAACACAGGCCGGGGTTGGGGGCTTCCCTGACACCTGTCGGCTGTGTGGTACGTGCGGATACCAAGCAAATGAGCCACCTCCCAGGGGTCCACGGTGGGTGGGAAAATCTGGGCAGGGGCATGCAACTCCCAGAAGAGTGGCTGTGAGACCAGTGTGGGGGGCAGGTGTGCTCTGTGTCACCCTGACACAGGACACCCATCTCCTGGGCCTGGACCAAGGGGGCAAGTCTTGACTGGAGCAGCCTCTGTCCTTCTTCTCACCCCCTCCCCCTGTCGCGCGCTCCCTCCCTCCCTCTTCTGAGTTTATCAGAGTCTCGGGCCACAGCCCGTCATCTTCATCCGCCTAGGGAAGCCTCTCCTGCCCTCACTGCCTCTTCTCTTCCCTCACGTCGCCCTCAAGTCCTCTTCTCCCTCTGGGCATGCACTCCGCAGGGAGTGACACAGTGCACAACACAGGCACCTGTCCCTACACCACGTCGGGCTGTTACACCACGACTCTGTGCTCCAAACCCTGTTCAGGTTCTCACACGTCTCCGTCAATACAGCATCGTCACATAGTGTGACCGTGTGACCGTGCTGTCGCGCCCGTGTTCCACTGGCTGCTTCCAACAGCAGCAGGCATGCATGGACAGAGCTGGGGGCCCGTGGTGAGTTGGCCTCCAACCCGCACTGCTCTGGGACATGTGCACTGGGGTCTGGGCGGGCTGGGGCATGGTGCGTAGTGGCATTCCCTCCCAGAAACAGACAGAGGAAAAGAGCGTCCATTCCCTCCTCCGCTGACAGGCAAGCAAAGGCTTGGGCCGAGGATGCGCTCACAAGCAGACTGTGGCCTGTGGGGTGCTGAGGCAGAAGCCAGGGTGGGCGGAAGACGCCTTTGTGGTGAAGGCATGAGCGGGGGGAGCCTGAGGGCCTCCCTGAAGCGGGCAGGCCGAGGGCACCGTGGGCTCCTGGGCTCACCTGCTGAGGACGCTCACCCACTGGACCCCTCTCTGTCCTGCAGTCCTGCTGACCACCAGACGCCGTCCTCCCTCCAGGACAGGAAGGTCTGGACCCTTTGGATCCAAACTCGCCCAACATCCTGCATCCTCTCAGGGCCATTTCTTGGGCATATCAGAGGAGCAGTTTCCCTCCTCTCCATGCCACCAGGAAGCACCGAGCCCTGGGGCCAGTTGGTGCCCGGCCACTCTGCACAAGGTATGCATCACCACTCCTGGGTTTTCAGAACAGAGGTGCTGGAAGAGGGATCGTTGGGTGACACCAGCACCAGCGGGCACATCATGGAAGGAAGAGGGGCTCGGACCACCAGCAGGTGGGCACCCCACACCCTGGAGGCCACGCCTGCCCCTGAGTGGGCTGGGGGCCAGCAGTATCCCCAGAGGCCGGGAAGCCCTATTCTCTGCACCTCCCCCTTCTCTATGTGCGCCAGCTGAGCCACCCACAAGCTCCGTGGCCGAGAGGCCGGGCGGGGAAGAGAACTCCGGATGTGCACCCCAGAATGCCGCCATGCAAGGCGATGCTGACTCCCTGGTGCCAGAGGCTGGCCCCAACCTTCGGGCCCCCAGGCCTTCTCTGGCGAAGACGAGGAACCGAACCTTTCCCAGGAGCCTCCCGAAGGAGACCAGATGGGCCGTGTCTCAGATGCTGCTGTGCCAATGTCCCCGCTGTGTCCAAGGAGCTGACACTCACTGCTTCATCCCTGCAAAAGATGAAGCCCGTGTCCTCGTGGGGTCTGCACGTTAGATGGGAAAGGGGGCCACACAACGGGGTGCGTGCAGGACAGAATCCAGGGGGCCAGAGGCTCTGGGACAAGCCAGGCCACAGGGCGAGCCGCCCTTGTGCAGGGTGTCTGGGAGGGACCCTGCAAGCTGAGACAGGAGGTGAGAGACGGCAAGAGACGTCTGAGAGGGGACACAGTGTGCCCAGACTGGGAAGGAGGCCGCCGTTGCGGGCAGCAGTGCAGAGCGCCAGCATGCGGGTGGGGGGCTGGCGGGTAGCCAGGTCCCTCGGCCCGGGGACCATGGCACAGACTTCAGATCCCATCGGTGACAGGAGCAGCCCCTGGAGCGTCCCGAGAAGAGGGGACGTTGCTCTGACCCTTGATGGTGCACACGCTGGTTTCCAGAGCTCGGCCACAGTTCGGGGGGGGGCCCATCCAGGGAGATCACATGGCTCGGATGAAGGTGGAGAGAAGGGCTGGACACGGTTGGTGTTTGGGAACAAATCTGACTCTCAGGGGAGGAAAAACAATGTCTTTGTTTCTGTAGAGTCTGAGCTTTGGGAGAAAAAGAAAAGCAGTGCATCTGTGACTTTATTTATTTATTTTTAAAGATTTCATTTGTTTATTTGACAGAGAGAGAGCGAGCACAAGCAGGGGGTGAGGCAGAGGGAGAGGGAGAAGCAGGATCTCCATAGAGCAGGGGAAGCCCGATATGGGACTCAATCCCAGGACTCCGGGATCATAACTCGAGCCCAAGGCAGGGGCTTAACCAACTGAGCCCCCCAGGCTCCCCGCATCTGTGACTTTAAAAGGTCAACGGGAGGGATGCGGTGGAGCGAGGCCCGACCGTGCGGTCAGGAGCAAGGTCCAGTCAGGGGCCGTTCGCAGGGGGCATTGCGTCAACCCTGCAGGGTCTTCCCGCCTTCGTTCGGCTGACTCGGAAGGGCCCTCCTGGCTCCAGCGTCCCCTCGGGCATCGGCGAGGCCTCTGGGGTGCCCCTGCTCCCGACCCGGCCCTTCCTTCCTGCCGCACCCTCAGCTCCACTCCCCCTGAGCCTGCGAGGGCCACTCTCCACCTCACAGTCTGCCTTCAGATGCCTGGACCTCAGGCAGGAGTCACCTTTTCGGTGGCCAGCATGCAGGGGGAAGCCCACTGAGTCACGTCTCCAGCGGGGTCTCTGAGCGGGGGAGAGCCATGTTTCAAGGGACCAAATCTAAAGAAAGAGGGAAAACTTCGCACGGCTGGGAATGAGCACGGAGCTTCTGAGGACAAGTGTGACGCTGCGATCTGTGGAGGTAGGAAGGAACAGGCTCTAGAACATTCTAGTACAGGACACAATAGGGGCCAGTAAATAGGATGGCTTCGGACAGAGCCATCCTGCCACCCAGATAGGGGGCCGTCGTTTCTGAATCAGGACAGTCCCAAACACGGCCTGGCGTGCCTCTCCTTTATCATTTCTTCTAGAAACGTCTTCTTTAGCTCATTGTGTGGTTACCAAACAGCCGTGTGATCTCCCTGGAGATCTGGGTCTGGAAGTCGTCTGTGTTGTCCTGTAAGGGACTGGGGAGCTCAAACCCCGGGAGACTGCGCACATCAAGGCTCCATGGGCAACCACTCGCGGGGACATGGGCGTCCCCAGGGCCCCACAGAGGGCAGGAGGGAGGTGTGCACACAGTACAGAAGACAGAGGGGACGGGATGGCAGGTGGACTGAGTGGAGCCGTGACGAGAGGTGGGTGAGCAGGGACAGGGAAGCGTCAGGCAGCCCAGCACGTGAACTAGCGATGAGCCAGGGCTGACACCGCCCTCCCGGGTCGTGGCTCCCACCAGGCTAGGTCCCCCCGGCACTGCCCCGTTCCTTGATGCGGCCGTGGGCACAGGTGCCGGAACCTTCCGCCCGGCCTGACCTTTCGGCGGGGACCCCCGAGCACCCTCTGAGGCTGGGCCTGGGCTCCCGAACAGTGGGAAGGGCCGCCTTCCTTTAGGGCCCTGAGGATGGGGCGGAAGGTGGTGGCTTGCCGGGTGGAGCGAAGCGCCTGTCAAGGCGGCTGTGGGAGAGCCGGCGAGCGGGGCTCAGGAGGGCCGTGTCCGCAGAGGCTTGGACTCTCCCCGGTCCCGTCCAGGAAGGCGCGTTTTAATGAGCTTCCCAGAGGATTCCCGCACCGGACCAAAGGCCCGTTCCCGTGTGTGAGTTCTCACTCCTTCCGCGAAAACCGAGCTGGCTCCGTCCCCCTCTCTCTGCTCCTCCCATCACGACTTCCTCCGGGGCGGATTTCTGCCGTCACCGCTCGGCCGTCACCGCTCGCGGGCACACAGCCCCGTGGGGAATCCGCCATCCGACGAAACCCCGTACCCCACCCTGGATCGGTCTCCCGCGCTGGCTTCAGGGACGTGGCCCTAACTGGCCATAAAGAGAGTGTGTCGGTGCTTACTTTGTGGGTCCCCCGGGTGGAGCTAGCTGCTCCCCGGTCACATGGAACGAAGGGCCCCCTTCGCCCGGTGTCACAACACAGTTAACTATCTGCTCCGTTTCCTCCCAGACCTAAAGGAATGGACATATTTATTAAAGAGTTTTGCTCCTTCGGAGACAGATTAATAAGAAGATTGTGTCGGTTTTGTGTCATAAAATGAGTCAATAAAGAGAAATGCAGGCCAACGCGAGGCCTCGTGAGCCTCAAGCGGCAGGACGGATGCCGCGCTGTCACAGGAGGAGGTCAGGGAGGGAGAGTCGTCGGCCGGACTGCATTTCCGTTATGAAGCAGGTGCGCAGAATCTCAGTCTGGGGCGCGCGCGCGTGTGTGTGCGTGTGTGTGCGCGTGTGTGCACGTGTGTTTCGGGGCAGCTCTGTTATTGTTAAGACAGAAGTAACGAAAGAATTTGAGCGGCAGCTTGAGAACCCAGTGGCATGCTGTCCTGAGTCTCTGTTGGCTCTGCCGTGACCTTGCGGGGCCTGCGGCCTTGGTTAAAACCGCTCATCTGTTGCAGGGCGAGCCCAGGCCACCCGTGAACACGAGCCGTGTCTGCTTTCCCGTAAAACTTTATTTATAGTATCAGGAGGCCACGCCCTGGATCCGGGAAAGCCCCACCCCCCGGCCCATCCCCGAAGAGGACACCTGTCTTCCTCGCTCATCAGCACAGGGTTGTTTACTCACCGGGTCCATTCTCAGGGTTCTGACCATGCCCCTGGAGGGAGGTCCGGCCCCAGGAGCAGAGGCGCCCACGGAAGGCTGCGCTTCCCGGAGGGAGAGACTCCCCTGCACGGCGGCTCCGTTCTCCTTTAAATGAGCTGTTCTGTGGGGACGAAAGGTTAGCACAGAAACACTGTAGATGGCATTTTACAGCCAACACCGTCCCCTCGAGAACAGTCACTTGTTTCACAGACAATTCAGTCCCTGATGGTTTTCTTTGTTGTTGTTTTTTTTTTTTTCACTTAAAAAATTCTAAACAATTTGAGCAAAACTGAATTGTGTTGAAATGGAGATTAGCATCGTGGCTTAATAATAACCAGGGAGGGTCTTTCATTTTGAGTAGGGAACTCCGGAATTCAGTAAATGACAATGTTAATTGGGTGACAAGGACAGAGCCGTCTGTGGTGTTAATTCTGTAGCCAGAAAGAGACTTGCGGCCCACACTGGCAAACCGGAGTCTCTGAACTACCAAAAAGCACTCCGCTGTGCTCCTAACCTAGGCAAAAAGGAAACTCGGAGCAGCTCTCCCCACAGGAAGACTGACCTCTCCTTTGTTGTGCTGATAATGATCATTATTCGCGCCTGAAAGCCACAGTTATTAACCTCTTTGGTTACGTGCGCGGAAAGGAAAGACTGTCTCTAAAACCGGAGCAACATGAGATTGGGGTGCCGGGATCTGTGGCTGCCGCGTGGCGACCTGTCCCCTTCCTAACGGATTAGCTCGCTCCCCAGACTGGGAATCTCCAGGCTGGAGCACCGTGTGGGGAGCCGGAGACAAGGAGGTGGAGGTCAGTCAGGAGTTCCTCTTGGGGGAGCAGGATGTCCTGTCCAGTGTTTGTTTTTACAGAGGGAGAGAGCAGGGGAAGGAGGAAGAGAGAGGGAAAGGGGGAGAGTGTTGAGGTAGCCCCTCCCCTTCCTCTTTGGAAAAACCACACTCAGGTTGACTCTGTGGGAGGTGAGGAGGGAGGGCGGTCCCAAAGCTGCCACAGAGGTCAACCCACCCCATGACCACGCGCACTTCCCCAAGCAGGTACTGAAACACCTGTGGTGCGGGAAACGACCCTGAGGCCTAGGGGCTTCTGGCATTCTCCCGGGTCACAAAGGAAATCCTGAAAAAATCTAGCTTTTCAGAGTCCAAAGCGCTGGCTGAGTTCTAGTGGTCTTTGGTGCGGGCCGCAGGCTCCCTGGATTCAAGGGCCAGTAACGGAGATGATCTTAACGGTGTAAATCCCGGGTGTCCGTCTGCCTGGCTGTTCTCCCGACCGTGGCTCGCACCGTGTCCGCAGCTCAGCCCCATCAGGGGCCGCACACCAGGACTTGCTTTTTCCCTTGGCCTCGGGGGCCGGCGGTTTGCTGCTGCTGCCCAAGACCAAACTGGAGCTTCTTGGAGCAGGACGGCGAGGGCTCCGTGGGGAGGGGCAGCCATGGACGCTCGCCTGCGGGACGTCGGGACTGTGACCCGGAGGTCGCCGTCTGTCCACGGTTTGGACTGAAGCTGTTTGGGGTTACCGTCAGCCTCCTGGTCACAGAGCATCGGCGCGACGAGGTCGTTATCCTTGTGGGCTCACCGGTCATGCGCCCAAAACCACGCGAGTCTTCAAAACGATGTGCACGATTTTGTAAGGTTATAGATTTTGCACAAAAATAAAGCAACAGCCCCAGGAAAGGCTTGTTTAGAAATCAGCTCATCAAAGAACGATTTCCTGAAAGAAACCTCAGAGTTTAGGATCAAGCAAACATGCAGAATTTGTCTTTTTTTTTTTTTTTTTTTCAGAAACTCAGTGTCTTGGCTGAGCTGGCGTGGGGCCACAGGGCTGCTGTGTGTCCTGGTTGTTCGCGGTGAGGTTGGCTGGTAAACCGAAAAGAAGGAAGGAGTGATTGGCACCTGCCTCCCACGGGCTCCCCCAGCACAAGAGATTCCGGGCCTGACTTTGGTCAGAACCCAGCCCAGGGAAGCACGCTGCCTGCCATGTAGCCCCCATGGGGAGGCCACCAAGGATAGAGACGTTTGTCTCACGAAGACAGGACGTCCCATGGAGTGGACTTCAGGATGCATGTCTGTGTATCCAAGTGAAGTCGGCTGGCAGGGGCCTTCAGCATTGATAGCTGGAGAATTAGTGTGAGAGTCCACACAGGTCTGTCTCAGTGGGACGGTGGTTTACCTAATGACTATGACCAGCTTCACACTTAGAGGATCCAGGGCTGTTCCAGAAGCTCTCTCAGGCTGGGCCCACCCGTTGAGAAGGGCCCTGAGACAGGACACATGATAACAGGTTCCCTGGCTGTGGGTTTCCTGGTCCTATCTCTGAGTCCACATGTTTGAGCTCATAACGGGCCTTTTAACAGCATAGGGCTCCCTGCTCTTCACCTGAATGATCTTATTCAAGACTCAGCCTGAGGACTCACCAGGCCTCCTGCTTCCCGGCTAGAGGGGAGCTGCCCTATGGGATGGCGCCAACAGGCTGGTGTTTGCTAGGCTCGATAGCTTCCAAATTATGAGACTCTCAACTAAATTCTGACTAAGAGATTTTGCCAACTTTTTAAATTCTGTGCCTAAATCAAGACTTTACTCATTGTTTAACATTGTGTTATTTTCAGCACATAATTCAAATGCCACCCCACGGTGGCCAGCATGAGAACGCCTACTTGGGGAGATGTTACACATTTTTAAAGGTGTTCTTATCTAGTAATGTCGACACAGAACGGCACTGATTTTCTTTGGAAGATTAGTTTGTCGCCACGACTATTGCTAGGGACAAAGTAAACAGGAGGAAAGGGGCCGATGAACACCCTTCTTCTCAAGGAAATGTTGGCAAGTCAGAAGGACTCTGGATGAATTCCTTGGGTAATTGGAATAATCTTTATGCATCCCTGAGAAACTTCGAGGAGACGCTGAGTGTTCTAGGGAGAGCTTGGATAAGTCTGCTAAAGGTATGGATGTCTCTGGAATGTCCAGTACTGGGGGCTAGCCCACATGGGAGCGATCCACACAGTGTCTCTGATGTGGCTACTTCTGTTGAGAAATTGTAGAGAACAGACTGCCTGTCTCTCTAATTTGAGCTTCTGACCCAGAAATGTAAGGACATGTTAGTTTGGAAATGTGTGACATATGTGTCAGTGTGGGTGTGTCAACATGGATCAGTGCCCGATATTTGGTTAAGCGTTATTCTGAATATTTTTATAAGGGTGTTTTTGAATGAGATTAATTTAAATTAGTGGATTTTGAGTAAAGCAGATTACACTCCATAATGTGGGTGGGCCTCATCCAATCAGTTGAAGGCCTGGATAGAGCAAAGTGTAGGAATTCTGCCAGCAGCCTGCCTTTGGATGTGAATTTGGGTTTCCAGCCTGCTGGTTTACCCTGCAGCTTTTGGTCTCCCCAATGCTCCGTAATCACATGAGCCAGTTCCTTAAAGTTTATCTCTCTCTGTTTCTCTTTCTCCCCTGTACCCTCTGTCTACACACACATCCCATTGGTTCTGTTCCCCGGGGAATACTGACACAGACCATGATGCTGACCTTGTGGGCCCATTATCAGAGCTGCAAGTGGAGGTCAGTTTGAGCACAATGCAAAGCCAGAGCCCCCCATGTCTTCTAAGAGCCTGTGCATCCCTCTCCTGTCATCTGTTTCCTGTTCATTCAGTGGTCACTTCCCAAGCCCATCTGGGCTACCAGGCCTGCAGGAAGCTTGGTGGAGATGGCAGGCAACAGACAGGACCTTCCTCGTGCTCCCCCAGTGCATGCAGTCTGAAGGGGAGACCAGGTTGCAGATGTGTGTTCTGTGCCTGCCACCGGGACATGCTGGGGCTGGGACATGGGGCAGAGTGAAGTGGTGGGGGGAGTGGGTCACACTGTGGTTACCGACTTCACATGGGCAGTCAGCTCCATCCTACGAAAGGGGGGGCATTGGCTGTGAGTGTTGAAGGATCCATAGCAATTTTTCTGCTCGAGACAGACGCATCCCAAACCAGGGTACGGAGGCAGGGTAGGTGCGTCTGAGGTCCAGTGGTGGATGTAACAGGGAAGGGAGAGGAAACGATGGAATATCGGGGTGGACATTAGCAGAAGCTGGATCATGGAGACCCTTGTATGTGGGATGGCAAAAGTCCAGCACTTTCCTGCTTCCCACCTACTTCAGCACCTGCCGTGTGCTGGGAACTGTGCATACAGGGGTATTCTTAACTCTGTGCCTGGCGTCTCAGCAGTGAATAGGCACCCACAGACTTAGGGAGGAATTTAATTATTTACAAAGGTGATATGTGTCTGAGAAACTGAAAGACATCCAGGGAGGGGGTGGGTCATGTGAAGTGAGCAAAGGACAAAATAGGCCTTTACTGTGGTCATGGCAAGGATTTGGGCTTTTGTCCCCAAGGACGTGGGTGGCCATGGAGAAGAATGACGCATTGATTGGTGCTGTGACGTGCATGGGTCTCAGCGACAGCGTGTAGAGAGACAAAAGCCAGATGCTGGAGGCCGCCAATGTAGGAGCCCTCTTACAGGAAATGTCCAGACTGAGCAGGTCCTCTGAGGCTGAGTATCGACAGGGAGTTGCCTGGGGCCAATGTGCAGGGTGTTAAGGGATGCAGGGTTTCTTCCTGGGGTGAGGGAAAATTCTGGAACTGGCTAGAGGGATGGTTGCACATCCAAGGGCAAGTACTGAGTGTCACTAATGGTAACTCTGATGTGTATTTTACCACCATGGGGGGAGGGAGAGTATTGGCCTAAGGTCTGGGCACCACTGAATAGATCCGCACGAGGCTATCTTGTATGTCCCTCTAAATGGAGTAGCTTGCTTCATTTAATTTTTATGTTATTTATTTACATGAAAACCCATCTGTGAACCCCTGGCTTTACTTTTCTTTGGAAATGACTGATTTCAGAGTTGGTAAGTGGACCATGGGCCATGGGGGCTGATGAGTCTCCGTTTGTCACCAGGCTCCTGTGGCCGCAACAATCGTTCTCTGAATGTTTCTCACAGAAGGGCCTGTGGGGTCGCTGGCAATGGCTGAGATAAAGGAGGCTTTCTCATGCTGTGTCCATCTGCTTAGTGACCTCCCGCGGACCACAGGTGTGTCGGCATGATTCACACTCGCGCATCCTGCGGTCCTTTGCCAATCTAATCGCCTGGCCATTAAAGAGGAGGAGACAATTATGTCGACATCCGTACCCATCCATTTCAGGATATATGGTCTATCAGCTGCTGCTGCCTACACAGATGCCTGACACCATTTTGAATATTAATATCCACCCCCAACTTTGAACAACATTATAATTTGGCACTGCTCAGTGGTGCCTCTGCCTTTCCAACCAAATGACATTTGTCACACTCAAGTAGGAACAATTATTAATAATTTTCATTTCATTAGAAGCACTACAATAAAATGTCAACAGCCTTAAAAGTGCATCAGAAGTATACAAATTAATTTGGATTTTCTGAAGTGTAATTACTTCTGTAAGTACTAGACTGTGTAATCACTTTGGGCGTTATTACTTGTGCAATCAATTATACTTAAATGCACTTATCTGTTTTCAAACATGATTTTTAGAGGTCACCTGTTGGCGTTTTTTGCTATTATAATAGGAAGATGCCATAATTCATACTGGACATTTGAGAACCAAGGCACGGATAAGGGAGCGATGGGAGATGAATTGAAACATAAAGGCAAAAGTTGTTTTAGCGAGAGAGCACCCCTTCCCACTTATGAATTTGGGGTTTAATTAGTTTTAATTTAATTCTGACTGGGGAACTACATAGTGACTAAAAATAGTTTTCACAGTGGAAAAGCCAACACCATTGTTTGCATTTGCTTTAGAGGAAGGAGTTACAAACGTGGCTCCTGGTATCCAACTGCCCAACTGGCTAGACGTGTCCTATGAATGCATTTCTCCACACCTGTAGGCTACAGCTTGTCCATCTCTAGTGGGAAGGTGGGGGCATCCATCCACTCCTGTGAGGCCTTGGGCCTCTTTCATCATTAACCATGTCATCTTCATGACATGGTGTGGTGCAGAGTAGGTGCTGAAGAAACACTTACTGAATGAGTAAATGAAAAAGCATGGTCATGAAAATTCAACGATGAAATGTACAAGCACTCATTAACTGTTAGCGAGTATCGTGTTGTTAATTATCATAATCAATATAGTATTAATAATGATAATTTGAATCTTAGAAAAGTCTGTGGATCCATGTATTTGGGCCAGGAAACAGAGCCAAACTCCATAAACCCTTGGGAAGATTCTACATGTCACCCGTAATTAAATGCAAAATAGCACTTCAGTTGAATACCTTGATTGCTTATAGAATAGCAGAACAAAAGATCAATAATGTTCAGAGATGCTGGCGTGGTAGAGGCGGGGGTGCATTTCATGTTGGCACGAATGTAAATCGGCCCAGTCCCTCGGAAAAGTGATCTGGCCAAATGTATCAAAATTTAAAATGTGCACAACTCTTGGATGAAAGAATCCTACTTTTGATGTCTAAGTTACGGAGACAACAATGTAGTAGACAACGGTATATACTCAAAGGGTCTTTCACAGCAATAAGTTCCTAGAACCCGTGGATCATAAACACCCTTCATTTCTTATTGATTTAGTTTTATTTTTTTGTTTTTCTTAAAGATTTTATTTATTTATTTATTTATTTGACAGACAGAGATCACAAGTAGGCAGAGAGGCAGGCACAGAGAGAAGGAGGGGGAAGCAGGCTCCCCGCTGAGCAGAGAGCCTAATGAGGGGCTCGATCCCAGGACCCTGAGATCATGACCTGAGCCGAAGGCAGAGGCTTAACCCACCGAGCCCCCCAGGTGCCCCTTAAATGCCCTTCAATGGGGTACACGTAAATAAGTGAGGGTATGACCATAGAAGAAAACCCTAGGATCCATTACACAGAAGAATCTTTATGGATTGATGTGTGAATTTGCCAAGTTATGGTGTGAAGTCATACAGACAAGCTGTGGTCCAACAATGGAGGACACTTATATTTTTTTAAGGAATAGACCAGACTTCATAAAACCTGAGAAAAATTCTTGTGGATCAAACACAAAGAGTTACCACCTGTGAAAGGGGAATAAATAGGTAAGGTTGTGACTTTTACTCATTATTCCATATGGTCTAAGTGGTGGCATTACGTGTGGCTTAACTTTACTTTGCATTTGTAAGAAATTTAGAACAAATGGGAGACAAACTGTAAGACACTCTTAACTCTAGGAAACAAGCCGAGGGAGGTAGGTGGGCGATGGGGTAACTGGGGGACGGGCATGGAGGAGGGCGCGCGATGGAGCGAGCACTGGGTGTTATCCGCAGCTCACGAATCACTAAATTCTACCTCTGAAACTAATAATACAGTACAGGTTAATAAAAAATAATAACTAGTTTTTTTAAAAAACACGCCGAGTTAATTTAACAATAGTTTTAAATGTGGGCGAACTCTCTTGGTAAGTAACCAACCGAATCAATCAACGAAGTGCGGCCCCTCGGACTCACACCCCATCGGTCTGGGCTGTGCTCCCAGGCTTGCTATTTAACTGGCTCCCAGCTGCTGCTGATTAGCAAGGGCACCAGTGTAAATGGAAGCTTCCTGAAAGAGGACTGGTGGACCCACATAATTTATATGAAGAATTGTTTCCACTTCCACATTCTCAGGACCTCCCAGTAATATAACCCAGAAAGTAGGACCCCTCGCAGTACTTTCCAAATACATGGATGGACTTGCAAAACGATGCCCTTGGCCTCAGACGGATTTCTGTAGCCGTTAGCTAAATGCCCGCCAAAAATGTATTCTACGGAAATATCGAAGTCCTGCCTCCGTGAGGCTGGGAATAATGAGTCTGGCTCTTTGGGGATAGGAACCGAAGTGTGCTGGTTTCTGGGACTTGTTAGAATCCGCTCATTTGATGAAGGGTCGGTCTTCCTTTTACCCCATTGACTTTTAAGAAAGACTCACATTTTAAAACATTATATTAGTAAATAAAATTGTAATTACAAGACAAATGGTGAAACCATAAAGTAAGATGTAATCCCTTTTTTAAAAAATTAATCTCCTGCTTTAAACAAGATAAAACCTTGTATTGACCTGAGAACTTGGTTAATGAGGCATTTGCCAAATTGCTTAGTTTTTATGGCTTGCCAAGTGTGTAATTACTTTGGTTGGCACTTTTAGAAAATGTTATTATAAACTCTTCTTCCAAAGAAAATTATGCAACATGATTATTAACTCTAAAATTACACACACATTTATCTGCTGGTACTCGTTTTCACACTTCAGCTGTCACTGAAACACGGGTGCTTGAATCACGCACCTGTTCACAATGATGTTTTCAATGTGTTTCTACTAATTTCCCATTATATGGTAGAAAGCCAAACACCAGGAAAGAAAGTAACAAAAACTGGGTTTTAATAGAAACTCATTTCTCGTAACATCAGAGGCCCCGGTCGCATTCGCACAGAAGGGACTGTTGGATCCTCGTCCCTCTTGATCATGTCATTCACGGTCTCCGTTACACATTTCCATCCGTTTTGAACATTCCAACCAGAAACAACAGCACTTCAAACTCTAACACACAAAGGCGAGGTGGCTCGTGTCAGCAGAGGATTTTGTTCTTGCTTTCCCTCGTGTGTTGTCTCTGAAAGGAAAGAAAAGAGTTCCTTTTTCTAATAGGACAGAAGAGAAAATGTGCCAGGGGAAAGCTTCCGTGAAAATTAGAACCTTGATTTCAAGGTGGTCTTCACCCAGACTTCATCTTTCAACCCCTCTCTTTGAGATGCCTGCTGGCCGGCAGCCAGGAGGCTCTCGGAGGGCGGGGCTGGTCCCACGACCTGCACATCCCGCACCCCCGCACCTCCACGCCCGCTCAAGCTCACTTCTTCCCAGATGCTCAGTGATTATTTGTTACAAATGTCCATATTCAGCTTTTTGCTTCAATTCATCAGCGAATCAGAATGCAGGAACTGTCAGGGGCTGAATTGTGCCCTCACCCCTCCGCAACTGATACACGGAAGCCCCAGAACGTCACTGTTTGGCTGTTCAGTTTCAGTGAGGTCTTTGGTGGGGGTCTTCATCCCATAGGACTGCTGTCCTTCTAAGAAGAGGAGATCAGGCCACAGGCCCACACAGAGGGACGGCGTGGGGTGAAGGCAGGCATCTACCAGCCCAGGAGAGGGGCCTACAAGCCTGCCGACACCTGGGCTCTGGGCTTCCAGCCTCCGGAGCATTGAGAAAATAAATTTCTGTGTCTAAAGCCACTCAGTCTGTGGTCCTTTGTTATGGTGGCCCCAGCAGACTAACACCTGACCATGCTTAGTAGAGAACTCTTGACCAGCAGCCATGGAGTAACTCAAGCTAACAGCATTGGTGCTTCACTTGGAATTCCAAGACGGGAGAGAAATGCGTTCAACGATGGCAGCATGGGGGAGAAATGCCATCCCCAGGAGTCCCGGAGACACAGGGGTCCAGGGTGCCAGGCTGGAAAACACAGAGCCGACCCGTCTGGGTGATCACGCCTTCCGCGGTGAGAGAACGTGCCAGCATTTGCCTGGACAACAGTGGAGGGGTTTACTATTACTATTTCTATTACTATTACTATTACTATTTCTATCACTATCACTATCACTATTATTATTACTACTACTGTTTGGGTCCGTTCTCATCATTCGGACCTCCCAAAAGGTCATGTGAACGATCCACTGGCGATTGCTGGAAGTTCCTAGTGACCATGCAAGGGGGGATTCTAAACATGCATGACCTACACACATGGACACTGGCCTCCCAAGACCCAAGGGGCAGCTGTCATCTTCCCCATGTCAAGTGTCATGTCCTCTTCTTTTGAAGTGTAGTGGCAGACCACATTCCAGCTCATTCCCGTGAGAGCTCTGTGTCAAAGGAGGCTGAACACATCGCCATCTGCAGAGAACTAGGTTTTACGGAATCCTTGCATGCTGAACTAGGACTTACAGCACTAAAAAAAAGAAGAGTGTTTAGAATTCTCCAGGCAGTGCTGGGCTATTTCCACACTTGCTGACCCCACAATTGCTAAATTGATGGCTTCTTTTGCCTCTGATTTGGCAATAGAGATTCATACTTATTTCTCTGGGGGAAAAGGACACAAATAAAGAAGTTCTGAAAACATAACCTTTTTTTTCCCCTGTGGCCGCTGAGAGTTTATTAATAGAAACCTACAGTGACCATGTTCTCTGGGATTTTTTTTCAGATATTATTTTGCTCTTTGCTCCATGCCTTCTGAGATAATCCAAAGAAATCACATGCAAATCTGCAAGATGCATTCTTAGAAAACATTTTTAGGTCCCATTTTAAGGAAAGAGTGAGACATATTTTCACTTTTACACCTTCTGTTCCCACATGAAAACATTGACTTGAAAGCCAGGCTTGCAAACAGCTCTCCACTTAAACAATAAAAATGCACTGAAATCCTTCCAGTGACACCAGAAGTCATGCAGAAGATATAGGTGTTTACACGCCCACAGGATATATGGAAATACACACCATAAAGCCGACGACACACATGGCTTTTCACTTCAAAAGGATAAAGAAGAATGTCCCAATTTCTACTAGAATGTTCACTTGCTCTTAACAGAAATATCAAATTCAGCAACAGAGAAGAAGGTGGTCCTGCCGGCTCTCCATTGGCTAGTGAAGGCAGGTTGGCGACAGAAATGAGTCTTACTCACAAGGGGAACCCGCACCTTTATCCAGGAAGTCACCCCCGCCCCAATGCAGGCAAATTCCAAGCCAGTGGTGTTAGTTCACTCACACGGGGCAGCATTCCACGAGGGGGTCCTACAGCCTTATCACTGCAGACCCCACGGCAGCTGTAAGCCATGAGCGTGCGGTTCACTTTGCCAGACACATCCTTTTATCCACCTCGTGATTAACTGGAGAAAAAAGGGAAAGTCAGGCACATATTAATTTCCAGATTCAAATAAAGTGGTATGAATCCCTAGCCGGCCAGCCTCATTTTAATCTCCACTTGGTAAGAGGGTGTTCCCTTAGACTTGTTCCTGACGGTTCTTTTTCATTATGTCTCCAAGGCTCACCATGTGGGGAAAAGATCGTGCCATGTATCAGGGAAAGCTGCTGGAACACAGTCCTGACCCCGGGGATGTCTTGCACTAATGCTTCCTCACGCTCATCAGCTCTTACCATCTGACTCAATTGGGAACAAATGCACCATTTCCTGTGGTTCTTATTTAGCAAATTTACCTTAAAACCCACTGTCTTCAGTAAACAGGATGCACAGGATGGGATGTGCTTATAATTCGGGGAAACTCTTCTTTAAAATCAGCATAATGTGCTTCGGAGTGTATCTGAAAAGTAAATGAGGTTTAGGCAACGTGAAAACCATTAGCAGCTGCTCTCTCCAAGCAGCCCCATTTCCGGAAGATTTCCTGATTTCCTGATTTGAGTTGAGACTGCGCAATTTTCAGGTACGACAGCAACATTTGCTTTGTCCTATGAGCGTCCAAAGTCGGTTGGTAAATCAAAGCCAAGCTGTCACCACGGTGACTTTCCATGGCACCCCAGGCTGGGAGAGCGAGAACAGCTCTCAAGGTGTCCCCGTGCCTGGCCTCGGACAGCGCGTCTTCACCCAAAGATGGAGAGAAAGGATGCCGGCGTGGGAAGGCAGCTGGTGGGGAGATGACGGGCGAGCTGGGATCTGAAAGAGCATCAGCAGAATCCTCACTTCCATAACCGCATTCGTCGTCACCGAGCCCCCCGAGCGAGGGCATGTAGAGGGTACAGCCTTGGCACTTGCTGTCCCTTTAGCTCGTCACTCCTCATTGCTTCCGTCACGTCTGCTGGGAACACCGAGGCAGGAGTCTCTGAGAAGCAGGGTCAACCGTGCACTCGTACTAAACCAAGAAGTGTGAAAAAGTCGGGTTTTTACGTTTGGGTATGAATTATTTAATCTCGCATGTGAATATCCGTCCCTGGCCCAGCAGGAAACAGTCTGCAGTCGACGCTCTCCGCTTTCCCCACTTTAACTCCTTGCACTTAGACCATTCCCTTCCACACAGCCCTCGGTTTCTGAGAGCTCAGCGTCTTTCCGCCCCCTCCCCAAGATGGCGTCGGGGTGGCCGGGGGAAATTGTGCTGGTGGCTAGACGAGTGGCCTGTGGACCCTGAGTCGCCTCCTGGGTCTTGGCTGAACTTCGTGGGGATGCCGCCTCTTGTGCTTACCCAGGCCACTGTCCAGTCCCTACTGGCTTCTGTGGCCGCTGAAAGCACAGCCAAGTAACTCATAGTCTGTCTTCTCGCAGCTCATCTGAGTCCAGAAACCTCCCTCAGTCCACCTCAGTTCCCTCCCTGGACCGTTTGGGTCTGGATGTTGCTCGTGTCCACTCCTTGGCTGGGAAGTTCACCTTGCATCTCTCAAGCGATGCGGAGTCCCTTCGAACATCTCCTGGGACCTAGAGAGACCCCAAGGGGAAACTCCTTCCTCTCTCAGCCTCTCCAATGACTTCTCTCAGATGTGGTCTCTTCTGTTGGGGTGAGAGACATCACAACGTGCTTTTCTCCTGGGATACCAAGGGGGAATCATATTCCCTACACCATTCCCTTCCAGGGGAAGCTGGTTTTGTAGAAAAGATCTTGGGTTCAGATTCCTAATTGCCTGTATGGGAATTCAGGCTGCTCGTGACCTCTGAGAACTTGGCCCAGTTATCTAGATTTGTAAGGCTTCAGTTTCCTCTCCTGCAAGTTTCACGTGATGGATACAGCAGGCTCTACATCTTGTGCTAATAGTCCCATACCACTTCCAACCTCAGATGCTGTGTGGTTAAGCCTCGCACATTACTGGCCCTGATCGTCTCTGTAGCTCCGAGTCTGTGGAGGTAGATGAGGTAGAGGGAGAAAGTAGGTACCTGACTGCTGAGCCGATACTTCAAACGCACTGCTACATGCTGCACACGGCTAGCTGCCATGTGCCACGAATAGTGATCAGCAGGTTATTATGCCTTGAGACTGGCTCTAGTGGAGCCCAATTTTACAGCTCGGGGCAGTGTATGAGAGAAATCATTACCTGGCGTATGTAAAGAAGTCTATCTTAACTTGAAGGTGTAGTTTGACTTACTATATTCAAATTAGGTTGTGACTAATCCGTGTTCGTGTTTATCTATTGAACATGAACATGCATAGATAGAGATCCAAACCGGCTTTCTGCATTGATCATGCTGGTGCATGACCTATGGATGGAATTAAAAAAAAAAAAAAAACAGTCATCATTTCAGGGTGCCTGGGTGGCTTCATTGGTTAAGCATCTGACTCTCGACTTCAGCTCAGGTCATGATCTCAGGGATGTGGGATAGAGCCCCACATCAGGCTCTGCACTCAGAAGGGAGTCCGTTTCTCTCTCTCTTCCTTTGCCTCTTCTCCCATGCTCACTCTCTCTCTCTCTCTCTCTCTCTCTCTCTCTCTCAAATGAATAGATAAGTCTTTAAAAAATAGTCATCAGTTCAAGAAATAATAAAGTTCAACCAGGTGTCTAGAAGGGACAGTGTTATGTTGGCGTTGGTATCAACCCTGTCTTACTGTGTGACAGGTTACCCCCGAATTTAGAAGTTAAAAGTGGCAAACATTTGTTATCTCACATTCCCTGAAGGTCAGGAATCCAGAAGCAGTTTATCTAGCTATTCCAGTGGAGGGTCTCTCGAACGCTTGTCCCTCACCCCCAGGTCTCAGTGGGGCTGCCTCATCTGAAGGCTTGACCAGGGCTGGAGAACCCACTTCCAAGATGGAGGTCTCTCCTGGATGTGGTTGGGAGATCTCACGTCCTCACCACCCAGGCCTTTTATGGGGGATGCCTGAGTGCTTTGTGGGATGGCAGCTGCCATCACCTAGTGACTAAACAGAGAGAGACCAAGCTGGCAAAAGACAACAGTTTATACTCTGGTCCCTGAAGTCAACACCATCATGTCCACCTCGTTCCAATTTAGAACAAGTCAATAACCCAGCCCTCACCAAGGGGAGGAGAGTCCGCCTCCCCTTTCCAAGAAAGGGTCATCAAAGAATTTGTAGATGTTTTAAAATCGCCCCTGCCTTCATCTCACGCTTCTTTAAGCCCCAGGATCCCCCTGTGCATCCAAGTGCCCTGCGGTTTGTAGATCACTCTGTTTGGGTGCCGGCCCCACGGCTTCACACAGTATCACGCACGAGCATGACCGCCCACAGCCAACCTGGGAAGGGTGCCCGCCAGCAGAGTTCCTGGGATAGAAGCCCCTGGTTTTCAACCCTCTCTCCAAGGACCCAGAGCATTCTCACTGCAGTACGGCTGAGAACATTGATGCGCGTATCTTGTCACGGAGCCAGGTCTTTAGGGAAGCCGATGACACTTCAGCGGTAGACGCCACGGACGAGGCCCTCTGCAAGTCCAAACAGACAAAGTGTGTATTTCTAGAGTGCCTCTTTGAAGGTTTTTACTTTTTCTTTTTTTAAGATTTTTTTATTGACTTGAGAGAGAGCAAGAGTGAGGCAGCACAGATGGAGAGAGGGAAGCAGACTCCCAGCTGAGCAGGGAGCTCGACGCGGGGCTTGATCCCAGGACCCAAAGATCATGACCTGAGCCGAAGGCAGACGCCTAACTGACTGAGCCACCCAGATGCCCTGTTTTTTAATGTTTTTAGAGAGAGGGAGAGAGCAAGACTATAAGCTTGGTGGGGGAGCAGAGGGAGAAGGAGAGAGAGAATCTTAAGCAGAACCCATGCAAAGCAAGGAGCTTGACGTGGGGCCCAATCCAATGACCTTGAGATCATGACCTGAGCCAGAATCAAGAGTCAGGCGCTTGACCGACTGAGCCACCCAGATGCCCCTGAAGGGTTTTTTTTGCTAAATATGTAATACGTCTTAGGCCTTCAAGCCTTTCCAGCATCATGGCTGACCCCTTGTGATTCTGTCTATGTGGGACACTGCCCCGTCCCTTCATGGGACTGACTCCTCCTTATCCCAATCTTGGCTTAAATGCTACCTCCTCGGAGACCCCCTCCCAGACCAACCTGTCCAACAGAACCTAGAGTCTGTTACATTACAGGTTATAATTGGGTTTCCTTTTCCTTGACGGAACTTAGCAGCCTGAATAATTCTATGATGACGCCCTTGCTTGTGTGTTGTCTTTCACCTCTGGACTGTAAGCGCTAGGAAGATGGCTTTTTTCCAGATGTATACCCTGCACCTAACGCAGTTTGTAGCACACAGTGATGGCTCAATCAATAATAGTCTGTTGAGTAAATGAGTGAGTCCATGGCCGTGCCTATGGGTGTCTGTTGAAATGCAAAGAACGGCATCGTGGTCTGGAAGAAGGCGGAGAGTCTGTCCGAAGGACATTTTAAGCATCTGTGGGAACTAAACACATCCCTAAAAACAGTGCGTATGTGTTCGTGTGTCTGTATATTCAAGTGTTTATACAGATTATAGACAGGAAGATGGGGAGGAGGGAGGATCTGTGTGGGCCCCACCAGCTTCAGTGACATTTCCAGCACTTGTAGCTAGAAGATAATAAAGTCAGGTATCTCTTTTAGCACTCAGAATTGTTCATTCACAAGCAAGAAGTTTAGACGAAAAGCTGAGTTTTCAGCAGCACCGGCAGGAAAGCCCGCACTCGCTGTGGCGGAGAGTAGCCGTCCGTGATGAGGGCTCTGGTGTTTGGTAGGGAATGTTTGTTCCCTGCAGGATGCAGTGGCACAGCCGGCTCTTTGCATGAGACCTGTGACGCTGCAAAACACCTGTGCGTGGGAGCGAGGCTGGGAGGGCGCTGGGGGCAGACCCACGGTGCTCTTTTCTTTCTTTTTTTTTTAAAGATATTTATTAATTTGATAGAGGGAGAGAGAACACACGTAGGCAGAACACAGGCAGAGGCAGGGGGAGAAGCAGGATCCCTGCTGGGCCAAGTGCCTGATATGGGACCCGATCCCAGGACTTTGGGATCATGACCCAAGCCAGAGGCAGATGCTTAACGGACTGAGCCACCCAGGCTCCCCTCCCAAGATGCTCCAGGAGCATGCTGCTGGCTAGGGCTGGGCACCAGGCCGGAGTGCTCCAGTTGGGAAATTAGACGGTCGTGGGAAGAAGACCATGGACACAGCACATTTTATACACAGGCTCAGCCACACATCTGTGAACAGATGGTCATTTAGATCATTTTTCTACCCTGATATTCCCTGCATGGAGCCAAGATACACTGTTCAAGAGTGATAATTTTAGCCTAAAATCATGGAAATAGGTATCCACACATTGGCACCGGGCACAGTGGGCAAATTTTGCTGAAGAATGGACCAGTGGACTGGGGCTCTCCGTCTGCCCCCGCAAGTACACCTGTGAGCCTGCTTCGCGCCCGGTGTGTGGGGTCCGGAAACTGCACGGGTAAGCGGTGCTGTGTGTAAGCAGCCGTTTATCTCCAGATACACTGTGGTCGGCGCTGCTCTTCCATCTAGAAATTAAGCACCAATTGTTTCCCCCTGCACATGTGCGCACCGTGTGTTCTGGGGAGTGTGCGACGGGCACGTGAGCCTCCACAGAGAAGGTAGGTAGAATGCCGGCCATCAGAGCGTCCGTCAGCCTGTCTGTGGGGTTTAGGGACTTTGCACAATTTTACTGACTCTGCTCAGAGCACGACTGTGGTGACTAATTCTACGGAGAAGACGTGGCGGGGTCCTTGGGGCGGACTGTTAGAAGGGAACACGGGCATCAGAGACTCACCAGCAGTTGGGTCTGCAAATTCCAGCTGAGTTTCACGCCAGCTGAGGCACTTGGATCATCTACCAGGAGAGCAAACCCGCGAGGCCTCTTAGAATGTTTCATGATCATCCATAAATGCTTTTAAAATTGTTCAGTTTTATAAGTACCGTGCACTCGGTTGCTTCTAAAAATGCATATGCCTCAGAAATTTCTTTGGACAACTGACAGTTTCTCTCAAGCTTCTTCCGTGCTCATATTTACTGTGATGCAGGACCAGGTTACAAATAATTATATTTCCTAGAAGTTTGTTTGCCTCGGTGAAATACAAAATTTGGTTTAAATACCTAAAATCTATGATTGCTTTTAGATCGTGAATACTCTGTGCCGTGACCGAGGTGCGAATCATCAGGTCTTAGTGGAGAGTATCAGACGGTCAGCTCGGCCTCCGCAGGTGACTGATGACTGCTTTTCGCCCTTCCCACTGAGAGGTAATAGGCGCTCCATGATTCATCCCCCGTGTGTTAGGAATCGGCTTGACTAACGGAGGTAGAAGCACTTAAACCTTACAGTAAAGGCTTCACATTGGAGCTAACTCACGCACTTATTCTACCTTAAAACAAACTTGGAAACCAGATGTGGACCAGAATGCAGGCGCTCATGCCGTTATCCGTGCGCACGGTCATGCATCCGTCGCGGCCGGTCCAGGACCTGCTCCTCTCTCTCCTGTGTGCACTTAAGTCTGCCGTCCTGCTGGCCTCCCAGGTCTCCCACACTCACACAGGAGCAAATAGCAAAAATGCTAAATGACTCGTCCATTTCCATACTGGAAAGATTATTAACCCCTCGCTGTCTGTGTGTGGTGTTTCTTCACTCTCTTACAAATATTTCACAAATTTTGAGAGCTCCACGTTTAAACTACCAATTAGCTAAATTAACAACCCAAATAATTGAAAAACAGTGTACTTAAAGTTCTGGCTGTTTGGTTTTTATTTTTGAGAGTCGTTGCCTCCGAGCATTCTAGGACGAAGCGTTTGGACAGAAGTCGGTGTCTGCAGGGAACGTGTCCTCTTAAGAGGGGCCTCACCATGATTTCTCTGCAAGTATCTGCCAAAAATTAATTATTGAGTGAAACATTCGCCTGTCTCCCTTTCTTCTCTCGCTCCATTTCTGTGGTCCCTGGACGTTCCCTCTGCTGGGGACAATTTTCTGGCACAAATTGCATAACTCACTTCCTATCTTCGCCAGCGACTTGACAGATTTTCACCTTTTCAATGTGCTCTTTGGACACCGTGTCATGTAAAATGGCAGCACCCGCCCCGAGCCTGTTCCCTGACCTCCCGGCCCTGCTATATGTTTGTTAATGGTCTTGTGTGATGTGCTCCTTTCCTCCATCTTATCATCGATGGGCCGTCTTCTCCTTCATGCAGGGAAGCTCCCTGTGCGTGTTGGTTGCTCCCCACAGCGCACCAACAACCAAGATGGCCCTGCCCCGCTTCTGCACACCCAGTCGACACCAGCAACTGAGTGGGCTCGCCCTCGCCTTCATCCACACACAAGACCAGTTCACCCGAACACCCAGCATTATTGATGCTTCTTTCTCTGGACTCCTGGATCATCTGACCAACGTGTCTGAATGGAGGGCAAACATTTGGAAGCTCGGTACAGGGCTAGGGGAAACGCACTTCTCCTTGCTCCACGCCCTGCAGAGCCTACAGCCATCAGGGAAACTCCGGTCCTACCCCATCTGCAAACAGGTCCCTTCCCAGCACTAACAGCTACTAGGTTACACTTACATGTTAGATGCGAATCAAATCAATTTTATATTTTAGATCACAAAGTGGAACTCGGGCACTACACCCAGACCTTTCACAGAAGGGGTGGCTTTCCCCTGTGATCGCGGACAGATCAGGGACTAGAACTATTCTCAGATTGTTCTGGAGGCACTGGACGTGTGAGTGTCCTTCCCATGCCCACTCCTGTTGTGTGTCCCAGGAAGAACCTTCTGCTGGCTCCTTGCCTCCTTCCGCATTGTGATGTAGCCCAGCCTCTTAAAATGCAAGAACTAACCTTGGGGTATATATGCTTAACAGAAAGTCAAGATAAACTCTGTATAAAATGGCTACCTTTAGAAACATTTTAAATATGTTATTATAGAATATTCCACTTTAAGGGATTTTTCCATTTATAGATAAATTGGTCTATTTGAGGAACCTTAAATTATGATTTTGCTTTCCCACAAAACCCTCTTTAATCCTGTGGCTACCAGGCCAGCCACTAAAGATAATATCCTAAATCTACCTTAAACTTCTTCCATTTCTGTTCAATTCTGATTCCTTTTCCTGCAACACAGGATTTGCCGTCGGTAGGGCGAAAAGGTCATTCAGGTTTAGAACTGCTGAGGCAGGCCAGGAGGACTTGTCTGTCTCCCCCCATCCACCTTGCATTTCCAGGGGCATCTCAGGCATCGCTCAGGGTCAGGGTCGGTGGCTCCCAGCATGTCTCATCTCACTACCGCGTGGGAGCCTCTGTGAGCTTCCTGATCTCGTTGGCTTGCTTGTGGCCACGTTTTCTCTCTTATTATCTCTGAGACATCCGTGGCTACCATTGCCAACAAATGGAAGTGCTAGTTCTGTGCCAGGCACAGCTCTAAGCCCTCCATAGAGAAGATCTGTCGAAGGCCTCCTAACTCAGTCTGATGGGATGGACAGGGGCAGGCTTGGTGGTCTGGACGACTTCCTCAGCTGGCCATAGAGCCAGAGCTGGAAGAGTTGTCTGGGGGTTCCTCTGGGTTCTGGAGGGGAAGAGGTGCATGCTGGGATCAGATTTGCCCCTCCTGGGGATGACTCGAGGAGCACAGTGCAAAGACCCTGAGCCTCATTTTCTTGACAGTTGCCTTCGTCCTGAGGAGCCTGAGAAGGTCGTCACCCTGGTGGCTGACAGTCCAGTCAAAGCTACAAGTGATTGGAACGATGTCGATGAGTGGGGCTGTTTGGGGAGCGGCAAAAGGAAAAGGAGAGTCATCAAGCATTTCCAGGCCCTTCCATTGTCCTCTCTGTCCTGCCAACCTCTGGGTGGTGAGGGGCATCATTGTCATCCCCTTTCACAGACAAGGAAGTAGAGTCCCAAAGAAATTGGTGACTCTGCTAGGTCAGATGGCTAACTGAAGCAGAATCCATCCTTCTGGGCTTCCGTAACAATTACCATGGGCTGTGTAGCTCAAACCACAGAAATCCCTCAGTGTTCTGAAAGCCAGTAAGTCCAGGAGAAGTTTCTGACCAGTTTGATTCCTGGTGAGGGCCCCCTTCCTGATTTATAGACAGTGGCCTTCTTGCTGTGTCCTCATATCGGGGAGAGAGAGACCAAAGTCTCTGGTGCCTCTTCTTGTAGGGACACGGATCCCTTCATGAGGGCTTGCTCTCATGCCCTCACCTAACCCTAACCACCTCCCAGAGGCCCCACTGCCAAATACCACCACGCTGGGAGGTAGGCGTTCGGCACATGGATTTGGGAGGGACACACACATCCGGTCCTGACACGGGGTCTTCCAATCTTGGCACACCTGACACAGGGGCCAGACAATTGTCCATCATGTGAGCTGCTGTGTGCAGCGTGGGATGTGCAGCACCTGCAGCCTCCACCCTCAGTGGATGGCAGCAACTCATCCCACTTATGACACCCCAATGTCTCCAGACACTGACACGTTTCCTCCAGGACACAGGTTTGTCCCCACTCGAGAGTCACTGGCCTAATGTAAAATTAGCTAAAAGCACCTTTGTTTTTATTTCCATCTGGGACACACGTCACTTAGAAAGCTGAAGGCAGAGCTTCCACGGAGCTCCTCTGTCCTGGAGAAGTAAGTTCACGTTTTCAAGAAGTCACTTACCTCTGGCTTTCACGAATACAAACCACAAAGGCAGAAGTGGTCAGCTTCACTCCAGAACATTTGGGGCAGCCTGCTCGGGATCCCCTGGTCCTGGACAGGACTTGGCAGCCAGCCAGCAGGGATGTCCTGGGCATGAAGGCCTAGGGACGGTGGGTCTGCTCTGGTGTCCCGCCTGGGAGACACCCATGCGTCCACAGCACAGGGGCCGCCTGCCAGTTTTCTGACTGATGGGAGGTGTTCTGAAACCAGCTACATATTCAAAAGATGAATCCAAATGCATGAGGATTAAGAACTTCAGCGAAACAGAAATTACAATTATATTTTTTAACAGAAGTGAACAGGTGGTGTTTTAAATCTATCCAAAATTAACCCATATTCAACACTCTAAGCACCCAGGCTGCCGCAATAAACATTGTCTAATTATGTATTCTTGGGAGTGCATTTTACGCTAGGTTTTCAAATTGGAATTTGGATCCGACTGAAGTTATCTACATAGTGCAGTTTTTGTGTATAATAAAGTAGGGATTCAAAATATTAAGTATTCTCGGAGCAACTCTGCTGCGGGGGTTTCCTTGTGACAGCCCCTCAGGAGGGGATGCTGTTGAGACTTGTGCAAACCTGCCAGAGTTCAGAGCCCTCTCTGCCTTGGACGGTCTGGCCGTGTCCAAGTACACTTGTCGGTTCGGGGAAGTGGTGGGCTTTGCCATCCTGGAGTTTCCTAAAATGCTCTGCGTTCGGTGACATCATTAGAGCTTCATCATGAGGCGGCAGATTGTGCGTGCTGTGGTTTTCTGTACGGCTGGAGTGAAGGACCTGGACACCCCTCTCTTGCTTTGCTATGATGCCACGGACGGGACTTGGGCCCTAACTGATGACAACAGAAGCAATGTCCATCTCCGTGGGGCCAGTGGGGTAATACGGCATTTGGCTGGATCCCTCTCTTTTGGGGCATCTCTCAGCTCCAGCTCAGGCTGGGCAGGGCGATGTTTAGAGACCAGCTCCAAACAGAATCCTTCGGTAAAGTTTTCTTTTAGAGTCTTTCCGTTCCAGCATTCTCACCAATCACCTCCCATTTTTGGAACAGAAGAGCGCTTCTCCCACCATGGTGTCGGGAAGGGGCAGGGAGGGAGACTGTGACTGAGATGTCCTTCAAGAGGGAATCAGCAACTATCACCCTTGTCCCCCTCCCCTCCCCCCAGCTTCAACTACACATGCAAGTCTGTCACTTGTGCCCTGTGCTCACGGGGCAGGGGTTGAATCTTCCCCACACCCCTGGGGCTTACAGTGTCACAGGTCTGCACGGTCCCTCCCTTCTCGGGCAGTAACCGGCTTCACCGAACCTCACGGGGAGATGTGGCTTTAAACTGTGCTCTGACCAGGGGCCCAAACCAGCCCCTCTTCCCACCCCTGCAAAACCAATTCCCCAAGGCACTCTGTATGCAGTACGCTGTCATTGGTGTTTGGGGAAACCGAGAAATCAAGCGGCAGGAATGTGCGTGGTGTTTCCTCTCCAGATTCCACTCTAGGTGTCCAGGGTACAGCCAAGCCCGGCCCAGAGCCCGGAGCAGAAGGGCCAGGCTTCTGCAGGAGAAGGCATGCTATTTGGGAGGCTGGAGAGGCGGCCTCCTTCCTTGGGCAGCAATATTGTATGACGTTTTATTGATCGATCCCTGGGGGTTCTCGGCTCGTCAGACCCACCGTCCCCTTGCGGGAGCATCCACAGCATTTCAGATGTCACAGGAACTATTCAGAAAATGGCCTTCCCCGACTCCCAGAAGCACGGACAGTTCTGGAACCCTTGACACCACAGAGGCCCTGGTGGTCTTCCCAGGGGTTTGGCATCAGAAACAGGATGTGTTTCCACATCATGTACAATTTGCACATTAAACAGGGAAATATCAAAGTCAAATACGCTCTGAGCCCAAAGGCAATGCTGTTTGCTTCCATATCAAAGGGTGCAGGACATTAGGGGACCGGTGGTCTGGAATCCCATGAATGAGAGCAGAGAACTACCGGCCAGGTTAAGTCTTGGGCCGGGTGCCAGAATTTTCCCTGCCACTTGACCGGAACATCTCCATGCCCATGACCCACGGGCTCAGAGTTCCCAACACGGCCAACCTGCCCCTCTGTGGCAAAGCCTTCCCAGCATGGCCCCCTAGGGTGGTGCCTATGGTTCAAAAGGAAAAAAAAAATCAGGAGCAAATATATTTGTTAGATTATGCATTAGGTGGAGTTAAATCCTTTGGGGACAGGCAACCTGCCTGGACGATTAGCGTAACAATGGCGATGCAACGTTTCTCCAGTATTTTTAACAGAAACCCTGTGTGGGGGTCTGGGGCGAGGGACGCATCCCTCAAGACTAGTGTGTAAGGACACACGTGTGGGGCTTCGGGGCGTGGAGGAAGCACGTGCCCTTGGCTCTGGAAGGAAGGAGAGGCCTCGATGCCGTCTCCCGCCCCCGTCCTCTGTTTGCTGCCACACACCCCGTCTGCATGGTGGCCCAGGCACCTGCTCCCCGCTTCTGCATTGCCCTGGGGCCCCCGACCTGCACTCAGCCTGATCTCTCCTCTCTCTGACCCCTGGTCCTCTGCTCCTTCCTGAGGCCCCAGGCCCCAGGCTTAGATTCCCCAGGACTCGTCCCTCTGCTCCAGCCCAGCATGCCCTCGTCTGGGGCGGGGGGTAGAGAAGTCCCTGCGAAGAAGACGGAAGTTCTCAACAAGGAAAGTGACTCCCATTGATGTGGGAAACAAAGGCAAAAGAAACATTAAATTTCCTTATTCCTCAAAGCCCACTGACAGGTCCTTGAAATGGGCAGAGTGACCTTCCCCTAGGAGTCCAGCTGCCTCAGTGCTGATCCTTTGCTAAGGGCAAAAGTCAGGCTTAGCCTGATCCCCGGGATCCTCCAATCTACTTTAACATACAAAAATTCCTTTGGAAAATCCCTTTCTCTCTAAACCCCAAGATACGTGCTGGCAATCATTCCCCAAGCATATCACCCACCGAGAGACATCTGAAGGGTTTCAGGGCTGAGGTTTTATCACACGGCAATAAATGACCTTTTCCTAACAGCCAGCCCCTCGAGGTCCGGGAAACCTTGCTCCCCAAATTCCTTAGAGGTGTCCACTCTCCCTCACACCCTCCCACGTTAAAGTGTAGAATGGGCCCCTCCTCGTGACCCCCCGTAGCTCTATTCGCCCACGGGTCCTGTCCCCGAGCTTTGATAAAACCACCTTTTGGCACCAAAGACATCTCAAGAATTCTTTCTCGGCCGTGGACGTTGACCTCTAAGGTCCTTCCTGCATCACCGTCATTCTGCTTCCTGAGCTGGGGGTCTGCGAGGGAAAGCAGCCACGGAGGGAACCTCTCGGGCATCTGCTGGACCCGGGCTGTCCGCAGATAACCCCCTCCTGGTTCTGCTAAGAGCTTGTACCTTGGTGCCTGACACGTCCCTGCCCCTTCCTGAGAGTCTCGGGTTAAGTCCCTTAACCTTTCTGAGCCTCAACGCCTCTGGGAGATCAGCGGCGAGTCTAAAAATTCAGAATGTCTTCTCATGAGCTAATGCACGTAAGGTTCTTAGTCTCCGCGTCTGGCACTTGGCGCGTGAGGAATGCATATCGTTAGTGTCGTCATCCCCACTGGACTCCAGCACCATGCGCGACCCGGACAACTGTGCAGAGGCTTGGAGCCTCCACCCGCAGGACCTCCTTTCCAGGCTCGGGAGGCAGCAGGAATGTGCACTTTCCCTTGCAGTCTGAGCCTGCCTTCTCCCCCGGTGGCCCTTTCACAGAGTCGGCTCTCCAGATGAAACGCTGCTGTTGGCATCGAAGCGCGCAGATTTATTTGGTCATCGTATTTGTTGGGTTGCTGCGGAAAAATGATCACTCCTCAGCACAGCAACACATGAATAGTTTCTGGAACTCTCGCCGCACCAGCTGTCCAGCTGCTGGCATGTCACCCAGAAGACAACAAGGGAAAAGATCACAAGCCTGTCTGTCTCCACCCGGCGACGTCCCCCCCACCCCTGCCCCGTCAGCCCTACTGTTTTCGGAGCAGGACGGGCGCCGTGGGATTGGGAAGGTGTCGCAGAGAACAGGCTGGCCTGCTCCCTTTCTGCTGCTCCTTAAACCTCTGTTGCCCACCGCAGTGGCTGGTACACAGCGGCCGACTGGTAATCAGTCACGTAGCATTGGAGTGAATGAGCAGATACAGGAACATAGGCACTTTGGAATGGACCCTGTGTTTTATGATTCGTGTATGATCTTTTGTCGGTCCTTTCCAGCCACCGATGGACGACTTCGGAACCATCCCGATCCGGTTCAGACCCGGATCCATCGGCCCTGCCCCCAGACCACCGTGCTTGCTGTGTGTGGTTTAAGCGCGTCTCTGTGGATGATGTTTTCCTGCAGGCCTCAGCTCTGGCCAGCACTGGTGTTAGCTGGCAAGCTTCTTGTGGGCGTTGTTTATGTCAGTTGTGCTGCCAATACTGAATCCCATACCCAAAGACTCAAATGCCACAGGTCAAAGTCAGCTCAGCGGAGTGTGGCTGCGGAACCCCCTGCCCTCTGCGCCGGGGCGACTCTGGCCTCAAGCCAAGCTGGGCCCCAGTGGCATTCAGCCCAGGACGCTGGGACAGATTGACATCTGAGGACTCCTGAGAGTCCGGGCCTGCGATGGGGAACGTCGATTATTCTGTTTGTGGGGCGTGGGCTGCCCAGGCACCCACATCAAATGCCACACGTCATCCTCACTGTCTTAACTCTGTGGTTCCCAAACCTGATCGATCACCTAACAAAACACAGAGGCTGTATGAGAGTCAGCATCCATCGGCCCCCGCTGTCCGCCTCCTGAATCGCTAGCCCCGAGTCTGGGCATTAGAGAGCCAGATCTTTAAGAGCCTCAGTCAGAAGCCCTGACCGAAGTCCTCGGGGCCACTATCTGAATGTTTCCTATTAAAAACAGGTCAGGAGCCCAAGACGCGAGTGAACCAGCAGGTCCTCCCAGAGGGTCACGTGTGTCACGTGGCGAGACTTGCTTGAGCTCAAACTCTCAAATCTGTTAAAAGGAGTGACAGTGTAGCTAAGGGCAGCGTGACACACCACACGAGACACCAACCAGAGCGTGAAGCCAGCCGACCAGGAAGGTGTCTCCTCACGGTCTAGTGACGGAGCCGACCCTCCTCGGATGGCGGTCCGCTCGCCCGTCTAGGTGCTGAGTCCCATGCTTGCGTGTGATGCTTGGGTTCCCAGTTATACTTTCTCCCTCCCATAACCTCAGTCTCTCAGCTGCTGCCCTCCCGTCCAGCTCGTAAACATGCCTACCTCCCATCTGTATAAACACGCCCCGACCCCCTTCCCCCACACCCCTCCCAGCACCAGCCACTCTCTCCTTCCTGCCTCCATCGTGCCTCCAAGCCCGAGAGGCCTTCGCTCGCTGCCGACCAGGGCTTGACGGCCTGCCACGGTCCGCCTGCGTCCCACGCCCCCTCCCCACCCAGCACCGACACCCCGTCTCAGACTTGTCTTCCTCCTCCTTGCCTACCTGGCTTTCCAATGTGGGTGTCCTCAAGGCTCTGTCCTTACTCTCTCTCCTTTATTTGTCTTTCTTTTATCTGTCTGACCCCTACTGTTTCTTCTTCCCCAGAGGGTCTCAACCCCTTCAGTGTTTCAAATCGCTGTCTATAGACCAAAGACTCCCAGATGGGCCCAGCCCAGCGCTCCGTTCAAAGTCACCGTAACCTGAGTTGAGCCACGGTCTGTGCCGCCAGACCTCCGTCTGTGGTCCCGTCTCTGTCCCGCGCCATGTCCCACCCGGACCGCTAACGCGAGCCCTCGCTGCCGTCCTTGGCCTTCCCGTTCTTCATCCTCCTTAATCCATGTCTCCCACATCTTCAAGTTTTACCTCCACGTATTTCCCAAATCTCCTTGTACCGTTTAATCTCTGTAACACCCCATGATTCCAAATTGTTCTTTTAAAATGCGAGACTCGATCACCTCGTCCTCCTGAGGAAAATCCATAAACGATCCTCTGTGGTCCAGGAGATAAGGAACCCAGCAGTCTCCCAGAGAGTCCTACCCGGTCTCCCCACCGCCAGCCAGCAGCCCTCCTGGCCACGCTGGGCTCCACTTCTAGGGAGGGCGGAGCGCACTGTGTTTCCTCGGCACCTTATCACAGATGCTGCCCTCCCTCAGGCTCTGAAAACACAGCCGCCGGCCAAGATGAGTGCTGAATTACTGCCCGTGTACAGACCAGGGTCGATGAGAGTGGCTGACAGGGTGACGTCATGAAGATGCCACGTGGGAACCCCAGTGAGACGCTCGGCCCAGTGTCCGGGTCGCCGTGAGGGCAGGCAGGCTGAGGACAGTGGTGAGGATGATGATGGCACATGGGTGGGGCTCGTAGTAGGCCTTGGACAAAACCCGGCTGATACTGGACGATCAGGTCATTGCCTCGAAGCCGGATCTTCCAGGGTTGGTCGCTCGGACCCTCTGTTGGCTTCCATTTCTTCTAACATGAAATGGGCAGATTCCCTGATCCTCCCCACAAGAACCTGAGATGTGGTCGTTGAGCCCCGTTGGGGCTGGCAAGGTTCGGGGCCAGGCAGTCAGGGCTCGTCACTGCTGGCTGGTTCAGAGATGCTTCTGTGCTGCAGTGTCTACTTGAGGCTCTGAACAAAAGGCTGGTGCCTAAAAACCCGACAAGGACACCTAAGCTGTAGGATTTGGGGGTGGGGTGGGCAAGATGTTTGTTTCCCTCAGAATTCCTTCTGCAAGCAACAGAAGATCCGCCCCAAACCAGCCTCATCGTGGGAAAGATACTCATGGCTGTGGCGGTACCTGGACCAGGTCCCCGTTCTCAGTCTTTTCCTGAGCACGGCCCCAGCCCAGGTGCCTCCCCTCAGCATGGAGCTTGCTGAGTGACATCCCAGGCTCAGACCTGCCCCTCGGTGAAGGCTGTGTGTCTCCTCAGGGCTCCCCTGCAGAAGGGGTGTGTCACAGCCGTCCCTGGGCTGGGGCTGAGGTCCACTCTGACCGGAGGATCTTGCCCATGGGAGTACCAGGTGATGAGTAGATCAGCTGGGGTTCTGCACCCCACGTCGGGGGGGGCAGAACCTCCTGGGGCTGGGGGCTGTGGGCAGGAGAGGGCACGGCTCCGCAGAGAGAAGTTGCATGAGGATTGCCAGGAGGATTAAGAAATGCTGTGAGGAAAACCTGAAGCTCAAACGTTCGGGAGCTCGGGCCATTCTAAATCCTCGGAAGAGTCTGAATTCACTCGGGCGACTCGGGCGGAAATTGCTCTTCCAGCTGCAGCTGCCAAATAAAACTTCTTCCTGACCCGCGCACGCCTCCGGACAATCTCTTGGACTCAAGAATTTAGACTTAAGGCTCACGGCCCTTGGAAAAAGCCAGCCAGCCTTCTCTCAACTCCACCATGGCAAACGGAAGGGTCTGGAGAGGAAGGAACAAAGCCGCCGGAGTGCTGGTGTCGGCAGGATTCCGGCCGTCACGTCCTCCCTCCCCGCGCGGCTCGCAGCGACTCCACTCCTCTCTGACTTGAAGATCTTGACAAGTGCTTTCCCCATTCAAGCAGCTCCCTCGCCGATGCGTGCTTGCTGACCTAGAATATTAGGCTTTTGTGTGCCACTAGATCAAACACTTCCTTCAAGTCCGAGTAAATTATAGCCAGGCTTTCTCCTGTTGACTCTTTGTGCTGTTTCCTTGAAAAACTCTATCAGATCGGCCAAGCATGGTTCGCTTTTGGTGAGTCCACACTGACTGACTGTGGTTAAGCCAAGGGGAGCGCGCGTGGCCCCTGCGTGATGTGTGGGGCTGCGTTCTGCTCCGGCTCCCTCTGAGGCCAAGCCGAGTCTTGAATCACCCGGAGATGCTCGTGGCTCCTTCTCCAACGTCCATCCGGGGCTCCGGGTCCTCGTCCACGTGGACGTTTCCATCAAGCCCCAGCAGGAGCAGCCCTGGGGCGGGTGGTGGGGGCGGCACTTTCCAGCGAGGAGGCAGCAGCAGGTGGATTTCTGAAGTCCGGATCCAGCTCTGCCTTTGGCAGCTTTGACCTCCTGAGCGAGTCCCGGATGGTTCTCAGCCTCAGTTTCCTTATCTGTCAAGGGCGACGGCAGGGGCCCCGGTCTGCAGGGTTGTTAGCAGAGTAAATGAATTCGGGAAGTCAGGGGAAGCGTCTGCTGGGCGGCTCCTTCTGCAGAGTGCCTGCCCGACGGCCGGTGAGGAGTCTGGTGTCCACCCCTTGTGTGTGGGCAGCGGGGCCCTCCCGGCCGCTGTCTCCTCGCCTTTCCTGCTGTAAGCGTGTGCCTGTGTGCGGCTTTAAACACAACACCCCCTTTAAAAATCCCGCTTCATAAAACATGTATTCTGAGTCTTGATTCCTACCCGGAAAGAACTCCTGAGACCCTCTGGTTTTGGGCACCAGCGCGTGTCCTCGGGGGACCGGGGGGAGGATCTGAGCGCTCAGCCTTGCCCCTCTCCGTGGGGAACTTGGCTCCCTCCCGGCAGCAAGAGGGTTCCAGGCCATTCTGTTGGCTCTCAGCGTCTGCCGTGGGATCTGCCGTCCCCTGGACCTTCGCCAGGACCTAAAATCGTCTCTCCCTCGGAAGGGGGCGTGCTGCCGTCCAGCGAAGCCTGGGGCAGTCGGGCACGTCCACTGCTCGGCTTCTGTGAGGACGGGGCCCGCTCTCCCTCGCCAGCTGCCGGCTTCTGCGCAGCTCTCTGCTGGTTCAAGACTCGGGGAGGAAGAGCGAACTCACACAGCTCCTACCACCCCGGGAACTCGCCCCAGGGCCCCATCTTAGCCTGCGCCCCTGAGTCAGACTCCGTGGACTCTCACCTGTGACATCGTCTCTAACTCGGGTGTGACACCTGCCCCTCCGAACCCCTGAGGGGCCTCCTCCGGACGTCTGCCGTGACATTTGTCCGCTTTTCCCGGCGCAGAGACGTGCATCCGAGTCCGTGCTCCGTCTCCGCACGCTCCAGTCCCACACAAGCTTTGCTGGCGGGAGGCGCTGAGCAAGAATTTTTAAAATCAGTGTGTGGTTGAGGAAGTGAGTCAGCTGGCCCAGTTTCGGGGAGTCGAGGTCACAGAGGTGCGCACGACGGCGGTGTCCGGCCCTGGGCCACAGGCCCAGGCTTCACCCGTGTCCGCTCATGCTTCCAATCACGCCTCCTTGTAGAAATGCAGTTTGTAAAAACAAATAGCTCAGACAGGGAACGGGCGTCTAGACGGGCGATTGTGGAAAATGCTGTGGGTTAGCTAAGACTTTTCCGTGGCAAGTGACGGTAACTCCGCTCCAGGCAGCTCGCTGAGAGGGAGCATGGGCTGGTTCGCGGGGCGGGCGGGACGACGGGGCAGGGGGAGGAGGGAGACGCTGGACTTCAGCAGCGGGAGCAGCTGAAGAGTCGGGGCCGGACACCCTCGCCTGCATGGTTTCCTTCAGCTTCCGCTGCATTCTTTCTCTGTGCAGACCAGCTCTTCCCAGACGAGAGGGAACATGGCCACCAGCGGGTCTCAGAGGCCACTGTGCTGGACATGGAGAACCAGGAGAGAGATGACCTCTTCTCTGGTTCACGAGCCCCAGGAAGGACGCTGGTTGTCTCAGCTGCTGTCCGACACCCACTCCTCAACCAAGCACCCCTGGCCATGGGTGGGAGCTGGGGAGGAAGGGGGTGCGGGAGGGGGCCAAAGGGACAGGAGCGGGTGGGTGTAGAGGAACGGCTCTGGGGAGGGAGGCGCTGGGGGCTGGGACGAGGGCGCCCCCACAGACGCCTTCAGTGAGAGCGTTCCCTTGTCCTTGCGGCTTGTTGGATGTTGGGGCGCAGGAGGGCGAGGATGGCTAGGATGGAGGGACATCAAGCTACTGAATGATGAGCCACTGCCCGTCGGGGGTCACGAGACCCGAGAGCATCTTAGAAATGACAGCGTTCAGAGAACCGCCGACACAGCCCCCCGCTGGTGCACACGGCGCGGTCCTTACTCACTTGAGCTGCGAGCTGCTGGGGGAATTAGGCACTGAACCTACATGACGTTCCTCAGACTCTCCGGTCACCCTCTGCCCCACTTGGGCTAATACGCCAGTCGCACTTCCAGGTTCCCTGCTCTCCAGCCTCAGTTTCCCTAACACTGAAGAGTAGTGACGTCATCTGATGCACAGGAGCTCGTGATAGTTAGAGAGGGCGGGTGTCAGGTGCCCGGGTCGCTCAGACTCCAGGAGAGGAGGCTGCTGTCATAAGGGACGGAGACGGGCCAGGAGGCAGGTCCCACTGGACACCTGCTGCTTCTGCTTCACTGCCCCTGCATGATTCTGTGCTCCTTGCAAGCGGTGACAGCTCTGTGGTGGGGACTTTGTTCTGGAATGTTCTGCCTGACTGTGCACCCCTGAAAACACCTGACCCTCCTTTCTCATTGCCCGCTGAGGTGCAGCGCGCACACTGAGGCTCACCTCCGAGGCTGTGGGCATGGCTCATCTCTCTCCCTGCAGATGGTCTGGAGTGCCCCCCTCCCCCCATGCATGTGCAGCCTGTCCAAGCATCGACTGGCGCGGGCGTGAGACAGCCCAGGCGTGCAGAGAACCAGCTCAAATCCCCATGTAGGCACGGAGTCTCTGGGTCTTGCTGGGGCCGAAGCCAGACTCCTGCTCTTTCCTGGGCTTGGAGGAGTGTTTGGACCTAAAGAAAGAGAAGGTGCCAGAAGGTGCCAGCTTAGTCTTTCTCTTGAGAGAAAATAAATCCTTGAGACGTTTCACTAAGTGTGAGGAGTGAAGGTGCCCAAAGGGAATGGGCCGAGCAGGTAGGAGAGGGTGGAGGCAGGAACAGAAAGGCGGTCAGGAGGGCTCTGAACAGCCTGGGCAGCTCTCTGAGGCGGGGACCAAAGGAAGGGAGGCTGGGTTGAGCTACGGCATCTCACGACACAAAGACCTGCAGCCCTGAGCTCTAGACGCCCGTTGCTCGAGACACCTGGCTGGGTGGTGGTACAGTCCCCCTGTGGCCCTTAGCTGAATCCTGACACCAGCTTTGGAGGGAAGTTACTATCCTCAAGCCTCCGTTTCATAGATCACCCATCTAGGACTCGGTCAAGAGAGGATCTGAACCCTGACGTTCAACTCAAGCAGCTGTGTCTTATCCTCGCTGCCGTTCTGCATGTGGAACCTTGTGTCTCGGGGACAACGAGCACATGGACGGCGAGCACGGAGGACCCGTCCGTGCTTCAGGGATGGCGGTGGGGCGGGCAGTGGGGAGCCCTGTGATGGCCAAGCCCCGTGGTGACTGCCGGTGGGGGGGCGGCCAGGGCAGCATGGCAGAAATGGAAGTCAGTACTAAACCAGCGGGTTTGCCTCTCCTGCATGCCTGGGCTCCTAGGCAAAGGCTCTTCCTTGCCACATGTGGCTTCTCCCGTCCATCGTTTTCTACATGTGGCTCCCACGGCCGACTAGTCCCACCACTGCTGTGCCCGTCTGGAATGCACTTTTGTACCCCATGGCTTGGTCTCCACGACCCTGAAAACACTGGTCAATAGACTCTCCAGCCAAAAGGCATTTAAAATGGGCCACACTGTGGCAAGAAATTATTTGTAAGTCATCTCCACAGTGATCGTTTTGGAAAGTGATCAATACAGCTGTTATAGAAATGCCCCTCTCGTAACACATAAAATGTGGGTTCGGAAACATGCTTGGAGGGTGCTTGGTGATGACATGTGCGGGATGAACAGAAAGAGAAACGGAGGCCTGGATCCTGTTACTGAGCTCCTCCAGCTGCTTCCTCCACACTCACTGGGACCTTCGCATGTCTGTGTTCTTCAAATCTAATGGCAGTCTTCATTATGTTTTACGTAACGGAGTCACCCCCGGAGCGGGAGAGGCGGGTGTCCCATAAAGAAACATACGTGCTCCTTTGAAGCAGAATGAATCTCTCTACACAGTGTAAACAGCCCGGGAGGGAAAGGGGGGAAAGAAACGCCTCACTGTCGCCGACGCTCAGAATACTCAGGAAATCTGATTTGGGTGCGCGTCGTCTCCCCGTTGGGTGCGCGTCGTCTCCCCGTTGCCGTGTGACTCGAGAGCCAGCCCAGCAACAAGGGCAGAAACAGATGATGTGTAGACGGCTGGCACTCTTCGCTGTCACGGGAGGGAGTCTTCCTGCGTGGGGGATTATGGCACTTCTTGTTGATTAAAGGTCCAAGACATCACCTCGGAATCATAATGACGTCAGTCAGGCTGACCTGAATTCATAGAGAAATTCACTTGCCGTCAGGTCGGCCGTTGTAAATGTTTTGAGAAAGAGCTGAACGACGCGAACGGCACCATTTTTCATTATCTGTGCGAACTGACGTGCCCTGAGCCGCAGAACAAAGTCTGTGATGAGAGGATTCTCGACGGAGCACGTGGAAAGCAGCTCCTGTGTTCTCCCCAAGCGTGGCTCATGTGCCGTCCCCGCACGGCGTTCCACGACACACAGGAGCCCGGTGTCGGGCCACGTCATCCGGCCGCTGTCGTCTAAACCTACAGCACGACGGGTTCCGCCAGCCTAGGCCAAGGGCTCTCAACCTGGACCCCAGCGCCATTTCAGGTCAGGAAACCTGTGTCGCAGGGACTGTCCTCGGCTCTGGAGGGTGTTTTCATCATCCCTGGCCACGGCCCACTCCTGCCTGGCAGAAGAGACCACCAAAATGCCCCAGACGTGGCCGGAGAGGGTCCCTGGGGAGCAGAGTCATCTCCAGCTGGGAAGAAGTGGGCTGACCCCAGGTCCTTTCCTGCCCCATCCTGGTATCATGGGGTGGCAGGTCTCGCACTGGCTGTCCCCAAGTCCACACAGAGAGAGCTTGGAGAGTAGCCAGCGCGAACGCACCTCCGCTCACCATGTGGGGACTTCTGCGTTCCGAGCTGCGGGTCCTACTCAGCTGCGGGTCCTACTCAGATGGAAAGGAGCGTGGAGGCATCTGTAGGTCACGGAGGCACCTGCCCCTTCTCCCCTCGCCACCCGGCTCTGGACGTGCTCTTCCTGCCAATAGTCTCTTGTCAGGTTGCAGGTCACACAGACTGAAGTTTTCAGTGCTTCGTAGTCACGCTGGACGGGGTCCCTCACTGTGCACCCCAGCACCAGGCACAGGGGACACCTGGGGAAGAAGACCCGCGGCATCCGTGCAGTTCTCGCAGGCGGTCAGGGGCACGAGCTCTCCCTCCAGCTCTGCCTCCCCCCGGCCATCCGACAAGTGTTCCATTCCACTCAAAACTAGAAATCCTGTATGGAGAGACCCTCACACACGTTAGGAACTATGTATCTATGTGTAATTCAAATGATTCTAATGGAAGAAATCAAATGAAATACACGTATGTTCATTACATTAGTTATGTTCCATTAGATTATAACATTGTTATTTATTATTATTTGTGAAATATTTTAATATTTAATATTAAATTATACGCATGTAATTTAATGGGATGAAAGGACACACACACACTCACAAATGTACATGAGTACCGCTGTCCCCTTCTGTGGTTTATCTCCAGGGATTTTTTTTTTTTCATTAAAGTTCAATAAAGTTTCATTATAGTTCTCTACCCACTTGCCTCCTCCGCCATGGTTTCTGCTCATATCCGACTTGAGTATAGGATCTGGAGAGGACATTCAGGGAGGAAATCGAATGCTCAGTAACTGGGAAAAGATGGTTGATCCCCCATGGATGGCGTCAGGGACTCAAAGATCCAAACAGCAAGTTGGGCTCCTCGTGGGGCAAAAGCAGAACAAAGATTGAAACCGTCTGGCGCTGGCAGGAGTCTGAGGGAAAGGCAGCGTCCAGAACCTTTGTAAGAAGTTAAGTTGGTGGGCACTTGGGGGACGATTTGCTGACGTGCCCCAGAGTGCTCAGCACGTGCCCACCTGAACCCGGCCACCTGTCCCCGAAGGGCCTCCCGCAGAACGCACCCGAGCGTTCTCATCGCTGTCCTTTCCTGGGAGTGGAAAGCGGATGAGAGCAGAAGCCGAAGAACGGACGCATCTCATTCTCTGCATTTCCTCTTGCCTGGCTCTTCCAGGCCGAGCATCACGTGTTATTATATGAACCGAACAACAGATGAACTCATAGAGTTGTTTGATGGGCAGTTCCTGATAATTCAGAAGAAGCGCCCATGTGCTTTTTAAGCGTACAAGATAATCTGCAACACCACTCATGAAAAGTATATAAAATATCATAAACTAACATGTTTATAGCACATTTGTAAAATATCATTGTCCTAAATAAAATAAGATTAGGACAGTATTATTGTCTTCAATAAAATATTATCACACCAAAAATAAGGAATAATTTTAAGGAAGTTGGCATCATTAGAGGCACCCTTGGCATTATTTGTAAAAATTAAATTGGTACAATAAGCCCATTGAGGCCCTTAGAAATACAAATTAAGGGGCACCTGGGTGGCCCAGTGGGTTAAGCCTCTGCCTTTGCTCAGGGTCTCAGTCAGGGTCCTGGGATCGAGCCCCTCATCAGGCTCCCTGCTCAGCAGAGAGCCCGCTTCTCCCTCTCCTTCTTCCACTCTGCCTCCTTGTGCTCTCTCTCTGTCAAATAAGTAAATAAAATGTTAAAAAAAAGAAAGAAAGAAAAAAGAAATACAAATTAAAATCTTTGGAAATGGGGCACCTAGGTGGCTCAGTGGATTAAAGCCTCTGCCTTTGGCTCAGGTCATGATCTCAGGGTCCTGGGATTGAGCCCCACATCGGGCTCTCTGCTCAGTGGGGAGCCTGCTTCCCTCTCTCTCTCTGCCTGCCTCTCTGCCTACTTGTGATCTCTCTCTGTCACATAAATAAATAAAATCTTTAAAAAAAAATCTTTGGAAATCATGGAAAATATCCTTGCCTTTCAGCCCAGAAATTTGACTTCTAGAATTAGACACTGAACAATAATTAGGATTATATGTACAAATATTTAAAGATGTTCCCTGCATTGTTATTTATGATCTAAGCACATGGAGACAGCGTGAGTGCTCAGGAGTTAGTGGACCGCATCGGGTTCTGGACTCCATCACATCCTACGGTTCAGGAGAAGGTACAGTAAAGACCAAAGTATTACACTGAACACGCACATGGCGTCTTGTCAGAAGGAAAAGATTACGGAGCTGTAAGTACAGGATGGTCCACGCTAGCCCAAAGGCCCCTAAGAATCTGCAGGAGATGAGATTGTCTGTGGTTTTTAATTTTACTTTTTGGTGTCTGTGTGTCTAAATATTCTGTATTTCTCGGGGGGCGGGGGAGTTCAAAACAAATGTGGAGGCGTCAGCATCAGGCACGAATCCACCTTCTCCCTCATCAAACGGCTCCCCCGGGAGGCGACACTCCGGGCGTCTCTTGCCTGTTTACCCCGGGAGCCGAGCTGTGGGGCGGGACGGGGGAGGCCCCATGACGGGGTGACTCAGCCTCTGAGTCAGCCGGAGCTGGCTTCATCCTCCTCTGTAGCGTGAATGTGGGTGTTGTTTGGGGGTGAGAACCACGGGCAGATTCAAAGTCTGACATGTTTCAAAGTTGGATGGGCTAAAAGCAGGTCAATGAATTAGTTAAGGGCTGGAGAGGAAGAAAGTCAGGACTCACAGCCTCTGGGGTTTCCTGGATGCCCAGACATAAAAAGAAGGGGTCGGGCAACAAGGAGGACCAAGGGTTTGTCAAAGGACTCAGGGTCCACCGTCCTCAAGATGGTGCCCGGCCGTTGGGCTTTCGTGCCTGGAGACCCTTGACCAGTTCCTTCCAGCCCCGAAGCCTCTCCCCATCTTTCTGGTCCCCAGGGGGAGCTGTTCCCTTATCAGGAGGAGCAAGAGCCCAGATCTCAATCTCTGAGGTGGATGAGGGCACACAGGAGACCCGGGGCTGCGCCCACCCAATCCTGCTCCGCCCCAACTGCACAGACTCCATCTTTCTACCTCCCTGACAGCCTCGCTGGTCCTCCCCGGTGACCGCCTTCTCTCTCCGCAGCTCTTCTCCGTGTCTCTCCTGCCTGGTCGGTCCTAGTCTTCTCAGCACCCAGGGCTGGTGGGGCAGAAGGGAAGGCTCTGCCTCTGCCAGGCCCCCCACTCCCCACCCACCCGGGGTGTAAGCAAGTCAGCGAACGTCTCCTTGACCAGAAGGTGCAGGTGCGATGGCTGCTGTGCAGGCCTGGCTTAGGAATTAGAAACCAAGCGCCCTGACCCACTAGCCTAGTGGTGGGGCCAAAAGCGTCCAATAAACGGTCCTTCATGTCAGCGTTATTTCCAGATCCGTGTCCAGTGGGCGGCTTCTCACATGGGCGAGGACAGGAAAAGGTCTAAGCGTATCAGCTTCTTCAAGGCAGTGTCTCCCCGATGTGATCCCTGGAACGTGTCTGTAGCTGTTGCTCTGGAGCAGGGGGAAGGTCCTACTTCTTCTGTTTAAGTTCTTGTTTAAATTCCAGTTAGCCGACACACAATGTGACCTTAGTGTCAGGTGTGCGAGGTAGAGACTCAGCAGGTCCGTCCGCCACCCGGAGCTCATCCCGACACGTGCGCTCCCTCCCCAGCCCGTTTCCCCCACCCCCACCTCCCCTGGCGACCGAGGGGCAGCGTGCCGTTTCCTGGTTTGCCTCCCTCCCTCTTTTCTTTCCCTTTACTTGTTTGTTTTGTTGTGAGTGAGAGCGGATGGCGTTTCTTTCTCTGGCCGACTTACTTCACTCAGCGTCACACTCTCGAGCTCCACCTGCCTCCTGGCAAATGGCAGGATTTCATTCTTTCGTGGAGCCGAGTCCAATTCTGTGTATACACAGACCACATCTCCTTCGTCCGTCCATCGGTTGCTGGGCACTTGGCTGCTTCTGGAATTTGGCTGTTGTCTCTACTATAAACATTGGGGAGTGGGAGGCATGTCTCCCTTTAAACTAGTGCTTTTGTATCCTTTGAGTAAATACCCAGTAGGTGCTGGGTGGGTGGTAGGATACTTCTATTTTTAACATTTTGAGGAAGGGACAGTCATACTTCTAACATTTATTTATTTATTTATTAATATATAATGTATTATTTGTTTCAGGGATACAGGTCTGTGATTCATCAGTCTTACACAATTCACAGCACTCATCATAGCACACACCCTCCCCAGTGTCCATCATCCCACCAGCTCATCCCTCCCACCCCCCTCCCTTCCAGCAACCCTCAGTTTGTTTCCTGAGACCAGGAGTCTCTTAAGGTTTGTCTCACTCTCTGGTTTGTCTTGTTTCATTTTCCCCCTCCCTTCCCCTATGATCCTCTGTCTTGTTTCTCAAATTCCTCAAATCAGTGAGGTCATACAATAATTGTCCCTCTCTGATTGACTTATTTCGCTTAGCGTAATACCCTCTAGTTCTAGCCACATTGTTGCAAATGGCAAGATTTCAGGGTTTTTTTTGATGGCTGCATAGTATTCCAACACACACACACACATAAATATATGGGGAGGTTTTGATGGCTGCATAATACTCCATTTTTGGGGTTTTTTTTTTTTTTTGATGGATGGCTGCATAATATTCCTGTGTGTGTGTGTACCACATCTTCTTTATCCATTCATCTGTTGATGGACATTGGGCTCTTTCCATACTTTGGCTACTGTGGACATTGCTGCTGTGAACATTGGGGTGCACGTGCCCTTCAGATCACTACATTTGTATCTTTGGAGTAAATACCCAGTAGTGCAATTGTTGGGTCATAGGGTAGCTCTATTTTCAGCTTCTTGAGGAACCTCCATACTATTTTCCAGAGTGGCTGCACCAGCTTGCATTCCCACCAACAGTGTAGGAGGGTTCCCCTTTCTCCGCATCCTTGCCAACATCTGTCATTTCCTGACTTATTAATTTTAGCCATTCTGACCAGCTGAGGTGGTATCTCATTGTGGTTTTGATTTGGATTTCCCCAATGATGAGTGACATTGAGCAGTTTCTCATGTATCTGTTGGCCTTCTGGATGTCTTCTTTGCAGAAATGTCTGTTCATGTCTTTTGCCCATTTCTTGACTGGATTTTTTGTTCTCTAATCTTCATTTTTAAGAATGCATTCTGTAGACATCTGTGTAAAGACAGCAAACATCATTATCCCTATTACTCCATCACGATCTATCTTAGAAAGATAATCTAATGCTCGTAAACAGGCCAGGTACTCCTCTAATGCTTCCGACATTTCCCCTTTATGTAAATCCTTCAGGACCTTTGTTCCCATTTTACAGATACAGCAGCTGAGGTGCAGAGATGGGCCTGGCACCCAGCTGCCAGGCCGCAGAGCTGCGATGCGGACCCAGGCGTTCTGGCTGTGAGCCACCCCACAGCACATGCCCAAGGCCAAGTGCTTGCCGGGGGCCCCTTGGCGGACGCTGTCTGCTGGTGGACAACTGCTCTGTGTTTCGCCTGAATATTTCCACATATGTCTGTGGCATTATTCAACATTTATGGTGTCTGAAATATTTATACTGCACAAATTGGTTCCCCACAGACCTGTGGCTGGAGGGAGGCAGTTTTATCAAAACAAGCAAGCACGACGACAACCACCCCAGAAACTCGTGAGGTTGTTGAACTGTAGAGAACTTTTCAGCCGAGAGCTCCTAAGTGAAGCCTACCCTGACCCGGTTTCTAAAATGCCAAGACCAGATCAATGAATAAACAAAAGCCAAGGGGTGTGGGTTTTGGAGGGGCCTGATCCAAGTGCCCCCCACCGTGGGGGGAGTATAGTTTACGCTTTGTGAAAAGTACACGCATGCCATGCACAGGGAAGCACAAACGTTCATACCCCGCTAATTAAACAAAGCACAGAATGAGATCCGGTCCTGTACCTCTTCTGGGGATGAGACCCTGCAGCATTGGTCCTGATTTGAAGCAGCTCCGTGGTGTGGAAACAGCCACCCCCATCACGATTCGAGAAACCAGGTTTTCATAACAAAAATGCACAGTGTAAAAACAGTACGTTATGTTCCTACATTTTATTCTCATTAACTTACACATAAGCAGATTTCTCTAATTTGTGTTTTGTTCTCTATTAAAGCCAAGTGACTATGAATCAAATTTTTATCACTTCTTTAAGCTATTAATTCACCTGTGAGAACTTTTTTGATGCTGTCTGCTTTAATCTAAGCCTGCATTTATATTTCATAAACTCCTCTTGGTGTCCCATCAATATATTATAATTTAAAAATGTTTCACGGTCAAGTAAGTTTAGAAAATGCTGATCCAGAACTATCTAAAAATGTTTTCTTGTCATGTAGAAAAGAGATAACATTTTTTTTGTGAGTGTGGCTGTGAAGAATTCCGCCATCTATTTTGATAATCTCTGATTAGCAATGGCATGAAATGGGCTATAGAAACAAAGATGGTTAAGAAAAAGTCACCAAAGAGGAAATGGTGCCCTTGGGTTTTGCCCTTGGTGATCAGAAGCCACAGGAGCTTTTCAGCACGGGGTAGATAAGAACTGACTCACGTTTTGAAAGGACTGTTCCGGCCAAGTTGAAAGAGAAAGAAGAAGGAGGGACTGGCGGCAGGAGGGAGCTCGCTGTAAGAGTCAGAGATGGCTTGGCCTAGGGTGATGGTATGGATGGTGGGAGGTGGTCAGGCCCTGGACATGCTCTGAAGTATAGGACTTGCTACCTCCTGGGGGGACAGGAAGAGGAGTCTGAGGGCAGCTCCATGTCTTCGGCCCGAGAACCTGGAAAGACAGATTCTCTCTCTGCTAAGATGAAGATGTCCATCATGGAATTTTGGGTGCTGGACCAAAAATTCAGCTGAAATATTTTAAGTGCGAGCTGCTTCTCTTTGCAGACGCTGAGGAGGAGTCTGGATCATAAGGGAGAGGGGCTCGCTGGGACTCCAGAACCAGGACTATTGGCATGCAGATGGTTTGGCCATAAACAGGATGAGATCCCTCAGGAAAGTGGTTTTCGACCTCGACCTTGACTGCACCTAGCAAGCACCTGGGAAGCTTTGAGAACATACTGAAGCCTCTGTCCCACCCAAGAGACTCCAGTGGAATTGATCCAGGACGCAGGGAGAGTTTTCAGAACTCCCCGGGTGACTGCAACGTGCACCCACGGTTGAGAACCGCTACCTGTGGGACCTGGTGGAGGTTAGGAAGTGAACGGAATGGAGCCCTGGGCCTTAGGCATCCCAACACTTTGAGGGGAAAGACAGGAGGAGTCACCAGGATGGGAGATGAGATGGGAAAGCGCAGGACCAAGAAAGCCCTTTGGCCCAGAGGCCAGGTGAAGAAGGAGAGCGTGAGACACTGTGCTTGGGCTGCAGACGCGCGGAGCGAGAGCTGAGTGAGAGCCCGGGGCCCCTGTGGGAGGTGGTGCGGGTCCTTCGCAGAGCCGGACCCGGAGTCGAAGGGGCACAAGCTCGCTGGCCCAGATTCAGCACAAAAGGGGAAGGGAGGAACTTGGTGCAAGTGTGGACGCCTCCGCAGAGAAAACGAGTATACAGGGGACAGCGAAAGGCAGGCTGGAGGGGGACACAAGGTCCAGAGAGTCTGGGTGTTGGTCTGTGTCTTGGGTTTGGGCAGGAATCCTACACAGAGAGATTTCACATTATAAACACGATCCAAAGGCGCGAGGGGCATGGGTGGACGACCACAGCCGTGTCCTGAGGCATTTCAGAGGAGAGAAGGCCAGGGCCAGGCCAGAGGGCACAACCTTGGAGGAGGGCGTGGGCACCCCACAGAAACCTGGGGAGGGCAGAAGCCGTGGGGCCAGCTGCACACAGGCGGGGGCGATGATGGCAGACACGGAGTCCTCCCCTGACCGTTCTCGGCTCTCGTGGAGGAGGAAGCCGGGCCTTGTGCTGCTAGTGGGGCCGGAGGAAGAGGTATCACCATTTTGAAGAGTAGAAAGAAGCTGTAGAGTTTGGGAAGGAGGGGCGGGAGGATGAGCCCCGAGCTCGCGCGCACATCACGTTACAATGGGCTGCGGAGTCTCAACCCCAGTGTCTGATTTGGTGGGCGATGCGGTTGCCGCTGGCCAGGGACCCTGCTGTGGGAACCACCGGACAAGGCAGCTGTGGCAACCTGAGGCGCTGTACCAGGCGCCCACCTGAGGTGCTTTCCTCCAGCCGCTCTCAGCTGTCAGGGTTCGGGGGGAGGCGAGCTGGCCCTGACCAGATGGGACGTGGCCAGGTGAGCACAAGGAAGAAAGAAACACGTTCTGTCCCGGAAAGCTGCTTAGGGAGCTTGCTTTTACCGCTAATGAAAGAACTCACTGCTGGTAAGAATTTCATCCAGTGGGGCCCAGTAACGGGCGTGCCTGCACAGAGACGATGTGGACCTGTGGATGGGTGTCTGCAGGCTCCGCGGCTCTCGTTGTCCCCCAAGTCATGCACGAGTCACATACACCCTCCAACCGACCTCCCCAAGCTTCATTTTCTCCTTGATAATGGGCCCACGTTGTCCTCTTCAATGGGTTGTAACGATTTCAGATCACGAACTTTTGTTTGTGCAAGTGCAGAGCAAAGTATGGGGAAGGAAGTCAGTTTGTCCTCGTGCATTTACGTTCTGTGGTTTTGATTACGTTGTTCTCCTACCACTTCCACGCCTTGGGGTCTTGGTGTTCTTGCCTAGTGTATCAGAAGCGGGGAAAGCCTCCAAGAGTGTGACCCGCTCCCGTCTCTCTCGCTCAAGAAGCAGGTGGAAGCTCCCAATAAAATGGCAGGTGGGGAAGATCAGAGATTAAAAAGTGTGTGTGTGTGTGTGTGTGTGCACATACACGCATGTGTACAGGTGTAAAACCAATAAACGGTGTCCAGCTTCTCACTGGTCACAGCATCTCCCCAGTTTCAGATGAAAAAGTGGAATCAGATTCTACCCCAAGCGTGCAGCCTCGGGAAGCAAGGAGCCTTCGAGTTAGTCTGGTTGGTGAGCCTTCGGTGGCTCCCGTATAACATCATTAGTTTTCAGACAGGATGAGCGCGAGCTTCCACCCGACTCCTTAATGGGCCTCGCATAAGCACGGCTCCTCGGCTGAGGTCAGGTTGATGGCCACTAGAATGAATATCAATGCCTCCCAGAGCTCTGCACGGAACTCGATTAAGCCTACCAAATGGCCTCTTCTATATCACGCTTTCAGAAAACGGGTGCTTCAAGCCCTCATCACGGCTAACTTGAAAATCAGAGATTGTTATTACGTTCATTGTCAGTGAATCAAGACCTGCGATCCTTGAAGATGCACTTGAGACATGGGAGAACCAATTCTTAATTATTATTTGTTGCTTTGAATTTACACTTTAGGGGGAAATTATTTCTCCCAAAGTCACCTCTTCGGTGGCTGTTGGTCTTGGATCTGCAGTGTTCCAGCTTGAAATACGCAGCAGCCTCCTCTCCAATGCCCCTCGAGCTGTTTGTCCTCAAGGACTGAGTGCAAGGAGTTAGCATTTCTGGACTCTGTGCGGATGGAGGGTCTTGGCTCAGTAGGGGTATGGTTTGTATGTAGGCATCGAGAGAGCTGGGAATTCTGTGCACAAGTGATCAGAACCCTTGATACTTGGGAACTACTCTCCATTTGAGTTTTCTTTAGTTGGACAAAATGGGTCAAGGAAACAGCTGTTGGGTCAAGGAGCACATAGGGCTCCCCGTAGTCCCTCCCTGCAGAGGCGAGAGCCCCCACCCCTCCTCACGAGGCCGCTTCGCCGTGATCTTCTCTAGCGTTCCATCTCAGTGACACGAACTCATGCAAGCTCCTTGAGAAATCTGTCCTAAAATGTGTGTCTTCTCTAGCAATGGGATGGCCACGTCCACGCCGAAGAGAAGTGTCTGTTTTATGCAAACTGTAAGTCCTACTAATAAGACTTAAGGGAAGGAGGGCGACTTAAATAAAAGTAGAGAGAGTTACCAACATCTGACTGCACAGCCTCAGTCGTGGAAAGGGGTGCTGTTGTGTGTGAACGTGGCATCACGGTTGCTGTGGGGGTTGGTGTGGTCCGTCCAGTTACTCACTGCCACTTCTCCCCTGTAACGTGAGTCCACTGCCCTGACCCCATAACTCCAAGCTTGGTCACAACCTGCTCCAGCCAATAAATCATGCTTGCGAACGGTGAATTCCATCCTCCTAACCAGGGAGGAGAGTCCCCAGTGATGCCCAGGTCCCACGTGAGGCTCCGGGACCCCCATGCCGGCCCTACCGCTAACCAAGGACAGACTCCTCTAGACTCCTCCAGAATCTGTCACCAGAGAGGAAAGGAAAGCAAACTGATTTGAACATAAAAATAAACGTCACCGCGTCAGGTCTTGTTTTAAGTGCTCGTTCAGTCCTGACGGCAGCTCTGCCATTCACCCAGTCGTAGTGATGACGTGGCCAGGGCTGGGGAGTCTGTTGCCCCCAGTGACCAGCAATGGCACCATTACCCTAACACAGGCAGGCTCTCAGCCACCAGCCCATCCGCTGAAGCTTCTGGAACAAACTGGATTCTCCCTGCTGGGTCCCTCCCTGTTGGAACACAAGGGATGGTCGTCTCTGAGGAGGGAACTCACCCCAATAGGGGAAGAAATGGGAAGCCCCAGGGCCCAGAGCTGGCATCAGAGTTGGGAATCATCTTGGAGTCTCTTCCTACTCACACAGTGAGTCACAGAAAAAAAGTTAAAACTGGGAACTGTCGTGGGTTCCTTCCAACTCCCCAAATTGATGTATTAAGAACACTGGATTTCAGAATAAAATCCAACTGACGTGGTGACCAAGAGAGTTCCCACATTATAGCCGGGTGTTTTTTTTCTTTTTCTTTTACTGATTAACTAGTTTGTAATGAAATTTTTTTTCCCAATAAAAAGAGTTCTGTTCTTTTTTTAAAAATAACTATCTCCACAAGTAAGCGAAACCATATGATAATTGACTCTCTATACTTGACTTATTTCACTCAGCATAATCTCCTACAGGCCCGTCCATGTTGCTTATTTGTGGAGCATAAGGAATAACACGGAGGACATGGGGAGATAGAAAGGAGAAGGGAGTTGGGGGAAATCAGAACCATGAGAGACTGTGGACTCTGAGAAACGAATTGAGGGTTTTGGAAGGGAGAGGGTGGAGGTTGGGTGAGCCTGGTGGTGGGTATTAAGAAGAGCACGGATTGCATGGAGCACTGCGTGGTGCATAAACAACGAATTCTGGAACACTGAAAAGAAATAAAAAAAATAATAATAACCATTTCTGGGGCACCTGGGTAGCTCAGTTGGCTAGTGTCTGACTTGTGACCTCAGCTCAGGTCTTGATCTCAAGGTCATGAGTTAAGCCCCATGTTGGGCTCTGCACTCAGGGTGGAGTCTGCTGGACGTTCCCTCTCCTTCTCCCCCTCCCCCGGTGACCTCTGTGAGTTCTACGTGTTTGCATCTGTGAGTCTGCGTGTCACATATACATGAGATCATGCAGCATTTGTCTTTAGCAATTGGTTTATTTCACTCTGCATAATGCCCTCAAGGTCCATCCATGTTGCTGCAAATGCTGGGATTTCCTTCTTTTTAAAGGCTGAATAATAAGCCACTGTGTGTATACATTGGCCTCTCCTTTACCCGGTCCTTGTGAGTGGACGGTTACATTGTTTCCGCGTCTTGACTGTTGTAAACAACGCAGCAATGAAGTGGGAGTGCAGCTCCCTCTCTGAGATCCCGATTTCATTTCTTTCGGGTAGTACCCAGAAGTGGGGCTGCTGGATTCCATGGTAGATGTAGATTTCATTTTCTGAGGACCCTTCCTCCTGTTCCTCCTAACGGTTGTACCAGAGGCCATTCCCACCACCGGTGCAGCGGGGCTCCCGGTCTCCACATCCCCACCAGCTCTTGTCATTTTGTTTCCCTTAAGAACAGCGCTCCGGACCCATGGGAGGCCGTATCTCATTGTGGTTTTGCTTTGCGTCCCCCTGGCGATCGGTGACGTTGAGGACCAGTTACTGTACCTGCCGGCCGTCCTATGTCTCTCTGGTGAAATGTCATGTAGGCCATTTGCCCGCGCTCTAGCGGCGCGAGCCTGAGCCAAGGCAGACGTTCACTCACTCCCTCCCCCGAGGCTGAACGCTGGGGCCGGAGCTCTCCCACGGCCTGCGCTGTGCGGGCTCGGAGGAAAGGTGGCCCCGGGTGGGGGGATGCTGGCCCTCCCCCCTCCTTCAATATGCGTTTCCTGATTTCTGTTCTCCACGCAGGCGCTGCGGTCTCTCACCTGGGACCCAGAGCTTTCATGAAGGTGTTTTCCTGGGTGGGGGTGGGGGGGTGTTGACGTTGGTTTTTCCGTGAGGGGACATAGGCTGTTCCGCCAATAGGCTGGCTTCCTCTTGATTGACTTTTTTCTGTAGCCCTAAAACCACTCATCCACCATCTGTGAAAAGCCCTCCCGGAGGCAAAGGCTTAAGTACTTCCATGCCTTCTGGATTTCTCGGCCCGAACAGCAGCTCGGACCCCTGTTTAGGTGGAAATGTTACGTGACGAGTCAAGGCCCATCAGCTGCAACATCAACGTGCCCGATGTGCTTCTCGGCGAGCACAGGGCGGGGGTGGTGACTGCGGCCCTCGGGCGCCTGCACTAGAAGACCTTCTTGTCCACCAGGCAGCTGTGGACCTTGGGCGAGCTGATGCGTTCTGGCCCGAGTGGGAAGTGCCGCCTCGAGAAGTGCGCACAGTTCTCAGCTTGCGGACCACCGCACTGATCAGATGGCCGAATCACAGGCCAGGGCTCCCCACTCCAGGACCCAGAGCGGCAAGGTCATTATTCCTTCCCAGCAGCATCAAGACTGGAGCGGGGAGCCCGCCGGGGCTGCAGGTCCACACAGCGTTCGGCAGGCCCCGAAGGACACCACATGGTGGCGGGATGGGAGCACGAGGCTGCTTTCTGGGCTCCAGAGTGGGACGGGCAAAGTCGGGGGCAGTGAGGCAGCCCTCGCACAGCTGGGATAGATGAGGGTGGCTGAATGGGTAGAGGGAGGCTGGTTTATAATAGAGCTTTGAATGCAGATGAAGAGCGAGGCCTTCGTCTTCGAGCCCAGGGCACAGGGTGGGCAGGAGTCAGAGAGACTGGGTAGGAGGCTGTGAAGGCAAATATGGCCAGAGCTCTAGGCTGGCCCAGGGCAGCGAGACGGGCGCGGGAGAAACAGGGCAGAGCCAGGACAGGTTAGAAGAGGAAGAAGGGTCCGCGACTGCGGGAGATGTGCGGTGACAGAGGACATATTTTTGCGTATGTGTTTTGTCCCAACAGCAAACACAGACATGAATACTTGCCTTTCACAGAGCAGGTTGTCACCAGAGAACGCCGGAGTCTCTGCGGAACGGTAGGAGGAAACCCACTGAGGGGCCACCAGCTCGCTGGGAACCTCGCAGCACTCACCTGGGGCCAGTCCTCAAAATCACAGTCAAAATGAAATTATGGAAGATTTCATTCTCCATTTGTTTTTTAAATGCGTTTGATCTCAGAAGTCAGGAAAAGCTCAAATAATTTAAAATAGGAAGTCACGTTCCTTCCATTAATCCCTTCCGAAGAGTGTGGTTTGTATAAAGATTCCAAAGGCTCATAAAAATAGAAGGTCCAGCTTTTAAAAAAATGTAGGAAGAGAAGGATCCCCTTGCAGCCATCTTGAGCTAAATACCAATATTATCGTATCTGAGAGCATCAAGGTACCAGAGGCTGTTCCAAGCGTCCAGCAATTTTGAGGCAAAATCCCTTGCTGTACTGATGAGTTCTCTCGACTGACAATATAGAAACGGTTTCTTTGTCTCTCTCTCTTTCTCTCTCTCTCTCTTTTTTAAAGAGAACACTTTGCACTAGTGTCTTGAAATCGTTAGGAGAGGTGGGATAAAAATGCTCATTAAAGGTGATGAGGAAATTCAGATGAGACTTAAAACAGCCCCGATGAGAAAGCACGAAATCAAAGAGATCAGAGGTAGGGCGGCCTCTCTGCGCAGTGATCCAGCTGGAGGAAGCCCGTTCAGGTATGGGCTTAATTAGGGCTGTCAGTCACACTAATCGCCCGTAATTAAATGGCATGAGTCAGCAGGGCTGTGCGCGTGCCCAGTGACAAGCCAGGCCCCGTCGACGGAGCGCAGACTCGGGGATCCGAGCCTCACCCGCGAGGGGCAAGCGGCTCTTGATGTCCATTCACAGCTCCCTCCCGCCAGCCCCCACGCCGATCACCTGCCTTCCCAGACGGCAAGCGCCTGGTTTTCATCTTCCTCGAGTCGTGTGCTGGGAGTTGTGTGCTGGGAGAAGCTCCCGATGGCCCTTCTTGGATCCCCGCTTCCAAGGTGTGGCTAAGGATTGCACTTATTAACGAGCACAACTCCCGAGGCCGACTGTGAACGGTCAGCCGCCTTCTAATGCTAAGAGCTGTTTCTCTCCGGGAGGTGCTCAGTGTCTTGTCTCTCGGCACCCCAGGCGGCTCCTCCGTTTCCCAGTTGCGGTCTGTGGGGAGCTACGTCTGTCTGAGCTCCCCGCTCCACCTGATTCCCCCTCCCAGACCACAGTCCGCACCTGCTGGAGAAATCCGTTCTCAACACCACTTCTCTCATCTCCACCGCCCTCCTCGTTTCCAAATCTAGCCCGAGCTCCGGGGGCCTCTCCCCCTGCCCCTCCCGGTCCAGCCCCCCGGGGGAGACACCAGCCTGCTCTGTGCATTTCCTTCTCTCTGCGGCACTAACGCGCTCTGCCCAGGGACGTCAGAATCCCGCTGAGCAATGAGTTCCTCGAAGGCAGTTATCTTTGCCTCTCCGTGGGTGCCACGCTGTTTTCTGAAGCACTCTGTGGTCTCGAAAATATTTTAAACACAGAGTAGATGCTCGAGAAATGTTAATTGGGTCATATATTGTGGGACAGAGCCTCAAGTCCTGGGGAGGGGGCTGCGAGGGTCCCCAGATGTCTGTTTTCATCTGGTTGGCTTTGATAGGAGACCAAAAAAAGCAATAAAAATGTTCACCTCGCGAGCCCCGCCTTCTGCCTCGCAGAGCCCCCAAGGGTATGACAGCAATAAAGTAGGTGGAGAAGTTAGAGGGGAAAACATAAATTAGGTTGTGAGAGGATAAAGAGACGGATTTTCAATAGGCTTCAACCTTCAGAGCTGGGAGGGTCTAAATTAAAATGGATCGTACGGAATTCAGTAAGCAGGGATTGCAGCTGGCGGATGATTTATCCCATTATAATTTGAATTAGACCCAAGCATCAATAACACCCCTGACCCAAAGGTTACTAAGAGACACCTAATAACACGGACTGCTCCCGCACGCGTGGCACATGACTGCGGAGGATTTAGGGCCGGGGGGACGGATTGCCGCAGAGACCAATTCCACCCTTGGTGCCACAGAGCCGACCGCAGAGGAGAGAGAGCTAGCAGCGTCCCCAGGCCCCCCATCTGCAACCCAGAGCCCACTCCCCTGTGGGCAAGGCAGCCAGGACATCACCTTCAGCAAGGCGTGACGGCAGACACATTCTTTCTGCCTGTAGGTTTCTAGCTTTCTTGTTCTTCGAGCATTTACTTGAGGAAACTCGCAATTACAAATGCTTCCTCTGCCCCTTTGAAATGTGTACAAATTCCTCCCAGCCTCTTGCTGTCTTACAACCCAGGAAATATCTTTCCCGAGAACCTGGGATTTACCTCTTTGAAAGGAAATAATGAAGGAGACCGTAGCCTTGTCTCCCAACCTCTGGGGAAAGGGGAGCCTCAACTTCCTCCCAGGCGCCGATTAGCAAACACATCGCGGAGATCACGTCTGCGCTCTGCACGCCACTGGTCTTCTCCCGTGGATCTGTTCTCCTAGGTCGTCTCCGGGAGGTCACCCCAGGGCGTACACACTCTCCTGCCTCAGGCTCTGGGACTTGGGCCCCCCTTGCACGGATCCAAGCAGAGTCTTGCCTCCGGCAGGTTTGCTGCGGTTTGCTCTGACGCCTGCCTGCGGACAGGAGAGGAGCCGCTGGCTCCCCGCCCGGATCTCGAGGCTGGGCCTGTGGTTTCCATTTGTACCAGACGATTCCAACTGTGTTCAAGCGTGAAGAACAGACCAGATCCATCACACACTTGGGCCTCGCACATCTCCAGAGAACCAGATCGAAGGGCGTTTACTTCCCAGATCGCTTCCTTCCCACACCTCTAATTCCAGCTCTGTGGCATCTGGCTGGTGTATGTCACCTTAGTCCTTTGGTTTGATGGGATTTCTGCTTTTTGACACCATGGAGGCTTCCCATTGGCGGAGTCTGCTTACATCGTGAAGCAGGAACTTGCCAGAGGGCTCGCCTCCCTCTCCACGGGCTTGCTCCTTTCATCTCTCAGGCCCCTGGGGAAACACCCTCCTCTCCATTTCCCCGATGAGGAAGCCAGGCTCAGAACGACCTCGGTCTCGCCCCAGATCACCTGCGTGGACAGACACTACCTGGAGCTGCCCGCACCCCCATCTCTGTGATGTCACGGTGGCACGTAGCAAGGATTTCCTTTGAGGAAGTAGGGGTCCCAGAGTGAGCCTAAACATGGGAGGGTACCTAGAGAGCCGGCAGGGCGCCTGGGTCAGAAATCCACTTCCTGATGGACCAGAGGGGGCTCCTGCTGGAGAGAGAGCCCTGCTGACGGAAGCAGTGGACGGAGGGGCCGGGCACGGCGTGGCCGGGGGGAGCAGGTGTTGACTGGAGGGCCAGCAGTGGATTGTGAGAGCAGAGCACTGATTCTACAAGACGGCGGGACCCCTCTGCTGTGCCACACCAGGGGCACGGAGCCATGCACCTTCCCAGAACAGGACAGCAGTGAACCCTGGAATGGCAGTTACCAGTGCCCCAGCAGCGGGGAGAGAAGCCGGCCACGCAAACACAGCAGTGCCCCGTGCTGTCTCCGTGGGGGCCAGCGTGAACCAGCACCGAATCGGGGGCAGGGGTGAGCACCCACACATTGGACACGCCTGGGTCCTCTTGGAGATGGGCTTTCCAGATGGCCGAGGGGTCGGAGGTCCATGAGAGCTCCGGGCTTGTTGTCACTGTCTGTCCTTCTGCGTCCGCTGGCCAGAGACGGCTGGGGAAGCAGCCCCGGGATCTCCTTATCAGCAGTTTCTCCCACTGTCCTTTTGTGTCCGCTGGCCAGAGACGGCTGGGGAAGCAGCTCCGGGATCTCCTTATCAGCAGTTTCTCCCACTGACCACGAGTGGGATTCACCTCCATGAATCCCAGCTGTGCCTCCCATGGGCGAAACACACACAATTCTGTCCCCTGCCACCTTCCCTGGTCACCGCCTTGGTGGCAGGGCGTCTGCTGGTGGGAGTTGAAATCTGCCGGGAGAATTGTATGTCAGTCAGGGAAGCTATTACCTGTTCATTTGCTAAGAGAAAATTAAATTATTCAGCTCCTAATAACACAAGCGGCATCCCAGCCATAATAAGGAGTAATTGTTTTACAATTAAGGCGTGCCCAGAATGTACATTACTGAGTCATTTTAATAACGTGTGCACTGAGTCCCTTATTTTTTTTTCCAAAGAGAGGCAATTCAAATAAGTAATTTAGTGGTAGAAATAAACTATGAATTTAATTTATATGTTCATTAATTGTACAATTAAACAGAATACTAATTGACTGTAGAATTATAGCTAAATGGAACACTGCACCGGGGTAATTAGTTCTTGTTCTGTTTTTCATTGTGAACATAATTTTTGGTGGTCTCATCCTACCCAATTAGGTTTTGTTTGGCTTTATTGGAGCATAAATCATTCTTCTAGCAGAAAGATTTAATCCTGCTCAGTACAGCTGGCGTGTTACTCCCTTGTCGCACAAGGTTATCTCCTTAAAGGAGAGGACGATTGGGTATAGATGTGAAAGCCGTTCCCAACCCCTTGTCTTTACCACGGTGTTTCTGTAGGACCCTGTTTGTTCCAGTCATTCGACCTCGACAGGGGTGTGTCCCCAACATCCTGGGAATAGAGCAGCCAACAAGAGAGACCCAGGTCCCTGCCCATGCAGCCCACGGCCATCAGCTGGGACCACGGGCCGGAGCAAGCATGGCCCGGGGCTCCGTGAGTCCGCTCTGCCGGCCCGACTCGGCTGGAGGGGAATCCAGCAGGAGCTCCCCTCCTGCTGTCCCATGGCTGCTGGTGCGAACGAGCAGCTCCCACATAGTCGGGACAACACAAACCTTACGGTTCTGGGGGTCGCGTCTCAGGTGGTCTCATGGGGCAGGATCGAGGTGCCGGCTGGGCTGGTTCCTTCCAGAGGCTCCTAGGGAGAATCCGTTCCTGGGCCTTTCTAGCTCCTAGTGGCACCCCTGCTCCTCAGCTTGGGGGTCCTTCCTTCTCCACAACCACCGAGGGCGGCCCTCCCAACCCGGCCTCGGACCTCCACCCCCCACTCTCACTTAGGGACCTCCGTGATGAGCCTGGGCCCACCTGGGCCTTCCGGGACACCCACCTATCACAGGATACCAGACTTGATCGTGTCCTCAGAGCACGCGTTCCCTGTTAGCTGAGCTGCTGCTGGGATTCAGATGTGGACATTTTCTGGGGCATCGTTCTTCCTACCCCTTCCCATGGGGACCGGGAGCACAGGATTGATGCGTCTCTGACTCTGGGCTAAACAGAAGGCTGGAAGGCTTGAAACCGACTTGCTCTTCACTGTCTGCTTAACCCTCCGACCGGCTCAGGTTTGGCACGAAGGCACAACCACGGGGCTCAGGCGCAGCAAGGTGGCTCCAGGGCAGCCATCCCTCCTGCTGCCCGGAGACAGGATCGGAGTGGACACTGGGCCTCCTTTCTGTTGTATCATTTAGTCCCTGGAGGGGAGTCAGGAAGCCGGCCTACGGGTGAACGTGCCACCCAGAGAAGGAGCAGTGTTCCTTTGCCCTACTGGTGTCCCTGACATGGGGCCTTGAGCTGGAAAGTTTCTGCGGGGACTCATTGGCATGAAGCGTATCATTTGTGCACAAACCTTAGTCCAACAGGTGGTCGATGTTAGCCCCCGAGCGTCAGGAACAAAACATGGAACACAGAAGAACACAGCTGTACACGCGGAAACCTCTGGAATGCACGCACCCCCGAGCGCCCTCATTACTTTCTCTCTTTATTTTGTTCCTAAGTACGTTGAACCATTCGATACGTTACTTAGTTGTTTCGTTTGTCTGCTGTCTCCCCCAGGAGATCAGGGGTCTGGGTTTTGTTCTCTATCCCAAGAACCAGAAAAGTGTATCTGGTATGTCAAGGCAATTGGTAAATATTTACAGAATGACTAAGTGATTTATGTCACGTGATTGGGTATTTATTGAGCATAAGGGAAACAACCTCTCTATTACGATATCAAACCTGGGTTTTTATTACTATTTGGTGGATAAGATTTTTTAAAATTAAATCAAGTTGGGATACTTTAAGACTCTCCTGGGTTCCTGAACCAGGCCATGCAGTAGGGGTTTAAAATGGTGGCGGATCAGCGTCTTTCCTTAAACCGGGTTCTCCCAAGGTCCCGTTAAGTTATTCACAAAGGCACAGAAAATCTGAGAATTTTAGATGCTCTCATAGGATGCTGGTGGGAAAGCTGAGGAGATAGGGCAAATTGGATAATTATAGGTAAGAAACCAACAGTAAGAAATACAGACATTTCCAAGGAAAATACCAGAATTACCAAAACAAAATTAATCATCAATGACTAACTAGACTAACTAGAGAAAAATTGCTGCAAACGTAATAAAGATCTCTGAATATAGGCAACAAATGTGCCCCGTATTCCAAGGAAAATCAGTTAAAATTGGCCAAATTGAGACACATTTCAGCAAGCATTTAAAATGATAAACTAAAGATAAATGCAAAGACCATTTTTGGAAGGAGAAAATATGGTCGCCTAAAAACAAACGCAAATCTGTGTGGTCTCAGATTGGTCCCCTGCCACACTCCTGCCAGAAGGAGACAGCACAAGGCAGCTGCCCTTAGGAAGGGAAGGGGGAAGTCCCCTTCACCAGGGGCCTCCCTGCATCTGTGGGCGGGGGTTGGGGGGTGCTCAGTCTGTAACATCCAAGAGCTCCTGAAATGTACCGCCCAGCTGCACGCGTTCTTGCCAGTGTTACAAAATGTCCACTTCAGCCTCCGTAAGAGATACATTTAACGAAGCAAGATACCATCAGAGACTTGAAAATTGTCATTCTGTCAACACCAACACCCAGTTGGATGCCCAGTGGCGTGTGGTGCGGTGGGTTCTCAACACCGAGGTCATCTGGAGCTTGCCCACCCCCAGAGACCAGCCAGGCCAAGAGAACAACGCCGATGGCCAAGGAACCGTTACGAAAATCAAATAATTCAGTCATAAATTGCTCTCTCTCATCCAAAGGGAACAAAATGTCCCAGAATGTAAAGTCATTGGAAAGCATCCCATTCTTTCTTCTCTTTTGCATTTTCCAGGTTTTTAAAAGAAAAAGTCTTTTCCGTGAAAACAAGAAAAGCTTCACACCGAGAGAAGAGCCAAGTTTTATGGGTCACGGTGACCTGATACCGATTCATCCTAACATTCGGTTCTAACTGGAATAGAAAACCCTGTATTTTTATCTTGCTCTTACAAACTTCTTCAAATGAGAACTTCCAAATCCTCTCAAACTTTCCTTCTGTGTCACACTTGGTCAAAGTCTTCAATAAAATGACCGAAAGTGATTTTTTTGTTGTTGTTGTTGTCTAAGAGACTCCTAGAAACTTTGGCAGTTAATTCGTCATTTAAAAACCAACCAGAGAAATGAACACACAGAGCAGGTTTTCACCTGCTTAGCTCCGGACCTCTCTGGTTTGGCTGCTGACTCACCTGAAGGTTCAGGGACAGGCTTCAAAGGACTCTTAGCCCCAGGTCCCTCATATTTGAAATGGAGCCGGTAACATCTACTTATTGGAGACGGACAGACATCAAGTAATTGGAGGACAGTGAGAGACACTCCCTCTTGCAGTGCAGACAACGGGCAGGTGTTGGTCGTAGGACAGAGATGCCTGAGGAAGCACAGTCTGCACCTTGACATCTGCGGCAGAGATGGTTCCGGAATCGCTCTGCCATGAAGCAGGATTGCCTGTATTCTGTTCAGCTCATGTTCCAACAAACCATCAAACCAGTAACCCTGGCAGTGACCCCCACAACATCAGCAATGAGGACCATTGGCAGAACGGTAGGAGGGATTCCAGGGCTCTGTGGGACCGCTGGCTTTGGAAACAATTGCTAACGTTTCTCAGGGGGCTTTTGTGCCTTAATTCAGCCAGGGCACAGTTAAAGTCTCCGACGGTCAAATCCGCTAAGTGCTGAGACTCGACACCCCAGGCTTTCCAGAACTGATGGTCTAGACAAGGGGTCAGCACACTGTAGCCACTGGAAGTATTTTTGGTTTTGCGGGTCACACTGCTCAGTGCCCTTGCAGAAGGGAAGAAGCTGTTGACGGCAGGTGCACACACAGGCATGGCCGGGTCCCAGGAAAACTTTGTGGATGCTGCAATTGGAATTTCACATAATTTTTTACACCTCAGGAAGCATTACGTTCCTTTTGGTTTCCTGAATAAGTGAAGCACAGGGACGTGGGGGGCCGTGAAACCCTCCATACGAAGCCACGACGGTCGGTCCATGCCCGGTGTTGGTCCAAACTTCTACAACACGGAGTGTGAACCTCCAAGCACACTGGGTTTCAGTTAATACAACATATCAGGATGGGGTCATAGTGGTAGAAACTGTACCACGCTAACTTAAGATGTTTAACAGGGAAAGTGTGTCCTGGGGCCAGGGAGGGGGAGAAGATCTAGAGAACTCCATGTACTATCTGCTCAGTTAGTCTATACCTCTAAAACTATACGAGAAAATAACGTCTAAAAAAGTGTCAGAAATATTGTTGGGGCACCTGGTGGCTCAGTCAGTTGAGCGGCTGACTCTTGGTTTTGGCTCAGGCCGTGACCTCGGGGTCCTGAGATGGAGCCCCAAGCCAGGCTCAGTGGGGAGTCTCCTCGAGGATTCTCCTTCTCCCTCTCCTTCTGCCCCTCCTGCAACATGATCTCCCTCTGTCTCAAATAAATTAATAAATATACATTTTAAAAAATATTCTTAGCTTATAGGTCATATGGAATGGGGCAGAGGGACAGGCTTGGTCCACAATACATCATCCGCGACGCTTAGGCAAGCAGGGAGTAAAGTTCGCGGCTTCGTGAATATGGCTGGGGAATGGGGCAGATGCGTGGTGGGAGGCACGGTGAGCCGTGGGGCTAGGCGAGGGGAGGTATGCTGGGAACCCAGGGGGAGGTTCTGGGCATAGGAGACCCTGGCGGGAGCTTCAGGAAGAGCGAGATCTCTCTTCTTTGTGCTGTTTGTTCCAGACTTAATTTAGAAATACAAAAACAACTCAGACTTATAAAAAAGCTGAGAGTCTGGTTTCCATCACACTGGGAGAAGCCGCTGATCAAACTTGCTGTTGGTTTAAATAGCCATATTATTCACAGTGGAAACTTGGAAAACCAGGCCTAAAGGGAGACAGAAATTTCTTCAGATACGGTTGCTACCTTTAATAAGCTGCTCACCCCCCTTGCTTCCCGAAGACGGACCGATCAATAAAGCGTCCCTTTGAGCGGGATAATAAGCACAATCCGTGTTGGCAAACACGGCCTGAGCGCCCACTCTGTGCTCGCTGCCCTCCGGCCCGGCGAGAGCGTGTGGTGTGTATGAGCTGGTGTCCGGAACGGCTGACAGGACCTTCAAGGGAGAGAAAGAGCAAGTGGCTTGGTGTTGATCGCCCGCGATGTTTGCCAACACATCCTGATGCGGCCGGCGTTCTCCCCGAGGGGCCGCCCCGGGCCCGGTGAACGGCGGCCTGCAGCGGCTTCCTCCCCAGGCGGCGCGCATCCAGGGGTGAGCCGCCCTCCGCAGCACCCACTTGCCAAGATCTCCACTTCCTGCTTCCAGGATCCTCATGACGTCCGCCCAGGGCTTGCCCCGGTTCCAGAGAGACCGCCGCGACGCCGGCTGCCCACAGGACAGGTGAGAACAGAGGCCCTCGGACGCCCCCGAGGACACAGTCAGCAGGAACCGGGTCACAGCCCCAAACCCCGCTCTTGACATCTGCATGATTGTGTCCCCTCGGGATGCAGGAGGATCGGAAACCTAATTAGTATTTCTACCCTCCGCGTGCATTTTCTCCAAATATGTGGTCAGAATCTCACGGTATGTGTGTTTGTACACTTCGTGGGGAATGCCCATTTCTCTCCATCTTCAGGCAGCTGGAGTTATATTTGGTCCCACGGAGGCCTCTCCCCTGGAACCAGCCCCCCACCTGCTAGCTCAGTGCTCCTCTGTGCAAACCCTTCCTTCAGAGGAAGGACAGACACACCTCCGAGGATGGCTGAGGGTGCGGAGCCCGGGGAGACCATGGCATTTCGCCACGTGTCCCCAGCTCTGTGATCTCAGATGTGACGTTGCTAACTCCCCTGTGCCTCCGTCTCCCCGTCTGCAAAGACATTGATCTGTAAAGTATTTAGACAATGCCTGACTCTCAATGTTCCCTCAAGGAATAATCCACAGGGAGACCAGAGCTGGGAAGGCTGTTCATCTCCAGAGCTCCTTGGGGAGAGGAAAGTGGAGGAAAGAGGAAGGAAGCCAGTTCAGGCACCAAGTTCCAAATGGATCTCATCGTGGCAAACTTCAGCCGGATATCTTGGCCTCGCTGGCCATCCCTGCAGGTGCCTGAAAGCATGCTGCCTCCTTGTTCCTGACCTCCCCATCCCACGGCTACTCACTGCCCTCCCAAGCAAAAGGAACCTCCCCACAGAGGGTCTGGGTCTGCTTCTCACACTCCCAGGGATGCCCACTCATGAAAAGCCATGGCAGTTGGACACCCTAGCGGCTTGGAGCCCAGGGGCAGGTGGGAGATTCCTGTAGCTGGAGGGATTTTCTGCTCCGGATCATCTGGAGGTCCCGGCCTGTAGCCCTGTTCCCACCCAACTGACTGGACACCAGCCCAGGGCCACTGAGCACCCACGGTTGACAAACCTCGGTCTCTCCAGCCCTTTTTCTGGTCCCAGTGGTGCTGGGTAGCCTCGCTGTCCTCTGTCCCCTGAGCATGGCACGTGCCCCTCAGCCTGCCTGCCCCCCGCCTGTGCTGTGTCCCCCTGGCTACTTCAGTGCTTGGCCCTTCCATGATTCCAGAGTGCTCCCCACGCTGACATCAAAGGCTCCTTCCCACCGTACCCGGTGGGGCGGGCAAGGGTTCCCGTGCGGCATGGGGAGGAGACAGGCAAAGGTCACCAAGCCAGCTAATGAAGTGAACTGCCAGTGGGCTCCGAGTGGCTCATCTCCGAGGGTCAGTGTGAGAAGCCTCCATTTGATGCTTATAACCAACGCGGCCAACGTGTTGCTACACACGTTTGCGTCCTAAATGAGGATGGGCTCGGGGCTGCACTTCTGGGCTGCAGAGCGTCTCATGTGGTCTCCGGGAAAGCGCACGTACGTGAAGGTCAGGAGACCTTCTCTGCGCCTCGTCTCCGCTCCCACCGGCAATCACAGCTTAACCTGCCGCTGTGCGGAAGGCCAAAAAAGGAGAGAGAAAGTGTGGGGTTTGCTCCGCTCTTTGAACACATCACAGAGTCAAAGGAAATGTTTCCAGGCTGAACTACACACCCTGAGTGGCACGAGCAATAGGAAAACACATCAAGACCATCGGCTGCGCGTTTGAAAAGCAAATGTGATAGATGGAGCGAGCAGTGTCAGCGAGTCCCTGCCACTGAGAACGATTCCCCTTTTAACTAAAGGTCTAGCGAAGGTCAGGCGTGGGGAGATCTTGGAGAAGGGATATCTTCAGGTGGGGAAAAAAAAAAAGGCAGACGAATAATGGTTTGAATCCAGCGTGCAGCGGACCAGCTAGCAGCCGCGACACAGCAACGGACTCGTCCTTCTTCTCAATCAGCAGCGGAAATTCTGGCTCAGACACCCCGGCTGACCGTCTGGGACGGTTTGATGAGGTGTCTGAAGGCGGCTATGCCAGGGGACCGAGAACGGAGGCTGGGGACGGATGACATCCCGTGCAGTCCCGTTACCTGCAAGGAACCACTCCCACGGGCATGACGACACGGAACCAGGTGGCGCGCACACCATCCCCAGCAGCTCGCCGTTAGCCATCGTGAACCTGTCTCCACACTCTTGGTGACGGGTGGGTCAGGTTGCCAAGTGCGTCTGAAGGGAAGGAGGAGGAAGAGGCTCCGTGACAATCCCAATGGCAGGTGGGCAAGACCGCTGCGGTCCGACTGTGGGCAGAGGGGGGCTCTCGGTCCTCTCACCCTGGGACCCACTGTCCGTAGACACAGGCCTCCCTTGGATAGGATCGGGTCTTGACAAAGCCCTCGGACACTTCTGCCAGGACCTGAGTACTCCACGTGTTACTTTCCCACGTGATTACTGGAGCATCAGCGGCCACAAGCCCCAGACAGGGCCACACGGACTTCAGGGGCACATTGGCTCATAGCAGGTGCTTTGTGAGAAAGCCTGGGTGAAGAGGAATGGTAAGCTGTCGGCGAAGCACGTTCTTGGGACACTGGCTATAAATCTGCCCTCTTCTTTTATAATCAATAAATCGAGTAGAAGTAGTTGGTGACGGCCTTGACTGACCTCTAACTTCTGTCCTTCCTGGGGTCCGCTGTAGTGTTTCTACCTTGTGAGTGGTTCTGACGTTTCATGAGAAGCCTCACAAAACGTGTGACCAATTCACAGATGAACACTTGTGATCCCAGATAAACCCTTTCTGTGCGAGATTCCATGTCTCCGGACTCGTCGTACAGAGCTTTCCTCCCGGAAGTGTGGTCCCCAGACGGGAGGCGGGGCAGCAGCCACCAGCATCCCAGAGAGCTTGTCAGGCATGCGGACTCGTGGCCCCTCCCAAACCCAACAACCTCCGTGCATCTCCTCGGGGTCCCTGGGTGAGTCCCTGGATCCCCCAACACTCTGACATCGTGCTCTGCTCCCCTGATGTGCCCCTGGCTGGCCGGCCATCGCGGAGGCCCTGCAGTCTTCATTCTTTCCATCTGCCGGCTCCGGGCGTGGAGCGACTTAGGGACGGGCGTGCGTTAACGTTTTCATGTCAAACATGCGGTTGTTTGCTTTGTGTTCTGCGTGTGTTACCTACAGACAAGAACAGAGCAAGAGTGAGCAAGACACAGATCTTTTTGAAAAAGGAACTCGCACTTTTATTCTTTATTGAAACATGTAATCAAGTTCTTTAACAGCCGGAGAAACCTGTTCGTTTGTGCGGAATGGTCGTTGCGATGTTCTGTCTCTGGACGACAGAATGCTTTTCCGCCCATGGGCAAGTTGCTGAACGTTTGGATGCACCCGTTTCTGAAGAAGATGATCGACAGCGAGCCAGCAGGATTCTGGCTGCTTCGAACGGATTCGCCTGGCCGGCATTTTAGCTTCGCCTTGCGGAGCAGACAGCCACGAGGAGGGCGGCGTGCCGGGCCGTTACCGGTTCGAAGAGGCAGACGTCGTGGGCTTCGTGGTAACGCCGCGGCTTCGATGTAAATTAACTTTAACGTTCCAAGATGACAGTTCATGATTTATTTTCAAAATAGTGTATCTGTGAAAAATTAAGAGCCACAAGGATCCAATTATCTCAATGGCAGTCTAATTTATGCGGCACGAAGCACTTTACAAAACCGGGAGGGGTGCTTCGTGAGGCTAAATCGGTGTTGCCTTGCTGGGTCACAGCTTGAAGTCGATCTGAGCAGCGTGGATCTCATTAACTAGCGCCGGCTTAAACCCGCTCAGGTGGTGAGAAAGATGGTGAAGACCAGCCCGGTGGAAGCTGCTTCGTGGTAACCGTGCCTGCTCCGGGGCGTCTGACATCCCCGGGCGCACGGGGTCCTGCAAGGTGAGCCGCGACGGCGGGCTGGGCAGGCGCGTCTTTCTGCCCAGACGCCCAGGTTCCCGGCGGCCCAGCCGTCGGAGGGAGGTTCAGACCATCACCTCCTGCATCCCAAAGCCTGAAGGCCTGGCCGCAGGCTTGTATTGATTTGGGGAGGAAGCTCTGAGATCGGTCGATACCTGTTGGCTGCTGAAACCTTCAGATATTTGTTAAAGAACCAGATAGTCATGTTTCTGTGGGCACAGAGGGTGGCGGGTGCTCAGAGGTGCCTGATTAAATCAGGCCTCATTGAGCCGTTGTCGGTCTGTGACAGGTCGGCCCAGGAACGGTGTTTACTGGGTCGAACAGGAGCACACACGGACCTGCTCCTCCCGCACCCGCCTCAGGGGAGGAAGCCTGTCACTTGCTGGTTGGGAAGCAGTTCCTCCCTTCCGCTGTGCGCTGCAGACAGAGGGGCTCCCGAGGAACCCTGCTGCAGCCACCCCGAAGTCCCAAGCCGTTGAGGCAGTGGAGGACCCTGCCGGCGTGGGCACAGTGACTCTTCTCCAGCATTCTCTCCACGCTCGGAAGGATCACAAGAATGAAAATGCCAAGTTGTTAGGCAGCCATGTGGGGCGGCCACAGCCCCGCATCCCTCAGACCCATGGAGACTGTTCTCTCCCCCTAGCCCGGGTTCCGGGATGCACACGACTTCACATGTACCCAGCCGGCCTCCACCGAGTGCCACGAGGGAGGCAGAGTTCACAGCAGGTGTCAATGGTATTTCCCTGGCCGGAAAGAATTCCAAAACAAGCCGCCTTGAGCTGTTTCTGTTCCGTGGACCGTATTCGGAGACGCGCTGACATGGGTACCCCGTACGTGACCATCTCCCAGCTTGTCGGCTTGTCACCCCACTCTGGAGTGATGGGGCGGGGCCGCTGGCGGCCTTGCCGTCCCTGCAGCGGGGACCCGACATAAGATATCTGAACACGACGAGGTCAGGTTAGAAGGTGGCCAAGCCAAGGCATGAAAAAGTTAAGGTTCCAGAGAATCAAGATAAGACCCCCCGATATCCGTGGCCGTTACCAGAATACTTAGACTTTATGTGTAGTTTTTCCATTATTTGTTAAGCTTCTGGGTTTTCTGAAACAGACGAATGAAGAGAGGAGTGTTTGGATTCTCTCCCGGGTTTGAATCACTCCGTGCCTCTTCCTGCGTAGTAAAAATCATGGTGTTGGATGGTCAGATTCCTGATCTGCAGAAGAGACCCGAGAGCCCCCAGCTCCCAGGGCTCCCGCAGAACAGAGGAGAGAGGAGCGCGGTGTACAGCTAGCAGGTGCCGCTTGCCCCGGATGGCAGACGGTGCCGTCTTCCCCGATGGGGGTGTGTCTGTCTGTCCGTCCGCGCCCTCCCAGAGCCTCAGCACTGAATGAGGCCCCCGTCAGACCTACGGAGACCTTCTCTTCCTCCTGGTCGGGTGCTGGCTTCCTTGGCCCGAGCTTCCGTGTGGTCTTCAGCAACTCTTGGGCATCAGCTCTCAACACCAGGAGGCCCCTGATCGGGGGAAGGTGTGTGGCTCTCCCGAGAGCCCCGTGAGCAGACCCGTGAACACATCCAGCTCGTCCGTTCTCACGCCGTCTAACCTGTGAGGCTACAGGCTCTCCCCAGCCCTGGCGTCCTCCAGCAAGCTCAGAGCAGACCACGAAAGTCGAGCAGAACAATTTACAAAGGGCTTCCACGTGGGTTACTCAGCTCAGTTGCGGTTTTCCTGGGGGTGGGGGGGTCAATGACAAGCTGTTAGTCATTTCAAAGCTCACCTTTAGGACCGGCAAAAAGTCTGCCCTCTCATCTACGCCAAGGACCAAAAGTCACATGGGTCAGATGTTAATTTCTCCGCAGGCGGCTGGAAGGAACGGCATCCTTCGTGGAGGACATGGGGGGCAGCGACAGCGCGATGAGAGAGAAACAGAACCTCAAGGCATCCGCAGAAGGTCGGGCTCCTTTCCCCGAGGGTTCAGCACAGCCTCCGATGGCCCCGACATCCTACAGGGGCTCCTCCATATGGTGGAAAAGAGCCGATTACCGTCAGGTGTCGGGACAAATTAGGGGTCTGTTGGGCACCAGGAAAAAAATCCACTCATGGCATACTCGGCTCTCATCCTTAAAAAAGCCTTTCAAAACCAAGCGTATCTAGTTGGGGTAAAGAACTCAGCAAGTTCTTTTCCTTTCCATGTTTCCTGCGAGTTTCCTTTCCTCGGACGGTCCGGGTCCCACTGCTGTCCGTTCTGCGCCCTAGGATGCTGAGCAGTGTCTCCGGGCTCTCTTGTCAGATGACAGCAGCCCCTCCCTGAGCTGGGACAACCAGACATGCCCACAGATGTTGCCCAGCAAGGTTCGTTTCAGCTTATCTCCAGGTTCCCCAGCATAACCCACCAGCAGTGGCGCAAAGAGCCCAAACGGTGCAGACAAGCGTGGCCTCAGGGCCCCGCGGGACAGCTCTTCCCACAGGCTGACTCCTGTGGGGAACGTTAGACCAGATAGGAGATGGCTTCTCCCTCTCAAAGGTCCCAGCGTCTCAATCTATCTGTTTTCTCTTCTGGATTAGTGAACAAGAGGAGCCTTCTGGAGCGCCTCATCCTGTCCAGAGGAGGATCTCATGAGTACGGTCTGTTGCAGACCCCGCAGGTCAGGACCAGGTCCAGCGTGGATGTGAGGAAGGGACCTGCCTGGGACATGTGACAGAAGACACGTGGCATCGTCCCACACGTCCCATGGGAGGGAAGAGATGACTCAGTGGCTTGTTGCTAGGGTGGTCTGCACAACTGTGGGGGCCACAGGGCCCTGGGAATTCACTGAATGCCTTTGAACCGCACAGTTGAAACAGGCAAATGCCAGTATGTAAGTTACAGCTCATGTTCGAAAGGATGCGTTCCTGAGAGCCACTCGCTTCTCGCATTGTGGTTGTTCTGGTAAAACCCTGGTTGAATGTGTCACGGGGGGGACAAAAAAAGAGCAAAATTTATTTTTACAAGAAAAGTTTCTGTTGCTTAGAACTTGGAGCTTCAGGCTCAGATGGATCCAGGCGCTCAGTGATGACATAAGGGCTTGCCCTCTCCCCATTGTGCATCTTGGCTTCTGTCTACGTTAGTCTCATCCCGTCTGACCTCAGGTGGCCAGGGGAGTGGGTCCCTGTCTCAGGCAGTGGTTTCCCAGCTTGGCAGCCCCCACAGAAAGAGCCAATATCCTCAGTGACCTTTAGAGGAAGTCAGTTTGTCTGGCTTCAACATGTACCCTCCTCTGAACCCCCATGATGGGTCGGGAAAAGTGTCCCCCACCAGCTTGTACACAGTCAAAAGACCCCTCAGTGGTTGGGTCCGGGGAGTGCACCTGACTGCACAAGGTCCACAGGACCTTGCGGACAGGCTGGGCTAGTTCCGGAGAGCCGGAAAGTGCGGCTCCGCCAGGCAGACAGCAGAGTGGACGGAATAGTGAAAAAGCAGACGTATCACCAGTGGTCTGCATGGTGGCTCCCGCCCACCTTGTCCATAGTCCGGGAAGAACGGCGCACACACGCATCAGACTTGGACTGAGCTCCCAGGCTGGACCGGAACCCAGTCTAGACGAGCTGAGCTGCAGAGGACCTGCGTTCACATGCGTGAGGCGTGCGGGCTGCTTGTCTGAGCCCTCCGGGTTCGGGGTGCCTTGTTACACAGCACTGTCCTTGTCATGTCGCAACAGCTGACCCACACACTCCCTGTGTTTGTGGAGCAAAGGATCCGTGTTTTCTCATCAGGGAGCTGCCCACAGGGAAAAGTAGCATTTGGTCCTTCACACGGTACCTGGCTGCCCTGAGAACCCAGCCCACTCGTGGGGCCATGTCTCAATTTCTCAGACCCAGCCCCGTGGGAAGCGTAGCAAGGACAGCAGGTACAGGCCTTTCTAAGGTCTCCTTTTGTATATGCACAACGGGATTCTGAGCTCACTTGAACAGACTGCCACCCGTGCTGTCCTTCCCCAGGGTGGTGAGCGTCTGTCCTCCCTATTTCGAGGGACAGCCTCAGTGACCTGTCTGGGCCTCCAATCTTCACAGTCATGCAGACCCTTGCTGCATCAAGGGCACAGCTCAGCACGGAGGACAAACGAGACGCTGTGCTCCCGGAACCACGGGAAGGCGAACGGGTCCTCCCGCGTCACTGATGTGGTAATCTGTAGACAAGATTTCAGCCGTGCCCTGTGCCGTATGTCCTGGGGCACACTGACGACTTCATCACACACGAGTAAAATGGGAATAAGGAATCAAAGAGAAAGGTCAGGGGTCTGTGTGTGGAAGATACACGCTCTCAGAAATGACATCGGGAGCGCCTTGGAGCAGATTCTTTTCCCAAAGGGCTGTGAGTTTCATTTTGAGAGAATTTCAGACCTTTGGAAAAGTTGCAAAATGCGTACAAAGAGTACCCTGCCTCCTTCAGGCAGCTCCCCTTATGTTCGTAACCCGCATAGTCTTTATCAAAACCAAGAAAGTATTCTTGGCTACAATGCATGGAACTGATTTGAGTTTTGTGTCTTTCCATCAGTCCTTGTTCTGTCCTGGTCCCGTCCAGGATCCCACGTCACACTGGCCATCACACCTTCTTCGTCTCTTCCAGTCTGGGCACGACCTTTGTGACTTGACACTTCGGAGGGCACTGGTCCGTTAGACCTGTTTGTCTGTTCGTGACGAGACTGAGGTTGTGAGTTATTGGGAGGTGTACCCCAGACGCGTGAACCCCTCCCAGTCGTCTTTGGGGGGTGCCTGGGGTTTGTTATATTACCTATGGCCGACGTGCGTGTGCTGGGATGCACTCCTGGGAAGTTACTGTTTTTTCCCTTTGCAAAGATTAAATGTTTGGGGGAGCAATGCAAATACCAGTTCCTGCGTTCCAGCTTGGGGTGGAGTGCACAGTAAGTGAAAACACTCCCATCTGTAAACTCGTGTGTCTTTCTAAGCCACAGACACCCCATTTGCCCAGTCCTCCCACCCTTTGCTTTCTAGTGCTCTGCTTCTCGCTCCCAGCCCCCACTCCACCGGACCCCAGGCCAACACTTCCCTTTCTGTTCCCAAAAGCATGACTTGGTGCCAATACCACGGAGATGAGGGGCTGTGCCTGGGCAAGCACATGACACGGGTCCTTCAGTAGAGAAGCCCAAATTACAGTTGGGGGGGGAAGCAACCACCAGAAGAACCAGGGCGGGCACCGTGACCTCCTGGCTTTCCAGCCTCCTTGCCTGACACCCCTAGGCACACAGTCTTTCACGCCCGGTCATGGCTCCCTGGCCGGGGCCGGGAGTGAGTGGCGGGGGGAGCCTTGGTCGTGTGGCTTCCTGGCCAGGACACGCTCACCTTCCTTCTGCTGGAAGGTCATCTCATCCCTGCGGGAAGGGGGCATGAGCTTGCAGGAGGGGCATGGACAAGAGGACCTCTGGGGCCCCTGGGCTCCCTTGTGAATGTCCCCATGCACGTGTGGGTTCCCTTGGCTGATCTGCTGTGATAGTCATGGTCCTTCTTTCCTTCCCTCTCTCCCTCTTCCCTCCTTTTCTTCTTCCTTCCCTCCTTCTCTCCTTCTTTTCTTCCTTCCTTCCTCTTTCTCTCTCTTTCCCACGGAGCATAAGTTAATGTTTCCAAACAGAGACATTGATTCAGGATTCCATTTCCTTCCTCTGCTGTTTCTGCTTTATGAGGACCCAGGTGGTTACAGTGGAAGCTTCTGATAGACCCAGCAGTCAGGCAAATTAAATCTTCCGGCCTGAGCAAATCCTGGCCTGGGCCCTTTGCACCATCTGCCTGCTTTTCAGCAGGTTTGCCTGTCTGCTCCCTGATAGGGCATCAGCTTCCCTCCCCACGGGCACAGGTGAAATAATAAAAAGTCCAAAAACAAAACAAGCTTCTATCACAGGAAACCCACTGCTGCTGCTGCATTTCCACTGCAGACGAGAGAAGAGGGTCCCCGAGAAGAAAAGTCTGGGGGTGGGTGTGTGTGGAGCATAGCGGGGATGGGGAGGGACATGGGGAAACATAACGGGGATGGGGAGGGACACGGGGTCTCAGGCTGGCAGCTCCGAGCCCGCCTGCCGGGGCCGAGATGTGCTGTCCATGTTGCATTATGAACGGGAGAACTGGCTGGGTAGAGAGTGAGTCTCCCCTGACCCCACTGCACACTCGAACCTTCCCGGCTCCGGGCTCGCCCTGTGCTCTCTGCTCAGCCCGCAGAGCATGTCTGCGCCACCCGCCCTCCGTAGAGAGACGGCGCAGCCACGGAAAACCAGGCTGCCCACCCTGGCCTTCTGGTGGAAGTCAAGGACCCCTTTCTGCCCCTTGGCCCGGGTTGGGAGGGACCGCGGCCCCTTGCAGGACCTGACACAAGAAGGTGAGAGCCAGTGTCACCGACGGCCAGTCTGGGCCAACGGAAGCCCATCAGTTTGATTTCTCTGGCTCACATGATGCCAGACTATGCTTTTTCTTTTTTTAATTTGTTTGAAATACTTACCAAAAAAATAGGATATTTCACATGAAGCTTGGATTTCTAGTTTACCTGGGGAGACAAGCAGCTGTAGGTTCCCTGCGTGCCCGCCCCCACTCGGAAGCAAAGAGCCAAGACACGGCCGCGCCCTCCTCTGATGCCGCCGGCTGCCCTCCCCACACCAAGCTCCGTGAGAGTGGCTCCTGGGCCTCTTACAGGTGTCCCATGAACCCCCAGTGGAGAGGGCCAGGCAGGGGCTGGGCGGGGAGGGAGGGGCAGATAGCCGTGCAGGGGGCCCCCGCCCACTACTGCTGAGCTCAAAGCAGTAAAGATGTGCTCGGTAGAAAGATGTCCTCGGTGAGAACCGGAGGCTCCAGGCTGGACATCCGCTGCTCCTCGGGATCCGACCTCTTGGTTTACCACCTGTAAACGAGGGATGGACGGAACCCGCCCCAGACCGGCGCCGGCCTCGGCTGTGTTACTCTCCTGTGGCTCTGAGACGCGTCAGTGAAGAGAGAAAGGGACGGACAGCCACGAGCCCACAGGGCGTTCGTCCTCATCAGAGCTGCTGGGGATCGAGGGACATCCAGCCACCATCGGTGTGTGACTGATTCCTAAGAAATGGGGAGCAGGAGGCTGGGGACAGCTCAGGGGTGTGCTGACTTCAGAGGGACAGCTGCCAATGGAGAGGGCTCCACGGCGGGGACCACGCAGGCCCTGCTTGTTCAGACCCCGAGCTTTGCCTCCCCGAGCGGTCAGCAGCCTCCCAGTCCTGTCTCTGCTCAAAACGTGGTTGCCTGCGGGACGTCCCGGGGAACTGGTCCCGCCATCCCTGGGCAGCCGCTTTCTCTGCCTCCAGGCACACCGTTTCCCGGCAGGACACAAAACACACATCACCCAATGTCACAGGATATCTTCCCTGCTGGCCTGTGAGTCCCAGGAGACTGAGGCCACGTCTGTGTCCACACTCCAAGACATGGCTGTGTCCACACTCCATGACAGGGGTGAACCCAGAGCCCAGCACAGGTCAGACACTGCAGGACTGTCCACCAAATGAGCAAACTGGGCACCCCACCAGGGAAAGGCAGGTGTCCTCTGTGGGCCACTGAGCCCAGGGCATACTGGGAGCTCCTTCATGTTATCCGAACGGACTGTCAGTGGGGACCTGATCTCTGCTGAACGGTCCGCACGTAGCGAGTGCCCCCACTCGTGACATGGGAAAGACTATCAGATGCACAGGTCTGTGGGTCAGCGGGTCTGTGGGTCAGCGGGTCTGCGTCCTGGCCGGGGGTGGGCGCGTGGCTGCTATCTGTCCCATCTGCTCACTCAGTTGCAACGTGTTGGGGCTGCGTGCCACGTTCACGTCTCTGACTCAAACCTGAGTGAAGGAGTACCTGTGTTCTCTCCTGGTCCCTCACAACTCCCATGGAGTGAGACAGAGAAGGACACTCAGGGACCCTCCGGGGCGCGAGGGTCTGGGTGCTGGCAATCCCTAGATCTGAGCAAAATGCACACACTTCCAACTTTCTGGGCCACTTCCAACCTCCCTGCCTTTCCCGTGAAAGGATATGGAGCCGGGGCTGGGAGGGAATGACAGAGAGCCCCAAAGGCGACCTATGGTGAGTCACACCCTTGGACAAACCCCTCCCATCCAGTGCCAGTGGACCAGTGACTTGTTTCTGACCGGCAGAATAGGGCAAATGGGATGGGAAGTCACTGTCATGATCCCGTTATATCCTATGACAACAGTGAAGGGATTTTTGGATGCAGTTAAGGCCTCTATTTAGTTGACTATAAATAGAGATCAACCTGGGTGGGCCTGACCTAACCCGGTGATGGAAAGCCCCTTTATAAGAGGATCTCATCATCCCCTGACCTTAGAGACTCAGTGGAACAACGTGCTTGTGCTGCCTGTGGAGAAGCAAACAGCCAGGTTGTGAATGGCCCATAGGGAGGGCCAGCTTCCTGGAGCAGGGGCAGCAGTCACACAGCCACAAGCAAGTGAGCACACCTGGAAGGGCCCCATGGGGTGAGGGCAGCCCACGCTGCCATGAGAAACCCTGAGCAGAGGATGCAGAAAGGCCAGGCCTGGACCCTGATACACAGGTACATATGGTAATCAATGTGTCACGCTCCAAAGTCCCATGTTGACGGGAATCCGTTGGATGAACGTCAGGAGGAAACCCATCGAGTGTGGGGACGGATTTCAGGGGCTGGGAGACTCCTCTACCATCCTAAATGAAAAGCCTTCTACTGCGCTGTTCACACCCTGGGCTCTGGGGCCAGGAGAGCGTCAGCAAGCCCCGTGCTGACCTCCAAGGAAGACACTTGGAATGCTGAAGAACTTTTTACCCTCACCCATTGAGTTCCTGCCCGGAACCCCCGCCGGGAGGTCCCCACACACCTGCCACTCAGTCCCTGCCTCTGCCTCAAAGCTATCAAACACGTCTCGTTTCTGCTCTTTGTTCCCAAGACTCACTGTGCCTCTGTTTCCCCGCTGGGCTCTCAGGGACCCCTCAGCCTTGGCTTCGCACAGGCCCCCATTGTCCTGAGAATGTGCCGTCAGACAGTGGAGCCGATGAAATGTCCACATTCCCTCAATCAATTGTATTAAATTATACATTCCCACAAAAATGTCTCCCATAGCTGCATTATTTAAGGAGAAAGAGCTAAATAAAGAAGCCCTCTATTTTTCATTCCTGATTCTCAGATAATTATAAATATACTGACTTTTTTTTTCTTAATCAGGGATTAGCTTTGACGGAGACAGTTGGTTCCTTCTTATGGAGACGCGGTTTTGACGGGAGCCCAGACCTCGCAGTCAAGGTCACGACTAGCGGGACTCCCATTGTGACTTGGAAGCCGCCGCTCTGTGACCTCGGGCAGGCAACTCAGCCCCTCTATGCCTCAGTTTCCCCTCTTCCGACGGAGATGCTGACCGTGCATGGCCCTTCGTGCTGTCACGAGGCTCAGGAGTTGATGGGTTTAGAGCCTGAGACGGGAGCTCAGCCGGGATACGTGTTGTGTGTCCTTGTTGTTTTGCTACTGTTACCGTCGGGTTTATTTCCGTAAGGTGAATTTCACCAGAATGATCGCTCGGGGGTGCTGATTCCCTCGCCCCCTCACCCCCCACCCCACATTCATCTGCGCTCCCGGGTGGGGAAGCCAGGCGGGCTGGGGTCTGCAGACATTCTCTGTAGCCCTTTCCCCATCGTGGGCAGCAGCTCAGAGCCCCAGTTCCGGGCTGCACAGACTCACTCCCGCTGCCCAGGAGCCCGTCCCTCGTGTCCTCAGAGAGACTGGAGACGCCAGTGGTCTGTCACGGGCTCCGGGTGCCCCCACGGAGAGGACATGTCCCGGGCGAGGCCGGTGGGGGAGCGCGAGCCAGACGTGCAGGGGTTGTGCGGACCCAGCGCGCTCCCATCCACGGCTCTCCGGCTGCTTCGGAAGCTCGGCGGGTCCTGGGTTTGGGGCAATGGGGGAGCGGCCGGTTAGGGCTTAGTGTTTTCTTCTGTGCGCGGACTCAAGTGTCCTCCGAGCAGACATGTTTTCAGTGACCAACACGCGTGGTCATCTCATCCCAGGGCTATTCCAGAGGGGCTGAGACGAGGGTCCCCCGAGCCCCAGGGCCGGGCGGGTCACCACCAGTGCCCCTCTGAGAAAACACTGCAGCGAGAGAAAGACATGCGCGGCCCCTCTCCCAGCCGCGCCCCCGATTCCCAAAACGTGACTCGGCCTCAGCCCAACGTTCGTTCCTCTCCTTCCTGATTACAGCCAAGCCTCCCGTCTGAGAGGAGACCACACCCGTGGAGCCCCCACCCCGTGCGGATAATCGAATTACAGGTTTTCTTTCTTCTTCAGATTTAATCAGGGGCAACATCCGTCTCCCTGAGATGCGGCAGACTGGCTTAGCGCCCCCCTTTAAGCGAAGGTGTCCTCTCCGGCTCACGAAGGACGCCAGGATCACAATTAATGACCCCATCCATCCTCACCAGGCACCCGTGTGGGTCAGAGGAACCGCAGTCGAAGGAGATAAATTAAATGGGAGGAAAGCAGAAATTTTTAAGAAGTAATTTTTAGACATTTTGATAACATCTCTTTATTGAGATAAGAATTTTTAATTAAAAACGAAACTAACCAAAACCTATCCTGGCGTTCATGCTTCTCTCCATCTAGGTTTAGTCGATGCACGCAGGTCTGAATCAGCGGGAATTTAACCCCCGCCCCAGGAGCGTCTGACGATGCTTGGAGACGTTTTTGGTTGTTGGTGTTGGCTTTAGCTGGTGGAGGCCAGGGACGCTGCTCAGTGCGCCCGTGCTCCGGACAGCCCCCTCAGGAGAGACCCTCTGGCTCCCAGTGTCAGCAGGGCAACGTTGAGCACCCCTGTAATAAGGGGCTGGGGAGGTCACAGCAAGCACGTTTCTGTACAGCGGGAGAGAGCCCCTGCGAGGCTAACTCGACACGCCGGTCCAACCCCACGAGGACCGCGGCACGTTTGTAAGTACGGCTGTCATCACCGTCCCACTCAAATCACTGAATGTTTTCCTTTAAGCTGTAAAGCTACCCGAAATCACGCATGTGATTATCCTTATTGCGAATAGAAAAGATGAAGTGTCTGTTGAAGGCTGTCATCCTCGCCGTGGGGGGGAGTGCGCGAGGGCGGCGGACCGCACCTCGGACGAAGGCAGGTGCTTTGGGCCCCCCTCCTGCTGCCAGACGGCTCATCGCCGGGGTGGGGAAGCTGACGGGCTGGGTAACGGGACTCACGGAGGCCGACCGGGGGGCTGGTCGGGAGGCTGAGGCAGGAGCATGCTTCCTGCCCCCGGTTCGCTGACCCACCAAGAAAACACTCGTCAGAGCAGCCGGCCGCCACAGTCCGTCCCCTGCAGGCCTCTGAGCCTCGTGTCTAGGCCGACGTGCATGTGGTGGTTGGGCCACTCGAATGTCCGTGGGGCCCAGGAAAGGGGGAGATCAGGCTCACCCAAAGGCAAACTCCTTTTTGGCTGTAAGACTCCGGGGGCCATGGAGACGGGGCCGCAGTCCTGCTGTTTGGAGACCCAGTCCTCCCTCACGCCCTCGAAGATCTCATTTTGAAAGTCCCCATGTCATCGTGCCTGTTCTCGGGTGTCTCAGGAAAGGCAGAGAAGCAGAACAGCAGGAAGGTGGCCTGTGCCCCTTGCTCACCCCGTGGCCAACCTCAGGTTCCTGCTCACCTGAGTTTCTGAATCCTGCTCTTTTCAGCCATCAGATCCCATGGCAAGGACGCCTGGGTGGCTCGGTGGGTGAAGCCTCCGCCTTCGGCTCAGGTCATGATCTCAGGGTCCTGGGATCGAGCCCCACATCGGGATCTCTGCTCAGAGGGGAGCCTGCCAACCCCCCCCGCCGCCTGCCTCTCTGCCTACTTGTGACCTCTCGCTCTCTGTCAAATAAATAAATAAAATCTTTGGAAAAAAAAAAGAAAAGAACTCCCCATTTCTTCCTGATCTTCTGACAGGGCCAACAGACCCAGGAAGGAGGGGCTGCAGAGAAGGGAAGGGACCCCTCAGGGTCCACACACTCACGCTGTCTCTGGTCCTGGCAGCATGTCCACAAGGTCGGGGTGTGACCCACCCTTGGGCAACAAAAATGAGGCCCAGAGAGGCCAAGTGGGCAACCAGGGTCCTCTGACCCGCTCGTGGAGAAATAAGGCTGTGTCCCCGACTGCCTAGCGGCAGAGCCCCATACAACTGGGCAGCAGGTGTCCTGGAAGAAGACCATCACCTCAGCCACTTGCCAGTGCAAGGAGAAGGTGGAGGGCCCGTGTCTCTGGGCCCACGCTCACCCCTCTTCAATTTGGAGATGACAGTCGTACGTGAGGGTGACCTGTGTCAGCCCAGAGCCTGGCACACAGCATGTGCACAGGAAGGACGGCCCCATCCACGCTGTCTGGCCCACGTGTCCTAGCCACCGGCCACGCAGAACCTCCAGGTGCAGAGAACCAAACATCCATCTGGGTCAAATCCAACTGTGCACCAAAATGGGCCGAATTCAGCAGTTCGACAGAGCAGCCAATTGGATGTAAACCTCACAGTCAGCTCGGACCCCTGGGCGACCTGCTCAGACTTTGTTCTCAGGAATGTCACCCCACTTCCACCGGACGGCACAGACACGCTCCCAGCCACCGCCCTCATGCTGGATGTGGTTTTCCCGGCAATGGTGTTAAACAGCATGACCTCTGTTTCACACTTGAAGGGCAATTCTTCAACCTTTCAGTTCGACACTGGGAAGGTTGGGGCAGGCTCTCTGGCCGCTGAGAGAAGGAGCCGCAGCAGCCCTTCTCCGCGCGTGGTGAGGTCCGTGCGACGGCGGGGCTGCTTTTACCGTTCCCGTTAACCAGCCTGTGGGGCTTTACCTCATGTGCCAGAATGCACGCAGTCGCGGCGGCCTCCAGAGGCCGTTGATGACAGTCCCAGGGGCTCGGGGCTGACAGGAGAGCCGCCGGCTGTCCTGTGTGGTTTCCAGGCCAGAAACAGACTCTGGCCGCACCACAGGACCAAACACAGAGCAAGAAAAACATGCCAACAGGGGCCAGGGCCGACGGGCTCGGGGCAGTCCCCTCTCTCTGGGGAAGAGGGTCAATTTTTCCCTCCAGATTTATGACACTTGACTCCCGCATGTCAGATAGAGACTTGAGGTTCAGCTCCCAGGTACCGACAGTGACTTCAGCCCAGGGGCCTGGGTCCACCAAGAGAACAGTGACCGTTCATGCCAAACAGACCTTCTGCACCCTGATGGCCACGGAAGCAGTTCCACACCTCCACGCGCGCTGTGGATGGGCGACAGCCTCCCTTCCTCTGGGCGCCGGGCGTGTCTGCAGCTTCGAGACTCATGGGGACTTTTGGTCACTGCTGCATAAAAGGGTCCCTTGCCCCCCCATTTCATGATCACCACTCTCTTGAATTCCACTTTTCTCCCTTAATTAAAAAAACATACACAGATTTCCTTTAAAGGGCAGTGGAATAAGGAAACCAAGTTCAGGGGTGCCTGGGTGGCTCCATCGGTGAAGCGTCTGCCTTCGCCTCCCGTCATGATCTCAGGGTCCTGGCATCGAGCCCCATGTCAGGCTCCCCTGCTCGGTGGGGGGGGGGGGTCTGCTTCTCCCTCTCCCTCTTCTCCTGCCCCTGCTTGTGCTCTCACTCTATCTCTCTTTCTGACAAGTAAATAAATAAAATCTAAAAGACCACATCTTCCTTATCCATTCGTCCGTTGAAGGGCATCTTGGTTCTTTCCACAGTTTGGCAACTGTGGCCATTGCTGCTATAAACATTGGGGTACAGATGGCCCTTCTTTTCACTACATCTGTGTCTTTGGGGTAAATACCTGGTAGTGCAATGGCAGGGTCATAGGGAAGCTGTATTTTTAATTTCTTGAGGAATCTCCACACTGTTCTCCAAAGTGGCTGCACCAACTTGCATTCCCACCAACAGTGTAAGAGGGTTCCCCTTTCTCCACATCCCCTCCAACACATGCTGTTTCCTGTCTTGCTAATTTTGGCCATCGTAACTGGTGTAAGGTGGTATCTCAATGTGGTTTTAATTTGAATCTCCCTGATGGCTAGTGAGGATGAACATTTTTTCATGTGTCTGACAGCCATTTGTATGTCTTCATTGGAGAAGTGTCTGTTCATATCTTCTGCCCATTTTTTGATATGATTGTCTGTTTTGTGTGTGTTGAGTTTGAGGAGTTCTTTATAGATCCTGGATATCAACCTTTTGTCTGTACTGTCATTTGCAAATATCTTCTCCCATTCCGTGGGTTGCCTCTTTGTTTTGTTGACTATTTCCTTTGCTGTGCAGAAGCTTTTGATCTTGATGAAGTCCCAAAAGTTCATCTTTGCTTTTGTTTCTTTTGCCTTTGGAGACATATCTTGAAAGAAGTTGCTGTGGCTGATATCAAAGAGGCTACTGCCTATGTTCTCCTCTAGGATTCTGATGGATTCCTGTCTCACATTGAGGTCTTTTATCCATTTTGAGTTTATCTTTGTGTAAGAGAATGGTCGAGTTTCATTCTTCTACATATAGCTGTCCAGTTTTCCCAGCACCGTTTATTGAAGAGACTGTCTTTTTCCCACTGTACATTTTTTCCTGTTTTGTCGAAGATTATTTGACCATAGAATTGAGGGTCCATATCTGGGCTCTCTACTATCAGTTTTCACTTTTAATATAAGACTAACACCCTTGCATATATAACCTATGTTCAAAGTGCATTTCATATTATTTCTTTGGAATAAATCTCCAGTTGTAAAGTTATTTGGATATAGAGAATGTGTAAGAATGTAAAACTCATTCCAAAAACTATACTCAAAATACATTTATATCCTTGTCACAGTTTGGGTTCTCTGGAAGAAGATGCTAAAGTTGAGTTGGTGGTACAAGATATTTCCTAGGAATTAATAGTTGTAAAAGGAAGTGGGGGCAGCAGGAATGAACAGAGGAGGTTGATCAGCAGTGTAAGTCCAACATTTTATTTTCCTTTTCTTTTCTCAACGCCTATTCATGTTCTTTGCTCTTCTTTCTTTTGATGTGTTCATCTTATTTTTTTAGGAGTTTATCACGTATTAAAGATATTAAACTTTTTCTCATTGTATTTTGCAAATAATTATCCAGCCCCACTTATATTGTTAATAGTACAATCTATTTTAGGTAATATTAACCTATCTTTAACACCAATTTTATATGCTATTACAAAGATTTGCTTATCTTATTTTCAAACTTGCTATTTCTTGGAAATGAGTATTAATAATTTTTGTATGTTTTAACTTGCTACTTTACTGTACTTTCTTATCGCCTCAAAGAATTTCTGAATGGATTCTCATGATTTCTAGGTATGCAAACTTAGTATGTATAAACTTTACCTCTTCTTAAAAAAAAATCTAAAAGAAAGAAAGAAAAGAAAAGAAAAGAAAACCAAGGGCCAGCTGTTACCATTTGGTTTCTAGGGCTCAGGGGCTGATGACCAGGGCGGTGGCTGTGCCAGGAACACTGCCGTGTGCCCCTCCACGTCTGTAAGTCTGTCGGACGGGACGCTGAGTTCAAACTCCGGGGCGGCGCTTAGACCCGGAGCTGCAGTCCAGGCCGTCACGGGCATTTCCCGCCCACCTGCTGATTCCCCGTGTGGTGTCCACATGGACACTGCCCCGAAGCCGGCGGTCACCAGGAGGATCCCATGAGGCCCCAGGGTCTGAGAACTGATTCGAAGCCTTTGCCCCCCTCCCCATTCCCCACTCAGAGCCTTGACTCCTGGCTGGGGGAAGAGGAGAGAACAAGACCGTGCATTTGTTTGTCCGGAACACGGAGTGAGGCGCGGCCTGGCGAGGGTTGGCGCGGCGCTGCGCGCTCCTGGATTCCGCTTGTGTCATTTTAAGCAAAGCCGTCTTCAAGGCTTCGCTTGTGAAAACTACGGTCCGGACAGGAGCGGAAGCCAAACTACGGGGAAAGTGAAACCAGAGCTAGGTAGTCTGAAACAGCGATGTCTGGGGGGGTCTGGGGACTTCACGAAGTCTCAGCGTAATGAAACCGATGTCTGTGGTACGAGCATCCTCGGCGATAAAGGGAACCGCATTTCCAGCTGAAAAGCATGTGGCACAAACTTCCATGAGAATATGTGTCAGGGGTGCAGTGAGCCCTTTGGTTCTGGGGAGAAGCCACAGCTTGCTTGCGATGTCACAGGCCGCGGAGCTGCACGGACCTGTGGGTTCGAGTCTGAGCAGCGTCCTTACCCTAAGCTGTGGCTTCCTCATCTAGGAAACGGGGACGGGGAGGTCTACGCGTCAGTGCCATGGAGAGTGACCGAGCCAAGACTCCAGAACACCCCCACACCTGCCTGCTCAAGGGTCTCTTTGCCTCTCCGTTGCCAGGAAAATGTCCCTTTGGCATCTGGGGGATGGGGAAGTAGGCAGAAATCCCACTGGTTCAGTGCACTGGCCCACCCTCCTCGATTTCCGATTTCCCTTTGCGGATAAGGCTTTAAAGAAGAATTTTCCCCTTTAGATGGTAAATGCCCATTCTCATTGTCACTCCACCATTTTTCCCTATTTACCATTTAAAACATTAATTCTCGCTCTTACTCACCAAGAAGCAAGACTATTCCAGCCTCAATGATTTAAATGTAACTCCTGGCTCACACTTTGCCTGCTTTCTTGATTATGCCGTGTGCTTTCCTGGGTTTTGTGTGAGTGATGGAACCATTCACGGGGTCTGGTTCCAGCCGTGGGCAGCTCGGCGAGCGAGTCTTCCTGCTCTGATTTCCATCGCTCTGTAACGGCAACAGGTGAGTTGGAAGAACGGCCAAGGAAAAACAAATATGGGTCAATTAAGGTGGAATAAAAGTACCCAAGAGAGAATGTAAGTTATTTATGTTGTACTTTTTTATTTCAACATACCGTAAGAAGGAAAAAAAGCTGCACTGAAAAAAAAAAATGGATTTGAAGGCTCACACACCTGCGGCAGCTGGCAAGCATATGGAATAACACAAACCAGAAGTCATCCCGGGAGTGCGCCTGCCCTTCCCAGTGTGTGTGATGCTCTCACAGTGTGATCTTATCCTTCCTCCAAACGATTCTGTCTATTCCGTGTCATTAACTCTTGGACGACAAACCTGAAACCGAAAGGGATCCAGGCAACAGGACTTGCTGGCAGCTGGATGTTTCCACCTAAACCCAGTGTCCTTTTTAAGACCCACGGCTGCGTTCCAAATGCCAGGCCGGTCACTATTACCCTGCCAGATTTTAACCTTATGCTGTATGCGGGGTGGGGGGTGGGGGGACTGTCTCCAAGGGCAGAAAAGAAGGAAAGGGGAGGGAGCACATAATTTCTCTAGAATTCTATTTCTTGGCATCTCTGAGAACCTAATCAGGTCGACCATTTCTTACTCCAGGGATCCTTGACCTGGACACCGTTCTTAGTCGGCTGACTCGGGTCTGGACCTCTGTCGGTTGTGTGCAGCTTCTGGGGGGCAGGTGGAAGGTGTAGCAGACACCCGGGTCCAGCCCAGGGATGCCACTAATGCCCCCCGCCCCAGCCTACCACGATCAAGAATGTCCCCATGTCCTGTATATGACGAGACCATCCCTGGTTTGCAAGCCATTGCCTTTTCTCCACCTAGAATATAACTTACGAGTACATTATTATTTTCACCGCTTAGTTATTTGCTTTACTGTTTAATGGAAAATTCCGTTGGAGAACTTCCTTGCCATCTCTGAAGTCTTCAGCACACATTACAAGGGAAAAGAAAAACGGGAAACTCTTTTGAAACTGGCACGCCAAAAGCAAATAACCATTGCACCATATGGGTTTGTGTCTGGGCGCAGAATTCTTACAAATGTACTTTGGATTCAAATGTCCAAAAATATCTGCCTAATGATATGTAGTTTCAGAGTAAACACTCCATTTTTCTTCTAAATGAGCATTCAGTTTATGGAAAATGAAAACCTAATGTATTTTTCGGCTGCCAGAAATGATCTCCATGGTATTCTGAGACCTTTGTTGATTACTTTTTAGCGACATGATGTTTACATTATTCAAACCAAAAATACCGAAATGATGGGTACAAGGATCATCTTGGATGTGTTTCCTTGTCTGGCTTTAAAATCCAGTTACGTGTCTAATCACAAAATAAGAGAGACATCTTAATGAAATAGAGATCTGATCTACAGATTTCTCCCCACTCACCAAATTCCTACTGAAAGGAGCAAAGACAGCTAAAAGCAGGAAAACCTACAACAGCATCAAACAAGAAAAGTGTCTCCAAATGCACAGAATTGAGAGCTTTCTGCTGGATACGGTCCACGCAGGACCACTTCAAAGGGACACTGAGGGCCAGACCGCAGCCCCCTGTGGCCCAGAGCTCCGGGGAGTGGGGAGAGGAGCTCCCGATGAACTCACGTGAGGTCCAGGCATTTGGTGGTGTTTGTGTGGATGTGCAAAAGTGCCCAAGAGAGACGGGCCACTCCGGTGGGGGGCCGCTTCTCTGGTGCCTGTCAATTCCAGGGGAGCTGCCTCAGGGGCTGGAGGTCAGCCTCCAAATCCAAGGAGGGAAGAGCACGTTCCACACCTGACTCCATAGGTGCCGCTCCAGGAAGGAGGCTGAATGCACACCCAGGGACAGGGCGTGAATACCTTCCCGACAGGAAGGGGGACAGGACAAGCCAACTCCAGAACATCGTCAGAAAACCCAGAGGAACCGTTGCCCCCAGTTTCATTGTTGTGCTGCCTCCCAGCCTCAGGGTCACTGTCGTCTGTGGTCAGGAAGGAGAGCTCTCACACAGTCCAGGAGGGCAGTGAGAAAACCATGAGTCATGGAACTTTCAAGACCTAAAATCCACCCTTCCGTATACTGTTTCCGAAGAGCGTGTGGACATCAGGACTCCTGAGCTCTGGTCCCCTCTCTTCTGTCTTCTGTGGTTTTGGTATTGGTATTTAATTTCCATTTTCCTGATAAGCCACCCAAATTAGAGAGTTCTGCAGAAGACACCACAGGTATTTATAGAAATGGAAAATAGGAGGCAGGAGTTGAGCTCAGAAGGGTAAGATGAGTAAATTCAGAAACACAGCTTGTCGGATATTCAGGTATGACAATAAAGAGAATGTAGGGGAAGCGACAGTCGGAGAGAGAATGTCTCAGAAACTTCCAGAGTCAGAGAACGAGAATCTGTTCACTTAACAAGACCACGAGCCCTGAGCAGCATCAATAATGCAAACCCCAGCTCTTACTGTGCCGAAGCAGGAGGATAAGGAAGAAACTGAGGGGATCTCAAAAGCAATCATGGAGGTGGGGAAATTATTTCCAAGTAAATAATAATTAGTTACCAGATTTTTTCTCGCCGAGCACAAAAGCAGCTAGAATAAAAAGGAAGGAAAACCTCTAAATGTAAGTTTTTACAATGGAGACCCACCTGTGCTGTCGTCCAAGAGTGGGGCTGGGTAAAGGGCCTTTCCGACGTGAGGCACGTAGGAGTTTTCCATGGACAGTGGTCCCCGGAGGAATGACTAAGAGGCTGGATCCTGCAGCATCATCTCCGTATCGCTCCGGTGACACATTACCTCCGACCTCGCTGTGGACGGAGAAACGAGCACACCAACGTCCCTTCTCCTCGCCCCCCTGCGCTGGCTGGTATAAAACCGACAATATCTGTATTTTTCCGCACGTAAAGTCTACTATGCAGTGGGGTTGGTCTGAGCACCGGGAGGAAGAACTCCAGCGACTCACTTCTGGGTATATGCCCTAAAAATTCCCACACGTGCACGAGGACACAGCGTGCACTTATGCTTATTATTGTGTTTTTATAACTAAAAGTAGAGAGTGGCTAAGAAATGAGGAAATGGATACAAATTATGGTATATGGTGGAATATTGCAAAAGCGAGGTCAGCAAACTCTCCACGGCAGGGAGCATAAAGGATTTCCTCCGGATCCCTCAGGAGAAAGTTTGACCACACCTGCTTCCGACCACCTGGAGTGCATCAGTGCCAAGACATCTGAAAAATATCCACATTGTAACATGGCATGGGAGAAAAAGCAGCTTCAAGCGATCTCTGCAATTGGATATGCTAATTTAATTATGGGGTAAACACACAAAATGATCCCGTGTGTCAGGGATACATACACACGTGAAGAAAGAGAACAGGAAGCACAAAAGGGAAAGCGTCCACACCTCTCAGAGGTCTGGCTGCCTCTGCAGAGAGAAGGAAAGGGACGATTCCGTGCTGCGGGTGGGAACCCTGGTAACTCATTCGCTGACATTTGTTGTCCTCCCAAATCTAAAGGAGGACCTTTGTTAAAGCTCAATGTCTTTGTACCTTGGAGCCGGGTTATAATTTAGAACGACAAGATTACAAAATGGAAATGCCCCAGTAAGATAGCAGGCTAAAGATGTGAGCAAAACCATGCCCGTGCAGGAGAAAGTACATCCTGAATAATAATCGAGGACAAATTCGTGTTTAAGAGGCGTAACTCTCCTGCATGGATTGCTATCACATGTCAAGGCTGTGGGCCGGGAGCCCGGGTTAGGTCACACTGTGTGTTGCAAGGTTCACCTCCACATGGCCCTCCTCCCACGCACACCAGACTGGAAGCTCTCTGTGGGCAAGATCCCTGTTGTTTTCTACCCCTGTGCCTCTAGCATGTGCCATGGGGACACATTGGCTATTTATCATACCTGTGGTTGAAGTAAAGTCAAGATACTGCATTCTCTTTGTTGGGCTTAAAATATTGATTTTGAAAATGTCAGCTGTGCAGAAAAAAATATATATACACACCATCTGGCGCTTTTCATCCCCCAAGTTTAGAACTCTGGTGAACTCTCAAAGCAGACAGACTCGAGCAGAAGAATAGAAATAAGATCTTCATTTCCCAATCTGGGAGCAAAGTGTTAGGAGACATTTTAATGCCAAACGGGTCAATCAGGGTATAATTGCCTCTGATAGACACTCTAGAAATCAGAAACATTCTTTACCTAGGGCTGAGTGCCACTTAAAAAGATGACAGTCTTTCCTGCCTTTGAAAACATCAAAGACAATCAAAGCATCAGCTTCTAACCTGATCCTCCATATCGAACCCCCGGCGCACGAGGCTGGAATGACAAGGACTCTCCAGCAGAGACACCACACCGCAGCCTTCGGGGTGAGCCGCGGAGGGGACAGACGCCATCGCCTCCCAGCAAGACCCTCAGGCGGCGAGCCTCTAGTCCGACCTGGAGGGGCCGCACCCGGCACTGGATCCAGACAGGCCGGCACGGATGGGGTCGGCGGCCGCGACAGTCACTGGCGCGGGGTGGAGAGGCACTAAGAAGGAGAAGTTTCCACCTGCTTTGGTTCCACTAGAAGTTTCTCTGGCTTCCCTTTAAACTTCACAATGAAATGCAAACGGTACCTGGGAGAGGTGACACTTTATTTCGGATCAAACATTAACACCCAGTTGGAACTGGTTCCTTGGCCCGGAGCAGAGTTAAGAAGCCGTGGGACTATCGAGATGGAATTTTCTGCCTCTGGTTAGAACTCGCTACTAGGTTTCAGGACGTGCTTTCCAAGGCTCTGCTAGAGACGGGTGTCACTGTTGCTCCTTGAAGACTCACTTTGACTTCGCTCTGCGTCTTGTCTTGCCAATTGTCGTCTGGTCGCAAAATTTGCTATTTCCTTTTAGAAAATGCTTTGTCAGCGTATTTTTTAATTGATTTTTGGGGGGTAATTGTGAATCCGTGTACAGTTGTAAGGAATAATGCAGGCATATCCTACATACTCTTGTGTCCAGTTTCCTCCCATGGTGACATAGTGGGGGAAAGCTCCTTTTCCGCCACCTGCCTCGGGTCCATCGGCTGGCGAATGAGGCACAAAAGACAGATTGCCAGGAGGGAAGAGCTTGTGGGGCCACAGCTCAGAGCGGCTGGAAGCACAGCGGCGGCCGAGCACCCACGTGGCCGGCATTTCCCCCAGCACGGGACCCCTCGGTGCTGCCGTCACAGCCTCGCCCTCCTGCTCCCCCAGCCCCCGCCCCAGAAACAGCCCATCCCTCCGTTTCCAAGTGGCTTCCTTTCAAGAACATTACGTGAATATGGAAATGCAGAGTCGTGTCTTGGGGTCGGCTCCCCCCACCTGCACACAAAGCCCACAAGCGTCATCCGCGCCCGCGTCCGTGTTCCCGGTGTGGGGCACCCGTGGAACCACTCGTCCACGGAGAATCATCTAGATCGTTTCCTCTCTCTGGCTGTTAGAAATAAAGCTGTTAGGAACACGGATGTACAGGATTTGGTGTGAATATGTATTTTCATTTCCCTGGGCTGAGTGTCTCAGAGGGCCGTCGCTGGGGTGTTTGGTGGGAGCGCCTGCTTCTGTTTTAAGGGAAATTACCAAATATTTTCCAGAGTGGCGTATCACTTTACATCCCTACAAACAACATTTGTGTGTCACTGTACTTTAAACGGTTTTAAGGCTTCATGTCCTTTAGCCTGGGGAATCTGTCCTCAGGGGACAGCTCAAAATATAGGGAAAAAATATATATATAGAGAGAGTCTACTGTTTTGACTATGGAATGCATAGGGCAAGTTAGATGGTTATTTTATAATTAAGCCTAGGAGAAAACGAAGCTCAAGTATTTATGGAAAAGCATAATTGAGTGGAAAAACACATTGGCCTGTGTTTCTCGGGCAACAATGCTTCAAATTAGTTATTTGTTTTGAACATATGGTCACATCATTAGTACCACTGTGCACACATGCTCTCTAGGGAGAAAAATAAATCTGGAATATTGGGTGAGAAAATCTTAACTCATAAAAGGTTAATTGAGTGGTGGGAAGTCGGAGACTATTAAGGCCTTGAAAATTCCGGAGACTTGGAGACTGGGGCTGGGGTCTCCGTGAGGCGTGTGCCCGTCTCATGCCGGGACGGCGGGCACGAGGGGGTGGGAGGGTGAAGGAGACGAGGGGCGGGTGCGGCGACCTTTCATCCACCCAGAGACTCACGTGGGAACCGTGGTTAGGAATTAGCACGGCTGTGTTCCTCAAGGCAAAAACTAAGCCAAAACAGAAACCTTTCTCAGAAATTACATTTAAAAAAAAAATATTTGAGATTGTAATAGACGAATTTGTTTGTTGGTTTGGTTTTTTCCAAGAGAGAAAGAGGAGGAACCTAATGAGCTAGCATCAAGGGGGAAAGACATTAATAACGTTTCCGGATCTGTAGGGTCCTTGGGGTTTGTTGCTGCGAAGGCTTTGGGAGATCTGGCCCAGGGCATACGTGGGTCTCGCGCGAAGGATCTGGGAACCATATTGCAAAACTGTCAGTCAAATTACATCACACAGAGTTTCGTCCGCTTTTGAAAAGTCACTGCTGTGAAATGATCCCTTTATTAAATCTGTTTCCCCCATACACAAGCAGGGTTTCCACCTCGCAGCGCTGTTCCCACTGCCGTGCCTTCCCTGGACGTGCTCTCGGGGGCGTGTTGGGGGACACTGGGGCACGTGTCGCCAGAACCTCAGAGCAGCTGGGACTTTGTGACCTTTTTGCAGGAAGGAGTGGAGACACAAAAGCAACTGGAACCTTGGAAAAGTATTGCAGAAATCATGAGACACTCTCAAATCTGCCTAACGTCCTCCCTCCCCAGGTGGAGAAGGCAGAGCATGGGGTGGCAGGCGGGGGGGGAGGTCACACGTTGGAGGTAAACAGACTCCGATCCAAATCCACTTTCTGCCACGGGCTCTGCGGTCTTCCCGCGTCCTGAGTGAGTCACACAGCCCTGACAAGCTTCTGTGGGCTCAGCTGGAAACCGGGGCGCTGGCCCCCGCTCCCGCGGCCGTCCTGAGGATGACGCGCAGCTGCTGGTGTGAATCTGCTCGCTCGAGGCACACCTTCCACTTGCTGCCGCGTGGTGCCGTGCGTGGGCTCACTGTGTCCCTCTCGTCGCTGGGATCTGCACATCGCTCTTGGGCTCGCAAACCCCGTTTTCTTTACGATTCACTTACGGGCTCCCCAGGTGTGTGTTGAAAGCCTGGGGGGCACCAGGCACTACTCTGAGGGCTGCGGACAGAGCGGCGGGTGCCAGGAAAGCCTGTTCTCCGGGAGTTTGCGTTCCGGGGAGGGACCGGGATCCTGAGCAAGGACGGGTGACAGACGCGAGGGAGAGATGCCCCACTCAGGGGCTTGCGGGAGATCATGCTGGGCTGAGGCAACGTTTAGGCAGAGACCTGAAAAGAAGTGAGGTCAGGAGGGAGAGTTTGGGGCTGTCATGTGAGCAAACACTGACCACACACACGGCTTCCCGGCCCCAGCTCTTGGCCGTTCCCGCGAAGGAAGAAGGTGGCGCTAAGGCTGATCTGGGGAGTTCACTTGGCTTCTGGGGTTGCTCCGTGGTTTCCCTCGGTGTACGGAGGAAGCACCACACTCACCTTCCCCGTGCGTTTGGACTTGTCCCTTGCACTGGCTCCCACGCGGGAGAGTCCCTGTCCCCTCGGCGCATGCGGCCCCCGGACGGGTCTCCACCGGAGCACGGCCTGACACGCGGAGCCGCTCTGCCATTCCCCTTCCGCTGGGGACCAGTGTGGCATTTACTGTAGAGTGGACCCTTTCCAACCAAAGTTACGGGGTCACTGAGAGAGAAAGGAGAAGCGAAACGAGTTTGATTTTACAAGTTCACTCCCGAGCAGCCCATCTGCAGGCTCTTCTGAGATTGTTGATTTGGTCAAGACAGAAGCCGGTGGCCGCTGGTTCGGGAAGAGGGGGAGCATGGTCTGAAGGTCAGAGAGGGGCTGCAGCCAGAGCCCACGGAGGGTCCAAATGGAAGGTCCAGGAGTCGGACTGTCACACTCTGTCCAGGCCCCTCCTCTGGGTTTTCCTCCCCAGCACGAATTCCCCTCAGTGCTGACGGCCCGCGTGTGGGGGCTCTGGCTCCCCAGGGCAGTGACTCGAGCTGTGAAGCTGGTGACCACCTTCTCTGAGCCCCTGGTCTCCACTTTCTAGTTTCCCTTCCCATGACATAGGTGTGGGGTGGTTCCGGCTGGGTCTGGGGTCAGCCCTGGGTCTCTCAGCTGTGGACACAGGCTGGGGTGTCCAGAGTCCGGATTTGTCCTGACCCCCTTGCTAGGATCTGTCATGGGCTTCGTCTCCCAGCAAGTTCCAGAGGACGGCAGTCCTGACCTTCAATGCACCGGCATCCGCAGCGCCTCTCAGAGCACCTAGAGCCGAAAGGCCCAATCTCCATTAGCCTCAACTTAATGCTGAATGTGCGGGAAACTCCGATGAGCACGAGCCCTAGAACCGTCGCCTTTATAGGAAATTTAAAGTTTACTTTTGTTCCCCTGATTGAGGCCACGTTGCTCTTACCTAGCCCCCGCCTGGCTGGACCCTTCTTCCCTCCATACGTCTCCAGAATATTTAACCCCAGTCGGATACCTCGGTACTGGCCGCATCAGCCCTAGTTAGGACCAGAAGCAGTGACTTTCTCAACGTTCTGTAGGTGAAAGACAGCGTTTGTGATCCCCACGCCCTGAGACAGAGCTCATTTGTGCCTAGGTCCATCTCTGAGTTTACTTTTCTTGTTTGTTCAATGGAGGTGATGATACGAATAATAATTAACGATGATGGAGATGATGACAGGATGAGGAAGAACACACTTCGTACGGCTCTTGTGAGGATCCAGGAGTGATGTGAGCACAGTGACCAGTGTGGTGCCTTGAAAAATAAAAATCCAGCCCTGACTGCACGGCGGTTGGTTTGCAAGTATCCTGTCCCCATCGCCGCGTCCCGTGGTGGGCTGAGGATGGGGTGGGACCACCAGGTGGGGTTTTCCGGTGGAGACGAGAGACTCCGCATGCTCTGCTGGGGGGGTCTGAGAGCCCCAAGGAGGACGGGACAAGGGAAGGACACATGAGCTGGGAAGAATTCTGATTTACGCTCGCAGGGATGTGCGGCCGGCTTTCGGCCCGCGTTCATTAGCTTGAGGAAGCTCCCGCGTTCCCCTGCCCCCGGGACGCCGTTCTGACCCCCACGACGGCCGCGGCTCACTGTGGAGAGGAAGTGTGGAGCATGGTCGGGATGGAAGATGGCTTGTGAGAAGCACGGCGTGGAAATCGTCCACGATTTGGGCGTCTTCACTTTGTGTGACTGGAGGAGCTGAGTCCCACTTACGAATGACAATGGAATAGTTTCAAACAAGCATTTTCTGAGTGTTGGTTTATCGGGGGAGGAAAAGGGTTGTCTTATCCCGCCGGATGACTGTGGCACCTGTGGGACGGTAAGGTCGTCTTTCTGCTGAACATGTCACAGTGAGGTTTTTAAATAGAATCCTGGAGCAGCTTTAATAATCACGAGGTCAAAGATAAGGAGGAAGAAGGTACTTAACGTTGGAAGTAAAGCAAAAATATTGCTGTTTAAAGTGGATTTTGGAAGTAGTGTCAGTAGAAAATATTATCTTGTATACTGAGAATATTTTATAATTGTTTTGCTCGTAATTACTAACAGAGGGTCCCGCTCTCCAGGCTGATGATCTCTGCTCTGACTTTCCTGCTGAGCCTGGGGCTGGGGGAGGGAAAGGGAACCGGGAGCGTGGGAAGCCTTGCAAAGTGCTCAAACCGAAACCCAAATAGCCCGACCCTCACTGGGCATTTCTTGGGATGCCCTTCCAGACTCTCTCCTCTTGAACAGACCCCCTGAACCAAAGTCTCCAGTGGTCAGAGATGTGCTATGAGAAGAACATAGTCACCGTTGGAGATCGGAGTTGGAAACCTGGGCCTGGGGCGGGTCCTCTGTCCTGAGAATTTGTGCTGAGGGAGAGAGGGACTGGGAGTGGTACTGGGGTGGTGCCCGTCTGCTTCCACACGCATGTGTCCAGCTGCTCAGCCTTACGTGGATTCTGTGGGCCCTTGGGTAACTGTCCAGCACACCACCTCTTACCTAAAGTGAGGGCGTTACTTAAGATGCTCTATCATCAGAGGAACAATCAATAGGGAGGTTCGATTCTCCTACTTAGGATGGATGGAAGTGGGGGTCCAGAGCTGGCCGGGAGCTCTGTGCAGTTGTCAATTCCTGTCGTCTTCCCTTCAACGTCACAAGAGGGCTGCTGGAGCTCCAAAATCACGTCCAGAGCTTAGCCGAGGAGCCAGGGAGAAAATGTTTCTTTCTTCTGTGTTCTCTAGGGGTGCCGGCAGTGTTCCTCCTTGGCTAGTTCTGAATCCTCCAGCCTTCTCTAGCTGCAAATGAGGCTGGGGAAGCTTCTTCAGTCTCCCTAATAGAAGGCGTGCAAGGAGAGGGTCGGGAATGGGTGTTGGGTTAGCCCTTCCACCTTGAGACTTTATGTCCGCAACCAGAGTACAGCCATTCCACTCCAAGCAGAACAATGGGGTCCTTCAGATTCTAGGTCCACGTTCTAATACTCCCTCTCCTTAAGCCCACAAGAGGGAGGAATTCGGGATTTGCCCCATCTCTGCCTTCTCTGTCACACCGCACAGGCAGCCCCCTGCTGAGCACGAACCCCCCCGCACACACACAACCATGCTCGCCCACCCAGTACCCCAGATTACTTCATTTCTTCCCCATTCGGCGCCTCTATTCCAGCCTCCCTCTGTCTTGCCCTCCCACCTTCCCTCCCTGACTCCAGAGGTCACGGCTGTCAGAGGTCAGTCCTGGTTTTCCATCCACACGCACGTCCATAGCAGTGAACGGCATCGCCTTTTACTCAACTCTGAAACAGTGCACACGGGCTGTCCTATCGCTCGTATGACCCAGCAACTCTCTCTTTGCTTCACTCGGCGTTTTTTTGGTGCGCATTCGTGCCGGCACGTGTGCCTTCAGTTCACGGGACTGCTGTGCTCTCCTCTGCTGTGTCATTTATTTACCTCTCTGCCCACGGGCCGTTACGTCGTGGCCGCCTGATTGTCATCACAGGGAACGCCACGTCTCCGGAGCCTTAGGAGCAGACGCTCTTCCAGACACGCGCCGGGGCGTGGGGTAAAGAGAGGACATGCGCTGGGGTACACGCCGCTTTGACTGGCCAAACCTCACCGCCCTGGCGCGGCCGCCGACAGAGCGCGGGGCTACGTTCCCAGCGTTCAACCGCGCCGGCACCCAGCGCGGGGTGTTTTCTCACTGCACGACAAACGAGGAAGGCCGTCTCTCTGTGACTTTGTGACCTTGACTTGTGCTTCCTTGGTTGGCAGTGAGCTTGAACGTCCTGCCAGATGTCCGGGGCTCAGCGGGGTGCGGTGTCTGAGAACTGTCTGTCCGTGCCTCCCCTTGGCCTTCTATCCATTGTTCGTTTTGTTCTTCTGAGGACTTCACAGGACCTTGCTCGATATGCCCCAGACAGCCCCGCCCCAGCACGCGGGCAGTCAGTGCACAATGCCAGAATGCCTGCTGTTGCCTTTGCTCAAGGGATCTTGTGTTTTGTGGGTGTCTCGAAGGTCCTCGTGATTAGCTGTGCTGTCCGTCATTCCCTTTGTGGTCTGTACCGTTTCGGGTTGCATTCAAGAAACTTGCCTCCGCTCAAAATCAGAAAGTCCTATCATCATCTGCTTTAAGAGGTTTGTTCCGTTCTGCTGGAATTCATTCCATATTTCTCATTATTTCAGTTTGTAGCCAACTCTGGATTTCCTCTGGGATGTGATGAAAAGTAAGAACATTAAGGATACAGCCTTCAGCGAAGTGCCCGTCGGACTGTAGAAGGCCCGTCCCTTCCCACTTGCCTCGCGGGGCGCCCCTCCCCCTCCAGAGCCCCATATTCCCAGGATCTCTCTGGGCTCCCTGTTTTGCTCCAGGGGCGGTTTGTTTGTGTCTGAGCTAATTCTCTATGGTTTTATTTGTACGTAATAAATAATCAGCAGAACACTGTGTCTGGACGTTGACTGTAACCATATCAAAACTAAGTCTGACAGTTGCTTGGGGAAGTTCCCTTTTATTCCTAATTTGCCAGAAGGTTTTTTCTTTTAATCATAACTGAATGTTGAATTTTATAACATGATTTTGTTCATCTATTAATTTGACTGTTCTTTAATTTGTTAGTAAGTTTAATTGTGTTCAGAGATTGCTTGTGAATAAATTAGCGAATGATAAGTGAATGTCTGTCTTACGGTTTAATTACGTGTGTGTGTGCGTGTGTGTGCGTGTGCCCAGGCATTCGGCGTGCGGATATCTCATTAGGATTCTAGGTCTATGCTCAGAAGCAAGAGAATGTTCCTCTGGCCGTGCTCTAAATAATCTCGTCTTTTACCTCCCATACCTCTGTGTTGTGAGGTCGACGGAGGGTTAGGTAACACATCCATTCAGGAAATTCCCTTGGAAGAGGCCGTGCTCGTTAGTAGAAACACGTGAGGCTTTCCTGGGACTTGGGTCCCTGGTTTTACTTTGCAGGCTGAGTGGGTGAGCTCGCCTTTGTGCAGAAGAGACTCTTCGCCGGGCACCTCTCCTGCTGGGAATGTTCCGGTGCGTTCCGGCAATGCTTGGCAGTCACTGCGCGTCACCCGACCGCCCCGAGGGAGGCAGACGGCCTTCCGGAAGCTCTCGATGCCATGTACAGAACCCACCCCAAGCCGCGCGACGCGCCTTGCCGACCCACACCTCGAGGCAGAGTTTCCGACACCACACAAAGGGGAAACATAACGACACCCCGGTGAATCCTGTGAAGAGATCATTAGAAAACACAGCGAAAATCAAGTCAAAAGACCTAAAAGAACAAGGTGGTCCCAGCGGCTCCGGTCTCAGCGCGGCTGGCCTCACGGACATCCACAATGTCCTTACCGCTCGCTTAGCCTCGGTCGCTTGGCAGAAGGAGGCTCATCACGCCGACACTTTGCAAGCGACGCATTAGCTTTGTTGAAACTCCCATCCTGGGGTGCGCCGAGAGACGCGGTGAAGGGAGAAGCTGACAGAAGCGCAGAGTCTGAGTACTTTGAAGAAAAGGCGTGACTCTGAAGCAATGACTGATTTTTCCAGTGTCGTCGATACGGTGGCTCTAAGGACAGACGTGATCTGGAATAGTTGGGAAACGTTCCAAGCTGACGTCTCCCAGGCCAATGTCACTCGTTCTTGTGTGCGTTTCAGCAGGAACTTTCTAAAGAAGAAAACGTTCGTTCTGTTTCTTCATAATTACATCCTGATTGGAAGCAACTAAGAAAGCCACCAGAGGGCTCTTAAAACATTCCAGGAAAAGTCAAATGTCGCCGAAACCTCAGGTGCCGCACTCATCCGTGGAGCCTCTCCTTCCGTGTTGTAAGGATCCCGGCCTTCTCTCGGGCCCCGTGGTGTGGTGGGTGATGGCCCCAAAGACACAGACCTGTGGGGCACAGTTAGATAGTTGCGTGAGGCCTGGGTCTCCCGGGAACATGGGGCTGGGGTGGACACTGGCGGGGAGACATCTCAGACCTGCAATTAGGCACTTCCCCCCACGGACCACCGCGGGGAATTCCTCACAGAAGCCGCAGGCAGTGTGCGCGCAGAAGGAGCAAAAGCGTAATCAGCCTTACGGCGTGGACCCTCTGCTCCCTTCCTTGCCGTGGGCTTTCTTAGGGGACGCTAGGTAACAGGACAAAAGACCCTCACGCAGGCACACCAGCCCAGGGAAAAGCCTTCCCTCCATGGCCTGTGACAGGGAGGTCAAACGCCCGTCCCGGCAGCACGCCACCAGAAGCCAGATCAAACCGGGCAGAACCAACATGGCAGACGCCATGGCAGGAACCTCTGACCGGGTTGGAGGAAAAGGGGTGAAACCCCACTTTCTGCCCCAAGTGAGGAAAATTCCAGCCCTAGGTAACAACTAAAAGCCCTGCAAACGATTCTTTCCGGCCACGTGAGCCTCTCTCTCCCGCTGTCCACTCACCCCTCTTGCGAGTGTGCTCAACGACCTGCGTCTGCTCACGCCTGTGTGTGCTCACGCCTGTGTCTGCTCACGCCTGTGTCTGCTCAAGCCTTCTGTCCTTTGCTTGGCCTCTTCCCTGTGAGAAGACTAAGCACCGAGGCAAAGTGGCTCCAGGTGGTGACAGACCACCCGGTACCCCCCCACCCGGCATCCGTGAATGTTGTATCAGTTGGAGAAACAGTCTTCGCGGGCGTAACTGAGGGTCTCAAGATGAGATCGTCCCAGGTTTCCTGGCTGGGCCTGAAGTCACAGGACGGGGGTCTTTATAAGAGATGAACCAGACGGAGTCATGGACACAGGGAGAAGAGGAGAAGCCACGTGAAGATGACGGCGAAGGCCGGAGCGACCTGTGGGACGCGGCGAGGACGGGTCCCCCTGAGGAGCTCCAGAAGGAAGGAGCCCTGCTGCGACCTGGGGTCAGGACTTCCACCCTCAGAGCAGTGAGAGGAGGAGTCTTGTCGTTGGGAGCCCCCAGGTTTGAGCTGACACGTTCCGGTGGCCACAGGAGCACAGATCCCACTGCGTTCCGCCCTGTCGTCTCAGGTGGTGCAAAGCCAGGAAGGGGAATGACAGCTTCTGTTCAGGAACAGCTTCAGATCGGGAACCACGACAGCGAAACACCCAACAACGGTAACCCCAGGTGCTGGGATGGCTTTAACAAGTAACTTCGGTAACTGCGAGGTCAAGGCAACACGGTCTTGTGAAAGGGGCACCACACCGGTGCAAGGACCCCGAGGCCTTTAATATTAGTGTGGCTTCTGGAGCAAAGGACACCTGTGATGCTCTGACCCCGCATGGAGGTCCCCCACTCGGTCTTCACGGACACTCTTCAGAACGGACACAGTGGTGGGGGCTGGTGAGGGGCAGGACGGAAGAATCCGCCCGTTCTGCTGAAGGAAGGTGATAGCCTAGAGTGAGAAATTCCCACTGAGATCCAGAAGGCCTAGGGCACAGGCCTTAGTCTTGTCTGTGAGCCGCCAGCGAGGCCTCCCGAAGCCAGCAGGCGGTCCTGGGGTTTCAGGTCAAGGTGAATCCAGATGCCGGGCAACCTGGCAGAACCGGATGATGCTTCCTGCGGTTGGCCTTGAGGAAGGGGACGGAAACCCGTTGGCAGGGAAGGCTGAGAGGAATCTGCCTCACAGAGCGGGTGGCGGCGGTAGTGGCAGACTCATGGGGGTCTCCAGGGCGGGAAGACCGCTCCTCACGTTTACTGGCAGCGCAGCACTGAACACTCACTTCTGTGTGGTAAATGGAGTCTTCTCTGTGGTTTAATGTTCGTTTTCCACCCGCGGCCGCTGCTGAAGGCTTGCAGGAAGAAGCGGATGTTTTTAGGCCCGAAGGAGTAGAAATGTCCCCGGGACCGGCCTCAGAATTTCGACTGGGAAATGCTGCGTCCCTGGTGTGATTTAAGGAAGGCGTTTTAAAATCGTTTGACAGGCATTCACTTGGGATATAGCTTCTGTCCCGATGTTTCTCATCCGCTTATCATTTATTTACCACGTGCTCACCGCGTCCCGGGCACCACACGGAGCACAGCGGTGGCAGCTTCTCACTCCCTGCCGCCCACGTCCCTGTGCACCATCTACCTGCCCACTGAGCACCCACGACACCCCAACTAGACACGCTCTCATCTCCTTTTTGCGGGGGGGGGAGCGTGAAATTTTGAGGCAATGAAACGATCTGACACAGTATTAGCATTGATTTGACATGAAGCAACCCGAAGTCACAGGAAGAAATGAACACGGAAGGTCTTCCCTCCAGGTGTGTGCACAGGGCCTTCGTGGAATGATCCGGTGTGGGCTGTGGGGTCCCAACCACGAGCACATGCTCCTGGAGGTACAGCGTCGGGCAGGGCTCCCCCAAACCACTCCCCGGGTCACTTACAGCCTGGTGAGACGGTCTCTTATCAAATCATGCACAAGCAAGTGTGCGATTTTAGCGGCCGTGAGTCTTAGAGCTGGAAGGCGAGGGCTGGAGGGATTTGCTGCAGTTGGAGGTCTGGGTAGCCTTGCCTCAGGGAGCAGCTCTGAGAGCTGATTCCCAAAGGATCGTGGTTAATGCAGCTGGGAGGGCGGGGGACGTACCAGTGAAGGGAGCCCTAGATACAAGCAGTAATCTAGGTCTTGCATAAGATCCAGTATTTCCCGAACGGATCCATTTGTAGATCCACGGACTCAAAACATGGTCTTGACATCAGTGGCTCAGCATCCCCGAGAAGCTTGTTAGAAATGCAGGTTCTTGCCCACCCCCCACAGTTACCGGTGGCAAATCCTGGAGGTGGGGCCCAGCGCTCTGTTCTAAGAAGCCCTCCAGGTGGTTCTGGGGCTGACTCGGGTTCAGGGACAGCTGCTACAGAAGACTCAGTAGGTGCCCACCCGGATCCCCTCCCCAGCAGGTGCACCCTTCCCGCAGTGGCTGCTGGGAGCGGGCCTCAGAGCGGACAGCTTGCAGAAGGAGAGGTTCCTTACTCGATGGGGGCCCTTCACTCTAGGATGCTGAGCTGCCCGCAGCCCACGGTCCGACCCACTGCCAGACTGGGAGACAGGAGATTCTCCCATAATCTGGCGTGACGCTCCTTGCCTCAAGGCGAGAACTCTGTTTTGGTGGTACTCTGGGGAGCTCGCGTTCTGCATTCCGGCCGAGCTGTTTCTTTGCCCTCTCCTACATCCCACCCTCTCCTCCCCCTAAGGACCCTTTCCAACAAAGCACTTGAACACGAATCCCCATCCTGGGCCCTGTGTCCAGAAACCCAACCCAAGGCGTACATATTCTTCACCTATTGGAGCAAAACTGTCCCCCTAGCCCTGCCGAGCACGTCTGGCTTTCCATCCTCCCTGGCCTCATGGCGTGACTAAAGGAAGGAATCCGTGAAGTATCCAACGGGGCGAGCTACTGTGTTTCCACTCCAAAGTTTACATTTCAGTTGTCAATACATGTTGCAGGCCGTGGAATTCACATGTGTTTTAACATACCGAAGGGGCTGTGCCAATCAGATAGTCCTCCTGCGAAGCAAAATATATTGACAACGAGCTCGCACTGTAAACTCCCCAGAAACTGTGTTCACTTCTCTACTCTTTCAGAGTCTCTAGGGACAAGTGCGAAGAAGGCCTCGGGCTGTGGGGTCGCAGGTGCCTTTGCCTATCTGAGGGCTAAGCCTCAACCAGCAGAGCCGTCAATGTTCTCTAAAGTGATAGAGAACCAGACGTGGGTCCCTAGAGTCATCTCACCCCACTGAGAATTAATTTCCGCACTATTTTATAGCCCAGGATCTCGTGCAAGCAAATTTCTTCCACGGACCATGTTACCTTGTAGAAAAATAGCTTCCCAGGACGCCAGCACGTGTGTGGCCGCTTTTCAGAATATGCGCGTGGATTTTTGTGGCCGACAACCAGGAGAGGCTGGGAGAAACACAGACGTCCCAACAGAATGATTGGCAGGGCGGCTGGTGAGCAGATTCAGGTTTTACACCTGCTTCAGCAGGGACGTGAGTGCCTCGGAGCCCAGCTGTAAGGACGACCTGGCTGCGTGCCCCCCCCTCCCCCAACCCCCTTCCGGGCGACGGCCAGGATGATGCATGGGTTGGCGGAAGAATCGTACAGTAAGCTTTTCTGATCAGAGTATCCCCTGAGCTCCACCGAAACGGCTCAGGACCGCACAAGCGACGGTATTGATGAATAGTTTTATGACTCATTTGGGCAGATCCATGAAGCCAATTACCTCGTGAGGTGGCATTTCATCGCAGCTGCCTTCGATCCAGCGCGGCAGGCCCATTGATCGGAGCCGGCCGGAGAGAGCAAGTGTAGCAGTCTGAGGTCCAAAACCGCTGACGGCTGCATCTGGACTTGAGACGAGGCTCCCGACAAAGTGCTTGTGATTTCCCGAGGTCGTCTTCCTTATCCTGCCATTTGCTCACGCTTAGCGGTTTGGTATAAAGCAGGAGAAAACCCATGGTGATACTCGAATGTGTAATTCTTCGATCTTGGTAGGGTTCATCTGGGGCTGCCTCTCCACCTCCTCTCTCTTTTCACCGAAGCATTTGAATGTTGAATCTAGACACATGGCCCTGCATCATTCGCTTGGTTTGGAGAAGTCAATTAAATAGAAACTTCGAGCTGAAGAAATACACATTAACACTGACTTTTGATTTTTTAGCTTCAGTACAATACACTTAGGTTTTGGTACCACTTCATGGACGCAGCAGAGGGCTACTAAACAGAGGCACAGTCTGCAACTGGAAAATGGCATATGATTCCGTGCACACGTGTGACTGGAAGATTGGGTGCAAATAAGGTATTTTTTTTCAAATGATGTAGTTTTGCACAGTTTGTTCTTCTTTAACCTCATGCAGATGCATAATTAATAGAGAGATGTAGTCACTTAACTACCAACTTTGGGAGACTACCCGCGGGTGTCTTCTGCCTCGCAGAGACCCAGGTGACACCCAGTGACATTTCTGCAATCTGAATGCCGAGTAGTTAACGCAGAGGGAGAAGCTTCCGTGCAGGGAAGGAGATGCTGGGGGAGGCAGAAGGCAGCTTCCTTTGTCGAGGAATCTGGAACTGCTTTCTCAACACTGCCTCTCCGTTGCGAGGCAGTGGAGAACCACAGAGCTGGTGTGGCGTGTGCCTTTAAGTGAATGTTTTTATTTTATTGTAAAGAGTCCGGGAATTACAGAGAAAATGAGAAGATGGTACACAGAATTCCCATAAACCCCACACCTAATTTCCTCTATTATTTTTAACAATTCTGCTGAGATGTAATTTACATACTGTAAAATCCATCCACATAAAGCACACGATTCATGGTTTTCCGTGCACTCAGATGTGAGCAGCCATCACCACAGTCCACATTCAACACTTTCATTACTCCAGAGAGAAACCCGGTGCCTCGTATCGGCTACTCTCTTTGGCCCCCAGATCTCTCAGCCCTGGGCAACCAGTAATCTATTTTCTGTCACTATCGATGTGCCTGTTTGGGACGTTTCATATAAATAGGATCATACAATAGACAGTCTTCGTCACCATCTTCCATTTAGCATAATGTTTTCAAGGTTTAGCTATGTTGCTTCTCAGAGAATCGATCGCTTTGTCATTACGGCATGCTCGCCTCTATCCCTTATGACCTCTTGGCTCGAAACTCTGCTCTGTCTGCAGTTAAGACACGGGCCCCCGCTGCCTTTCCTCAGTGTTAGCAAGGCGTGCGCTTCTCCATCCCTTTCCTTCGAACCTTCCAGGGTGTCTGCATTTGTGTTCAGCGGGCTTCTGGGAGACACCCTGTAAGCAGGTGTTTTGTTTTTCTCTCCAGATTTCTTTATCTATTTGAGAGAGAGAGAGAGAGAGAAAGAGCACAGGTGGGCAGGGGAGAGGAGCAGAGGGAGAGGGACTAGCAGCCCCCACTGAGCCCAGTGCAGGACTCGATTTCATGACCCTGGGATCGTGACTGAACCAAAAAATCAAGATTTGGAGGCTCAACAGACTGAGCCACCCAAGCAGCCCAGGGGTGTGTGTGTGTGCCTGTGTGTGTGTGTGCGTGTGTGTAATATGCTCTAAAAATCTTTTTCTTTTGACTAGTGGGTTTAGACCATGCTCATTTGAAGCAGTTGGTACAGCTGCATTACTGTCCTCCGTGTTTGTGTGTTTTCTTTTTGCTACCGTTATACTTTGTCTCTTTACAACTCCCTCCACTTCCGTGTCTTCTCTGGTTGAATTTTACGCAACTGTATTTTCTCTCCTCTCTTAGCATTTAAGTTACACATCTTTTAAATACATTTCCGGAGGTATTAAGAGGATCTGCCACATACATCACCCACCTGCCTCCATCTTCTGAGACGCGCTGCGGGTCTCCCGCAAGGCTGCATCCCTCCCGCCCTGCTGTGTGCTATTTCCCTTCTCCGCAGGCTTCTTCCCTTCTCCTGTATTTGTGTCACTGGTACGAACGGAACATTTGACTTGAATGTAGTTGCCTTTCGATCAATTGAGAACAAGTTACGCAAACTCGTTTGTTTTATTTTCACTTATATTTTTCTTGGAAGCTCTCCCTTTCTGTGTGCAGACCTGCCTTTTGGACCTACAGCACTTTGTTTTTCTTGAAGAAATTCTTTTACCAGTTCCTGTAGGGAAGGTTTGCTGGCAGTAAATTCCCATAGTTTTTCTTTTCTGAGAAATTAGTTCCACTCCCCCTTTGAAGGATAGTTTCACTAGATGTGAAAATCTAGGGGGTTAGGTATTTCCTGACAAGGCGGTATTTTCCTCCACCCTTTCTTCTCCAACTTTCTGACATGAAGCCCGATCTAAAGGGTATCCTCATTTCTCTAGGCAGTAAAACCTTTTTATGAGTGTCTCCTGATTTTCTCTTTGCCTTTGGCTTTCTGCGGTTTGAACGTGTTATGCACAGGTTTAGACTTACTGATAATTATCATGCTTGATGTGGTCTGAGTTCTCTGGATCTGTGTTTTGGTCTCAAAGATTATGGAAATTTCTCAACTATTATTACTTCAAAATTTCTTCTGATCAGTTCTTTCTCTTCCTTCTGGTATTCCAAACATCCACATTTTACACCATCTGAGATCATCTCAGAGGTCTCAGGCATCCCATTCTTCTCCCTGTTCCTGTTGGCTTGCTTTTCCCCCAATCATTCCATTCCAGCTTCTGCTGATTCACTCCAAGCTCGCCTGCTCTGACCTCTAGGCTCCAGTCTCCCTGGACCACGTCATACACATTCTTCATTTTGGGCTTGGGGTTCTTATGTTCAGTCATTTCTTTCTGAGTCTGTCTCAGACTCTCCTGCTCTCTCCTCACTCCACTGTCTATCCCAGCCAGTTGTCTCCTCTATCCGTTAGAGCCCACAGCGTACTCATCACAGCTCTTTGTCAGTCCCCGTGCAATCCTCCTGATGCCAGCCGCATGTCCGAGCTGATGAAGCTTGAGCTGATGAAGCTCAAGCAGTCTTGGGCCAAGTGCTTTAGCTCAACCAACTTTTCCTAAGCTGGGAGGAAACATCAGTCTTGCAAAATGGTTCACCTGGAGAAATGGAACATCTGGAAATGACAAAATATGCATAACCTATTAAAGGTCCACGTAAATATTAGTATATTGAGGACTTACTGAACATTGCATTGAGTTTAGAGTTTCACGGTAAAGAGACTAGTTCCACTTTATCCAAAAAGAGATTTCTGAGCTTGAGTTTATTTTTATTTTTTAAAGTATTTTATTTATTTATTTGACAGAGAGATAGAGAAAGAGAGAGCATAAGCAGGGGAAAGGCAGAGGGAGAAGCTGGCTCTCCACTGAGCAGGGAGCCCAACGAAGGGCTCGATCCCAGGACCCTGAGATCATGACCTGAGCCGAAGGCAGACACTTAACGACTGAGCCAGCCAGGCGCCCCTGAACTTAATTGAGTTTAAAGCCATTTGTGGACACTTGTTAACATTACCTGAGTCTTCTTTTTTCTGGAATATGCTTTGGTAAACAATACCATAATATGGGGCGCCTGGGTGGCTCGGTCAGTTAAGCCTCTGCCTTCGGCTCAGGTCATGATCTCAGGGTCCTGGGATTGAGCCCCACATCGGGCTCTTTGCTCAGCGGGGAGCCTGCTTCTTCCTCTCTCTCTGCCTGCCTCTCTGCCTACTTGTGATCTCTGTCTGTCAAATAAATAAATAAAATATTTAAAAAAATACCATAACATGAAATGTGTTTCTCCACCTATTATGATTCTTTCCAGATTTTGTTAGAGTTTGAAGCAACATGGGGATGTGTGTGTCTATGTGTCCATATACACTATACCTATCTGTGCTCGTCACAGGTCAGACATATCTGTCTGCTCTTAATTGCCCAGGAGATCTTGGATGTTCACTCAGCCTCTTATTTGTATGTTCTCAGTTAAGTGTTTTTCAGAACTTAGGTAGCAAAATGAATGTGTCGCAGATCTTTACTTCATCAGCATACGTGAAGGCTCTGGCTCCTTAAGAAAGCCGAAGCTCCCTCGTTCCTCCATGTACCAGGAGTTCTCAAGTCCCTGAGGTGTGGCAGTGTCGGAGGTGCCGCATGGTCTGTTTCTGCCGGGGCCGCACGGAGCCCTTCCTCCGGCAGAGCGTGCATTCCACGTGGGAGCTTATGAGGTGTTAGTCCCTTCCTGAGACACACAGGGAGTTTTTCTGTGCCCGTATTTCAAGAACCATGAGTCACGGTAAAGATGGCATGAGAAGGCTTGACGATTCTAATCTTTGCTTGGAACACGTTGCCTTTAAGTGAGGAAGAAGGAGGCATCCATCACGGAGCGCTAATTCCGAACCGTTGATACATGCTGGCTGCCTTCCAGGATCAAACATCCTGGTGGGGCTTTGTGTCTCAGAAAAGCATCTTTCCCTAGTGATGATGCTCTTGGAGCCTATCACGTTACTGCATTCGGTGAATCTGCGTGGGGCGGGGGTAGGGTCGGGTCTACAGGGCTTCTCAAACTTGTGTTTCAAGAAGCATCTCACAGACGTGCTGTTTCATAATTCACATTTGGGGAAATATTCCTATGTACCCTATGCACATAAGAAATGTCAATGTACCCAGATAAGGAATTTGAAAATATGCCAATTTTAGAAGCCCCGGAACTAAGGAAGAAAAAAGGAATCTCAGTGGGGGAAAAAAAAAAAAAGTCAAAGTATTCTGAACGATTTGAAGCTTGTAGATGCTTTACACATTCAAAACGCAAATCAAAAAAAGGGGGGAAAAGAAAAAGAAAAAGAAAAGAAAAGAAAACTCCCAAGCTGGGAGCAAGCAGAAACAAATGGACTTAATTTTATATCAAAGCAGTGACATAGTAACAGAGAAAAGTACGCCAGGTGATGTGTGAAAACAGCAGTCTGAGCCGCAGCCTTGATGATCATTTCTACGGATAACAAGGAATACAGAAGAACCTTAAAATTCTCCCAGTGGTTTTATTGCTACTGGTGATTTTGACATCATAATTTTGATGCCATTTTATGTATCTTTTAGAATAAGTAACAGTATTAATATTATTAGTTGAATATAAAGAGAAACAGTCAAAACAGACAAGAAAACCAATTTTGTCTTGGTAAATCTGAATAGGAAATGGTAATAAAAGCTCATGACTTAATGCACACTTGCATCTCCTTGCTCTCTCCGTTGAGTCTTTAGAAGGAATATAGCCCCTCGGGGCACTAGCACAGAAGCCCAAATCTGGGTTTATACATACCATTTCCCATCAGAAGGAAGCAGGGTTCAAAGACTGAATGGTGTGTCTGAGGAAATTCGACTGGTTACATGTGGGGTTCTTTGAACATCAAAATCAAGCAAACATTTCTATTGTAGAATATAGAATATGAAATATATGAGCCCATAATGTCATTAAAATAGAAAAACAAAGCAGAACCAACACAAAACACACACACACACACACACACACACACACACACACACACACAGAGGGGCAGGTGAGGAGGTGCTGTCCAGACACGCCCTCACAAGTTATCTGGGCCAGCACCTGCCACAGTGAGTCAGGTCAGCATGGGGCATCCCACTGTGGTTCCCTCAGGACCCGTCTCAAGTTCAGGGGGCTGGTCAGCTCAAGGTTGTGTTCTTTGAGCGGTGGGAGTGCCGAGTGAGGAGAGGTATAAAGGTGCAGCATTTCACCCCAGTTTCAGACCCGTCGGCATTTCCTGGTTCTGAAGGGCGGTGCTGGTTCTGGAACTCCCCTCCACCCCGCTGGGGCTTCATGGGCCTGGAGAGCCGTTTGGGGTCTCCCTCTGTCCCTTCCCCTCACAGGTGCTCTGCACCCCAAGCCCCATCTCAACATTAGACTGTGGAGAACCCTAATTGTGACATGGAAAAAATAAGATTGCCACTGTTAAGAGTGACGATTATAACCAACTTCTTACCCTGGAAGTTGGTCACTAATGGGAGAGAATCTAGCATTTACTCAGAACCAGTGTACCCTCTATTAATTGGGAAAACTCTTTGCGGAAAAGTAGCAGGAGACAAATGAGGAAGGAATGATGGAATTAGGAAATCACCCCTTGGCCATACCCCGTGAAATAATGGATCCAGGCAAGGATCTTCAGGATGGCAACAATCATTACAGGCTTATACAGGAAGGGATTTTGTTCAGTTTCAAAGGAGCACATGCCGACACTCTGCTTGCTAATTGCAAAGTAGAAATACTCATTTGCATGGATAGATCTTGAGGTCACCAGCTCAACCAAGTGGTGAGAGCTCTCATGGCTATTTGTGGGACATGCTTCCCGAGGAAAATCAGCAAGAAGGAAACAGCATCTCCTATGAAGTTTTTCTGCTGAAAAATATTTAATCTAAAGTTAATCAATACACCTAACTGTTGGGTTGGAGAGAATCTGGGGATAAAGAACTACATGTCCCGATAAGAATACAACAGAACATTCCAGAATGTGGACCATTCTATATGAGGTCTGACACAGTGTCAGAAAAATCGTTATCATTAAAAAAGGCAGTGAACACGGTGAGATGGGGACTGTAGGCAAGGAGACAAATGAAACACAGCAGCTAGTGAATCGATGTGGAAATGCTGGCTAATTCTCAGACGGCAGAAAGCCGGCCCAGATCCCTAGCTTTCCTGTGACCCGCGGGAAGAGCACCACACAGTTCACTGTGTGCATGTCCACCAACGGGCGTCCCTTTCATCCTTACGCCCTACCGCCCCGGGAGGTGGCTGTGGACAGACAGCTCTTCATCTGCCCACTGACCCACGTTCCCTTCCGGGGGCAGAAGGATGGGATTTCCTTTGCCAAACCATTCATCTCCATGTACCGTCCTCGGTGCCCAACTCCAGAAGTGGTGGTCGCTCCCACCTGGCTGTTCAGTGACTGGACAGCCGTGGGACTGAGGGAACGTCAGTACTTTTTCTACAGAAAAGTTAGTAAATTAGGAGGCTGTCCATTTGGAGCTTCTGTGCCTATCAATGCCACGAGGGGGATCTTCCTGGGAAGGAGGGAGACAAGAGTGAGGGCATCACTGGGGCTCCTACATCTGTACCTGAAGGCGACACCCAGAACTTACCAGAAGTAGCCAGTACATTCCGTTTGGCTACAGCCAGTTGGACTGTGTTTCTTTCCCTTGCAACTATGGAAGCGCTGAATAAAATAGATGTAACAGTGAAAAATATGAACAAATGTAGGTGCTTATGTGTGGGAATCATTTTTTTAATGTAATAGGCAAAAAAGATGTGATTTTTTTTATTTTTAAATGTTAATTATGAAACACTTCAAACAAGCACAAAAGTGCAGGAGATAATAGAACAGACCATCCACACACCCACCTTGGAACAGATATTAACATTTGTCACATTTGTGTCCAGGCTCCTACGGAAGCATTTGCGTGGTGGATAGTGCAAGAAGGGGGCGGCGCACAGTGTCCCGTCTATGCTGTCTCCCCCTGGGGCGGAGTCCTTGCCCCTGGAGACATCCAGGATCGCCAGGGTACGGCGCGTGCTCTCAGAAACAAGCACAGGCATACCCAGAGTGTGCGTTTTATCCCGAGGCAGCGTTCGCAAACACCGACTCATCCTGTAACACAGACTGGAGATTGTCCCCTATCGGCACATGCGGAGCGAAACCCCTTCTGGTGACAGCTGGGTAGTACTCCGTGGAAGCAGACCTACGGACTTCTGCTCAGATGTGTTCATTCTTTTGCTATCGTATATGAGGCTACAGTGACTGTCTGCATAGGTAGGTCATTCCACGTGTACGTGGACCTATTTTAGCGCGTGTTTTTAGGACTGAGAAGTCCCAGTCAGAAGTTTTGTATCATTGCAGTTGTGATAGATTTTGCCGAATGTCCGACATGAAGGTCATATCAATTTACAGTATCTGTGAAATAACTTGTTCCTCAAATTCTGTTCAAGTGTGGATCATCAAATCTTTGTGAGCGTGATCAGTGGAAAGGAATGTGATTTCAAGGCTGTTTAAAGTTGCATTTCCTACTGAGCATCATTTTATGTATTCGAGAACCACTTCTATTTCATTTTCTGTGAACTCTCTTTACTTCGAGCCCATTCTTCAACTGGACTTTTGTTGTTTTCCAACTGGTCTTATCTTCTTTTTAAAAATTAGATCTTTGTGACAAAAATAGCAAATGCATTTCACAGCTTCTCATTTGCCTTTTTACTTTTGTTACAGTGATTTTTATCCTGTAGAATCTTTAAAAACTTACTTTCATTTACTTGAAATTGTCAATCTATTTTAGGGTTTAGCATCATCTTTAGAAAGGTGTCACAGGCTGAACTGTGTTCTTTCCAAATCCATACATTGAAATCCTAAACCCAGTACATCAGAATGAGATTGTATTTGGAGACAGCCTTCACAGAGGAGATAAGGTGGAATAAGATTACACGATGGGTCCTTATTCAGGGTGATCGTGTCCTTGTGAGCAGAGGGGACGAAGACACCAACGTGCCCAGCGGGAAGACCACGTGAGGACAGAGCAAGGTGACCATCTCTAAGCCAAGGAGAGAGGCTGTTGGCCCTCAGAAGAAACCAACTCTGTTGACACCTTGATCTTGGACTTCCAGCTTCCAGAACGGTGAGGAAGGAAATTTCTGCTGTTTAAGCTCCCCAGTCTGGGCTCTCTTTTTATGGAGTGAGCTGACCACTACAACAGGATTTCTCACAATTGGATTTTTTGAAAAGCAAAGCATTCCATGTATCCTCGAGACATGTAGATCATTTCATAGTTACCTTTTTCTCCATATCTCTTCCCTTCCTGACCTTCTTTCGTGGGAAAACTAGCTTTCAGAAGGATGCTACTTCTTCTTAAGGAAGCGCCAACAGAGGAGTCACCAGCACTGGGTGGTGACTGGGTGTCCTCAGTGCAAACCTCATCATCCATCTGTGTCACCCCCTCTGTAGAGAACGCTGACCCCTGGCGGAAGGTGTGTGCAGCACGTGCAGTGAGCACCGAGTTGAGTGCCAAGTCTGGCCCAAGAGAATAAAGGGGGCGGGAGAAGTTCTCATTCGGTTCTACGTCCTAGAAACACATCCAGTAATGCCCATCCCCCGGACTTTACAGAGAACCCTCGATCCTCTGTCTGGCAGCACGCCTCAGCAGCCCAGGGCCACGGCACCCACAGGACCTTCCTCAACACCAGTGCAAGGCGGTGGCTTCTCCACCCCGCTGCGCTTGCGGTCCCCAGAGACAGACGAAGGGACACGAGCCCAGCTGGAAGAGAATTGTGTCTGTGCGGCTCCGGTTCCTGAAAGTCTGACTTTGTTTTCTAATCTTGCTCCTGGGCGGAATATTTATTCACTGTATCCTGCTCATAAGCGCATCGTGTAGCTTTCAAGAGGGGAAAATATCCTGGTTCATTGTGAGTTGATACTGAAAGTGTTTGATAAAACAGCCAATTTGTCCTCCTCCCCTCCGGATTTAAATTTGAGCTGACAGAAAGTCACCGCTGAAGTAGCTGGTCATGCATCAGAGTTGAAATCTAATGGGTCTTTGAAGAGAGTGTGTAAACATGGGGGAACAGTGTTCTAAGGGAGCAGTGTTGCTTTAGAACACCATGAGGCTTTCGTGCCTATGGACACTATTTAAATTTTAAATGGATCTTAAATAAGTTCTTTCAACCTCCCCCTTTCTTTCCTCTTACCACAAGAAGACATCAGCAGGGCTGCTCAGGATCGCCCAGAGTGATCAGCATGCACCATTGCCAGAAGGAGGGCAAGAAAGCGAATATGACTTCCCATCACAAACACTTCTGGTCACGTGAACAGGACTCTCTACTGTGTATTTCCAAGGATCCCTCAATACCCCTCTCAGACTCTGCTTGCCCTTTTGGATCCATCACATCTATGGACCATGATGATATTTTCTGGATTCATTTCAAATCTGCCTTTCTAGGGAGTTAGAGAACCAGACGTCAAGTGATTAAAACTTGGAACGCTAGATAATTAACACCACATGGACGGTGCTTCTCTTTCTCCCTCTAGCTCTACAGTGAATATCCAACATGTAACATAGTGCCCGGCCCAGACTAGGACTTGATACATATTTATTTAATGAACACGTAAAGAACCTTTTTCAAAATGATAGATGAAGTAGATGAGACCAACCACAGAATATATTAAAAACTGTGCAACACCTGGTCATGGTGGATAATCTTTTTAATGTGCTGTTGGATCCTATTTGCTAGGATCTTGTTGAGAATCCTAGCATCCATATTCATCAGTGATATTGGTCTGAAATTCTCCTTTTTGGTAGGGTCTTTGCCTGGTTTGGGGATCAGGGTAATGCTGGCTTCATAGAAAGAGTCTGGAAGTTTTCCTTCTGCTTCAATTTTTTGAAACAGCTTCAGGAGAATAGGTGTTATTTCTTCTTTGAAAGTTTGGTAGAATTCCCCAGGGAATCCGTCAGGTCCTGGGCTCTTGTTTTTTGGGAGGTTTTTGATCACTGCTAAAATCTCGTTACTAGATATGGGTCTATTCAGGTTGTCAGTTTCTTCCT
>NW_019154090.1:2590980-2661278 GCF_002288905.1 Enhydra lutris kenyoni | reverse complement strand
TTCATTCCTGGGCTACAAGGATGGTTCAACATTCGTAAATCAATCAATGTGATAGAACAAATTAATAAAAGAGAGAAGAACCACATGGTCCTCTCAATTAATGCAGAAAAAGCATTTGACAAAATCCAGCATGCATTACTGATTAAAACGCTTCAAAATATAGGGATAGAGGGAACATTCCTGAACTTCATCAAATCTATCTATGAAAAACCCACAGCAAATATCATCCTCAATGGGAAAAAGCTTGCAGCCTTCCCGTTGAGATCACGTTGAGGAACATGACAAGGATGCCCACTCTCACCACTCTTATTCAACATAGTATTAGAAGTCCTAGAAACAGCAATCAGACAACAAAGAGAAATAAAAGGTATCCAAATCGGCAATGAAGAAGTCAAACTCTCTCTCTTTGCAGATGACATGATTCTTTATATGAAAAACCCAAAAGACTCCACCCCCAAACTACTAGAACTCATACAGCAATTCAGTAATGTGGCAGGATACAAAGTCAATGTACAGAAATCAGTGGCTTTCTTCTACACTAACAATGAAAATACAGAAAGGGAAATTAGAGAATCAATTCCATTTACTATAGCACCAAGAACCATAAGATACCTGGGAATAAACTAACCAAAGAGGTAAAGGATCCTACTCGAGGAACTACAGAACACTCATGAAAGAAATTGAAGAAGACACAAGAAGATGGAAGACCATTCCATGCTCTTGGATCGGAAGAATAAACATTGTTAAAATGTCTATAGTGCCTAGAGTAATCTATACTTTGAATGCCATTCCAATCAAAATTCCACCGGTATTCTTCAAAGAGCTGGAGCAAATAATCCAAAAATTTGTATGGAACCAGAAGAGACCCCGAATCACTAAGGAAATGTTGAAAAACAAAAATAAAACTGGAGGCATCACGTTACCTGATTTCAAGCTTTACTACAAAGCTGTGATCACCAAGAGAGCATGGTACTGGCATAAAAACAGACACATAGACCAGTGGAACAGAGTAGAGAGCCCAGATATGGACCCTCAACTCTACAGTCAAATAATCTTTGACAAAACAGGAAAAAATATACAGTGGAAAAAAGACAGTCTCCTCAATAAATGGTGCTGGGAAAACTGGGCAGCTATATGTAGAAGAATGAAACTCGACCATTCTCTTACACCGTACACAAAGATAAACTCAAAATGGATAAAAGACCTCAACATGAGACAGGAATCCATCAGAATCCTAGAGGAGAACATAGGCAGTAATCTCTTCAATATCAGCCACAGCAACTTCTTTCTAGATATGTTTCCAAAGGCAAAAGAAACAAAAGCCAAAATAAACTTTTGGGACTTCATCAAAATCAAAAGCTTCTGCACAGCAAAGGAAACAGTCAAGAAAACAAAGAGGCAACCCACGGAATGGAAGAAGATAGTTGCAAATGACAGTACAGACAAAAGATTGATATCCAGGATCTATAAAGAACTCCTCAAACTCAACACACACAAAACAGATAATCATATCAAAAAATGGGCAGAAGATATGAACAGACACTTCTCCAATGAAGACATACAAATGGCTATCAGACACATGAAAAAATGTCCATCATCACTAGCCATCAGGGAGATTCAAATTAAAACCACATTGAGATACCACCTTACACCAGTTAGAATGGCCAAAATGAGCAAGACAGGAAACGACATGTGTTGGAGGGGATGTGAGAAAGGGGAACCCTCTTACACTGTTGGTGGGAATGCAAGTTGGTGCAGCCTCTTTGGAGAACACTGTGGAGATTCCTCAAGAAATTAAAAATAGAGCTTCCCTATGACCCTGCCATTGCACTACTGGGTATTTACCCCAAAGATATAGATGGAGTGAAAAGAAGGGCCATCTGTACCCCAATGTTCATAGCAGCAATGGCCACGGTCGCCAAACTATGGAAAGAACCAAGATGCCCTTCAACGGACGAATGGATAAAGAAGATGTGGTCCATATACACGATGGAGTATGATGCCTCCATCAGAAAGGATGAATACCCAACTTTTGTAGCAACATGGACGGGACTGGAAGAGATTATGCTGAGTGAAATAAGTCAAGCAGAGAGAGTCAATTATCATATGGTTTCACCTATTTGTGGAGCAGAACAAATAGCATGGAGGACAAGGGGAGTTAGAGAGGAGAAGGGAGTTGGGGGAAATTGGAAGGGGAGGTGAACCATGAGAGACTATGGACTCTGAAAAACAATCTGAAGGGTTTGAAGAGGTGGGAGGGTGGGAGGTTGGGGGAACCAGGTGGTGGGTATTAGAGAGGGCACGGATTGCATGGAGCACTGGGTGTGGTACAAAAACAATGAATACTGTTATGCTGAAAATAAATTTAAAAAAAAGATTAAAAAAAAAAACTCTGCAACACACAACAGAAAGCTAAGAAGACCTTAAAAGATAATGGGGTTGGGATGTGGGAACATGGGCTGACATTAGGAGATGCTTCTCCTCTAAGCTCATTAGGGCAAACCCGAAGTCAGCAGGCCACTACAGCCTGGCCGCTAGTGATCTCAATCTCTGAAATTGGAGTGAGGCATGCCAGGGATTGTTATATCAAGCATAAATCCCATCCACTAGGACCAGGATCATTCCTACAAACCATTGAAAAAATAAAGCCTCTGGCACACTACATGAAATAATCAGGCACCTTGACACAGCAAGACAACGTGAATAGAAATCAGCAGAAAACACAGGTGATAGAAACAGACTCACAGGGGGTCCAGCCATTGGAGTTGTTCAACTTTAAAGAAACTGATGATCACATTCAAGAAAGCAGAGCCTTTGAGAATTCTTAGAAAGAACCCACACAATACTTTAAAAAAAGAATTAATTGAAAATGCAGAATAGAAAAATACATAAACCTGTAGAATTAAGTTGGAGGATTTGATATAGATTGAATGCAGAAATAATTAGCAAAGTAGGAGATAAGCCAAATGTCAATGTCAAAAGGAAATCAGAGTGAGAAATTATGGACAGTACAGAATAGGCTATGAGACACACAGAGGGGACTGAGGGAAGGCCCAGGATGCTTGTAATTGGAATCCCAGAGAGTAGGGGGAGAACTGGGCAGAAGTGATACCATATTGGTGGAGAACTTTACAAAGCTAATAAAAGACAAAAATCACAGCCCCAAGAAGCTTTACAAACCCACAGTAAATTTTAAAAATGACACACTTGGGTATATTATAGTAAAACTTCTGATAATCAGAAACAAAAGGAATTTTTTAACTCTTAAAAGTAGCCAGAAGAAAGGGGCAAGTTTTCTTCAGAACCAGAATATTAACTGAAGCTGACAACTCTTTCCTCAGTAATAGAAATACAAGCCAGAAGACAATGAGGTCAAAGGACTGAAAGACAATAAGTGGCAAGCTAGAATTCTATACCTAGCAAGGCAAGAGCCTTTGGTAGTATAGAAACAGTAACTACATCTTCAGACGTAAACCAAATGGTTCTGTCATCACCAAGCTAGCACCGAAGGAGATGCCACAGTTGTTCCTCGAGCAAGAGAAGCCAGACTGAAATGAATATAATTTATGACATTCCTTTCCTCTAATATTTGAAAAACTAACTTGTAATATATACAGTTGTGTATGTCTGTGCTTAAACTACAAAGAAAGGAAGAGAGGGGATATCATAAAGATGGGGGAGCAGATCACCCCTTGGAGGGGGAGAAGTTGTTTGGCCGGATTGGAGGCAGGTGTCTGGAGTGCCGAACTTTTCTATTTTTTTGGTCTGGATGGTGGTGTCCTGGGTGTATATTTTCTGACCAGTCACTAAGATGTGCCTTTAAAAATTTTACTGTTTTCGGTGTGTGTCATAGTCAGAGTATCAAAATGTTTTAAAAATGAAAGAAATGAAAAAAACAACCTAGGGTTTGGGTTAAATATCCTTTCATACACATAGATCCAACAAGAAAAAGTCTTGGAGAAGACCAAGCAGGTCACACCTGTGCAACACAAATTGGCAGAGAAAAGCACAAGAACCTCAGTTCCCATATGACTCCAGAGCAAATCAGGAAGTGGAATGTGTTGAAATAAGCTGGGGTGGAATTCAAGTAGATCCTCTTATAATGAGAGAAAGAGAGATTTTAAATGTATTTTTAAAATACTGCATGTTAATTTAATTTTTTTTATTTTTCAGTTTATCAAATGAAAATTTTCGTCATCCCACAATTTAGTTACCTGATACTGTTGTGGTATATATTTTATATCTCTGTATTAAGTAAGGATATTTATCTATCTGTATAAACACAACCCAAGGTGTATAGAAGGTGTTCAATAAATGCTATTTTTTCTCCTTATCTTCATCATAGGAAATTACTTGTATTATTCAGGTGGACACCTGTGGTTCTGACCTAATGTTATATTAAAGGAAGAACAAGTCCTTTTTTTAATTCTAAAACATTATGGAATTGAATAGCTGCTGGTTTTACAGGAGTGCTGTCTCAGTGACGCATATGATTACCATCATCTGACGTTACAGAGCACCCACCAAGGAGCAGACACTGCACTAGATATAGTATGAACAATATTTAAGAGAAAGAGACAACCACAGCAACCTGCAGAAAAGGAATTGTTGATACAAAAGAGAAACTCTCCTTTCTTTGGGAAATACTTTTTAATTACATGTGGAAATATTTGTGTTTTCCCTGTGACATCCTTATTTAAAAAAACAAGATGAGATAAAGTGTTACAGGCTAGAGGGAAAGTAAGAAGTCAAGTTATTTCCAGTTTAGGGAAAAATTCGGAAAAGCAAGTACTATTTGTCATTCTTCATCCACCCATCTCCCTCTGGGCATCTCCTCTGATCTTAGAACCAGGACAGACCCCTCCTTATTACTGAGTGCCACCTTCATGTCGTAAGGGAAATCGGTGTTTCTCCACTACTAAAGCCTTTGTTTTTCAAACACACTGATCACATCATTTCATATCCAAGATCAAAGACCTTGATGATTCTACAGTGCCACCAGGACACTGTCAAAATCCTTAAATGAGATAGTCAGGCCCTCTTCTTACCGGTCCTAATCTGGACTAAAGCCAACAGTTCCCTCACTGGCTACAAATGTCAGCAACCGGAGATTAGAATCCCCTTGCACCATGTACTTCTGTGTCTCCATGTCTTTATTTACTATGCACCCATTTGTCTGAAAAATAACCCCTTTCATTACAGTTATAGCAAACTTCTCCTTATCCTCTCAGGTCTAATACAAAGTTGACCCTTAGTTTCCCTGTTCTCTTGCAGAAGTAACAGTGTGCGATCCTCCCACAGTCCTGAGGGAGCCCTGCTGTACTTCTTCTCCTTCATTTTACCCTGCACACTGCTCAGTGCTTTAATGAGTCTGTGTTTATTGATTGAGTTTGCTGTGTCAGGCACAGTCCCAGGCACCAGGGGCACCAGCTAATAGAAGGGATTGAGTCTGATTCTTTTGGTTCTTCCCTTCTAGAGATGGGAAGCAAAACAGGAGTAAGGTCATTTCGGAGAATGGTTAGGAAGACCAGGAAACAGAGAAATGGGCAGAAAATGGCAGGTGGGTATATTTGATCATGCAGGGTGGGAAGTCCTCTCTACTGAGACAACATGTGATACCATATCTGAATTATGAGGAGGAACCTTATGTGACAAGGAACCAGCATGTGATAAGGCAAAAACTCTTTCTCTAGACAAAGGAAATTTGCAAACACATGGATTAGGAGCATAGGGTGGGAAAGACTGGTGTATCTACAGCATGAACAGTGACAAGGGTCCAGAGCTACATCACACAGATTTCCTTGTATAACTCTCCTTAAGAAGTTTTAGTGGTTGCCCCAAAGGTCGCAATATATACTTCTAATTAATCACAGTCTGCCTTCTGGTAACATGAAACTCTCCCACATGTTGTGCCAGAACCTTATGACTCCATAATTCCAATTTCTGCCTTCCATCTTTTGTGCTCTCATACATTTTACTCATACTTGTGCTACTGACTTTACTGTTGACAGTCATTTAACCTTCAGAGTGCTTAAAACTAGTCTTCCATATTTACCTTCATTTTAACCATTTCTGGAGACCTTCATTTCTTTCTATAGGCCCAGGTTTCTGTATCATATTCCTTTCTTCTGAAAACCCTCCTATAACACTTATTTTAATTCAAGGCAGCTGGTAGCAAATTCTGTAAGTTCTTTGGGGAAAAAAATTAATCCTTTATTATTGAAAGATACTTATACTAAGTATAGAATTCTGGGTTGACCTTTTTTTTCCCCCCCAACTCTTCAAATATTTCACTCTATTGTTTTATGGTTTGCATAGTTTTTCATAAGAAGTCCTCTGTATTCTTATCTTTTTCCTTCCTATATCATGTGCTTTTTCCTTTGGATTCCTTCAAGATTTTCCATTTATCTTTAGTTTTCAGCAGTTTAAATATGATATGTCTAGGCATTTCCTTTTTTGTGATTCCCCCCCCCCAATTTGTCATGTTTGAGGACCTCTGAGCGTCTTGAATCTGTCATTTTATACTTTACTTGGAAAATTAGCTGGCATTATCTCTTCAAGTACTTCATGTGTCATGTTATCTCATGCCTTCTGCAATTCAGTGTATGCCTGTATTAGACCAATTTGATCTTGTTCCATAGCTCTGAGGTATTTTGTACCTTTTCCCCCTACTCTTTCCTCTCTTTGTGCTTCAGTTTAGATGGTTTCTAGTGACCTATCCTTAAGTGTACCGACTTCCCCACACTGATGTGTTTTGAGCCAACTGATACATTTGTTCAAAGAATTCTTCATCTCTATTGCCATTATTTTTATTATAATCTCCCTATTGAAATCCCCCAACTGTCCCTGCATTCTGTATTTTCTTCTATAGCTTTTGATATATCCATCATGGCTATTTTTGTTGTTGTTGCTATTTAGTTTTTATTTCATAATCATAAACCTCACTCTGAAATCCAGCTACATTTGGAGGGGAGTAAAGAAAACATGGAACCCATAGAACTTTAGTGAGAACACAAAGATTATAGGATATTTTGAGTATATGGGGAGAAGGGCTGCTCTCCTGAGCTACAGAAGGAATGGTCTGGTAGTTAAGATAAAACACAAGTCAATTTTATTAAATTTGTCCACAGTAAGCAAGGGTGATCTTTTTGCAGGTCTTGCCATTCCTGGACCCAAAGAGCTCCATGGCTTCCACAATATTCCCTCTATCATTCTACCAAAGACAACATGCTTGCCATCCAACAACTTGGTCTTGGCAGTGCAGATGAAAAACTGGGAACCCTTTGGTTTTGGGCCCAGCCTTTGCCATGAACAAGATGCTGGACATGTGCTTCAGAAGAAATTCTTATTGTCAAATTTCTCCTCATAGATGGATTTGCCACCAGTGCTATTATGGCCTCTGAAGTCACCACCCTAGCACATAAATCCCAGAATAATTATGTAAAAGCAGGAACTATTATAACCAAATCCTTTCTCCCCAGTGCTCAGAGCATGAAAGTTTTCTGCTCTCTCTGGAACTTTGCAAATAGCTCATAGGAGACACAGCCAAAGAGCTTGCCCTCCATGGCAATGCTAAAGAACATGGTGGGGTTGACAATGGCTGGGTGGCTTGGGAGGCTCCTGGGTGGCAGTGTCTGCAAGGACTCCATCATGGCCACTTTAAATCATTTCTATTCCCAACATCTGAACCACTCTAGTGCCTATTGACATTGATTGTTTTGTCTCTTGCCAGAGTTTTGTCCCATAACTTCTGTTTTACACCTGCAAGCTACTTACCCCTGAATGTCGTGCGTAAGATGATAGAGATTGAGGTAAATAGACTTTATGTTTAGCTGTGGTATTCTCCTTCCTCTGCTGGGCTGTCAGTGTGGGGGAACTGGGCATGGTTTGGGTTTTGTTATTGCTATGAGTTACTGGCTTCAAATTTCTCAGTATCATCTTACATTTCAGGTGTGGGCTGGTTTGCCAAAGGGCTTTTCTTTGTGATACCTCTCCATCCTCAGCTTTAGGAATTCCCTGGATTCCTGTGCCTCAGAAAGGGTCTCCATTACTTCTCCCAGCCCCGACTGAGGACTGCTGTTGCTTATTCCTCTGTGCTTGTTAGCCTGAGGGTGTGAGGCAGCTCTCTACCATTCTCATCCAGCGACAGTCTTGGGAAGGCACTGTGTTCCCAAATTTGGAGGACAGGACTTACTCATAAATCTTGCCCTCTCCTAACACCAGGAAACCCATTACAATCTGTGCCTGTGATGGACTCCTGCCACTTCCCCAGGGGCAAAGACTTCTTTTCCTTCCTCCAAACCACAATGTGTCATGTGTACCCAAGTATCACCAGGTTTTCCTTCCCCGCCCCCAGAATCTTAAGACTTTAGTCTTTGGGGTAAGAGAGTTCAGACAGGACTACGTGCTGCCCCCTACCTGTAGTATCCATTGAACTTCTGCAGACCACAACACTGAAAGAGTCTCCCTCCAGCCTCTCACTCTCAGTCTTTTTCTTAAGTTCCAGGTGGAGGGCAATGGAAAAGAGTGTGCAAGTAGGTGCCCCCTCCTTGTGTCTACAGTCCCTAGGGGATCTGTATTCTCAGACTATTCCACACTCGTTTTTTACTCTCAGACTATTCTGCAACTCTTCAGCATTTCACTAAAGATTTTTCACTCCGTTCTACTTGCCTGCTTCTGTGGCAGCCCATCTCACTCCCATGGTCTGCCCTGGTAAATCAGTGATCATGTGCCATCTTCCTTGGATTTTGCTTTCATCCCTTGGATTTCAACCTAGTTGGTTGCCCTGCAATCTCTGATTCAAATAGAGTCATGGCTTTGTAGATGCTTTTTTTTTTTTAAATGAGTAGAAACAATGTTCTTTCCAGCTTTCTCTATTGTAGGTGAAAGTTGGAAGAGCCATATAGTCTATTAAGCCATGATGGGAGGTGTGCATTGCACATGTACAATGCTGAGGAGAAACTTATGAATTCGACTCATGAATCAAGAGTCTCCCATTATTCCTGAGGGTGGGTTATACTGATTCATATAGTCTAGTCTTCAAACTCAGCCCAGATGATCCTTTTAAAACAAAAATACTCCCTAGCTTTCCATTGCTCTTAAAACAAAGCGTAAGCTCCATGTTTATTCCTTGGCCAATGTAAATCTGTATTTCTCTACTATTTTCCCTCTTGCTCACTGCACTATAATGGTACTTGCCTTATTTCTCAAATATAGCAAATAGTTTCCCAATTCATGCTTTTGAGCCTGTTGCTTCTTCTGTGTGGAGCAATTCCCCACCCCATTTGCAAGGCTCATTTCCTCTTTTCTCAAATGTCCTCTCTGCAGAGAGTTCTTTTTAAAATAGAAACTCCATGTCTTAACACACTATCCCTGATGCATTCTCCCTTACACTAATATATGCTCATATAGGCTCCCAGCAAGTAAGGTGTATATTTGTAATTTCCACCCTTGTGAAATGTGAGTTCCATGGGAAGATAAACTTGACTTTACTCTCTGCTACGTTCCCAGAAACGAGCACTTTCCAGACACTCGATATGTTAAGGACAACAGTATCAATGAAAGCATGCATTAACTTTTGTTAAATCAGCAAATCCTTTCTGCTTTTCACCCTTTGCAAAAACACACTATATGGAGTCAACCAACTGAAGAGAAACTCAAACAAAAGTCACTGTCTACAAACAGGAATTCAGTCTATTGAGTTCTGACTATGGCGCAGGCTCTGTGTGATGTAGTTGGTGTGCATTATCTCACTTGGTCTTTCAATGGCATTGCCTGCGTGCATCACCAAAGCCATTTGGCAGTGAAGAAGCTAGGCATTATTGTGGTTAGTTAGTGTTTAGAGTGAGAGGAACATGAGGTGTCAGTTGGTTTCTTGCATTTCTGTCTCTAGTATCATGCTGGTTCCTCAGCACGTGCTGACAATTCCCCCCGAATCTCACTGACGTGGACATTTACTGTTAATGTGCTCTGTCAATGAAAACCCATCCATCTTTGGGTCTGCTAACCCTGGAGGCCAGTGCTTGTCCAGGCCTTCTGCTCTATCGGACCAGGGATCATGCAGGGATAGTCCACTCCTGGAAAGGAAAGCTCTTTATGAGGACTCTGGCCTCAGGAATGTCTATCCAAACAGAGGCTCTTATTTTTATGCAAAACATAATTGAGTGGAACATATCAGCCCAACCAACTTTGGGATTAAGCCAAATGGCTACTGGATCCCCTGTTGCTCCAATTATAAGAGGCGATCTGATCAGCCCATGGAGACAAGAGATTCGAAAAAATTGCTTATTTTTCTCTGTACAGAGATGCACAGGCTAATTCAAAAATTGTCATCAAATTTCTGAATGGTGCCTTTTGGAAATGAGTGCATTTGTTCCATATAAATGCTAAAGTGAAGAAGTGTGCAAATGTGTAGGTTGTCCTAAGACTCCTGTTCATTCCTTATTACTTGTTTTAGGTTTACAATAGAGCTCTCTGAGCATTGGCTGGATGCATGATGACGTTATGGCCAATATTTTGAGAAATTCCAGTTGATTGCCCATATTAGTCAGGATTCCCTGGAGAACCAATAGGAGAGAGATAGATAGGCAGAGAGGTGATAGATAGGCAGACAGACAGACAGACATGTGCAGATTTATTATTGGAATTGGTTTACAATTATGGAGGCTGAGATACCTCATAATTTGCCATCTGCAAGCAGGAGACCCAGGAAAACCAATGGTGTAATTCGGTCCAAATCGAAGGGCCCAAGATTTGGGGTGAGGCCCCACAATGATATAAGTCTTTGTCTGGGTCTGAATGCCTCAAAATCAGGAGCACCCACATTCAAGAACAAGAGAAGATGGATGTTCCAGCTCAAGTGGTGAGAGAGAATTCATCCTTCCTCCGCCTTTTTGTTCTATTCAAGCTGTCGGTAGATTAGATGGTGTCCACCTGACCTGGTGAGGACACCTTCTTTACCCAGCCTGCTGACTCCCATGCTAATCTCTTCTAAAAACATACACACACACACACACACGCACACACACAGAAATTATGTTTCACCAGCCATGTGGGTATCCCTTAGCCCAGTCAAAGTGACCCATTAATTTAACCATCACACCACACCAGCCATCCAGGATATTCTAGGCAACATTCTAGAGATAAATGGAGATCAGATCTCAATAAGGCCACAGTAATCTGTTAGGACTGTGGCTTTCTGTGGCCTTGTTGAGACCCAATCTTCATGCATCTCTAGAATGTTGCCTAGAATATCCTGGATGGCTGATGTGATGGTTAATTTTATGGTTCACTTATTCCCCCCTAGAAGAAAGCCTGTTCAGGAGAAGAGCTGGTGGAAAAGCCAGCAGTCCAGTTAGCTGCAGCCCAGTTGTACCTCTCCTTGAGACTTTGGCTCCCTGCAATAATCTTGGGACCTTTTACTTACATCTAGAGCAGTGTTCCTCCTTGTTTTCTACCAAGTGAAGAGTGTCCTGAGAGACGGCTAAGACAAGACGTTCTACTGGGCAAAGAGTATGTTTGCTCTGCTGGCCCACTGTGGTATTGTTCTACTCCTGGATGAGTGTATTTAGTCAGAAGACTCTGGATTTATAAACGTCGGACCACCCATACTTCCTCTAGGCAGGAATTTGAGTAATGAACGGAAATCAAATTTGCTTTGTCTGGAGATTGAAAGAAGAGCGGGAGGAGAACCTCTTGTTCTTAAAAGGCTGGATTGGCTGTTCAGAATGTCACATGGACAAAGGTCCTTAGTTTGACTCTCTCACCTTGCAGGCGGGGAAAGGAGGCTGGCTCCATGTGGCTGCAGGAGAAGGACCCAGGACTTACCCTCCCACCTCTGAGACCAGTATTAGCCCGTTTGTGCCACACAGAAGAGTGAAAGTTGGGTAGAGAATGGTTTCCTGGCTGGAGTTCTTGAGAAGTCCATGTCTGTGCTGTCCGTAGGCCCCTGGGATTTTATTCCGTTCCCCTGGATCGGTCAGTCTTCCAAAATGCCTCTTCCACTACTAGAAGATAGCAAAGCCTTAGCGTACTTTTGGGCCCTACTTGGAAGGAGGCTGAGGAATGGTCATACTGCATACAAAGTGCTTGACAGAATAAGGGTGCATACCTGGAAACCCTAGAAGCCGCTTTTGCCTCTCCTAAATGAGATCCATGGGATTATGAGCTTTCTGCTGGGTTGGAATTGGTCCCTAAACGGAGCTGAAAACATGCCTCTTTCTCTTCCTGCCCTAAATTGGAAGCAGGATTTGAAAAAGCATATTAACTGGAAGAGAAAAACATGCCCAACCAGATGTGATTTGAAAGATGAATTCATACAATTTTTAAGGCCATTGAGTAAATATTTATTACATATGGACCTCTCTAGCTCTTGGGATTTTCAGAAACTGTTCTCATTTCAAACATTCACTCTCATTGCCCATTTCTGTAACTTCATATATCTAGGAGCTGATTTTCTAATGCTGACTTCTGGAATATGATCCCTGCTACTTTAAGGGATGTGGAGACTTAAATCCAAGGCTTGTCCTCCAAAGTTTTCTGTCTGCTTGGAGAACAGCCTGGGAAACAGCACGAGAGACATCTCTCTGCAGGACGGGACTCGGTCCCAGGAGCGGGATGCGACACAGAGTGTGGGCAGTGGTCTCAGCGGCGAGTCTCTGGCGTTTGCTCTGTGTCTGGCTGTGCCTTCCAGCGCAGTGGACAGAGGACACATAGCTCAGCTCGTGACAGTGCGTTGCCAGTTAGTGGGGCTTTGTCTCCCCACCGGAACACCATCCATGCCGATGGCTGAGCCAGGCATGAGTTGGTTCCAGAGAGTGAGGCTGGAAGGCTCATTTGCTTCCTGGAGGACGATGGTACCATAAATCCTTAACTGCGGTCTCTGTCCCATCTCATCCCCATAGCGTGGCTGGTGCCCGAGCCTGGGGTGGATAGATCTGTTAATCCCTTTATCCGTTTTTGTTGACAGCTCTGTTCCCGCTTGGGTCACATGTCCCCGAACTACCCGTCAAGAAGGACCACGCATTCTTACTCTGCTGTTTAGGGGGTGTCTAAACCCACGTCTGTGGGGCTGGGGTCTCCCTCATTCTGCCGGTTCTGGGGCATCTCTTCAGCTTCAGGCGTTTGTCATTTTGCGGCAGCTCGATGTGAATCACTGGAAAACACAATGAGCCTTAGAAGCCACGCCTGTGCAAAGTCCCTTCCCCATCCCTTCCCCATCCCTTCCCAATCCCTTCCTCATCCCCTTCCCCGTCCCTTCTCCCATCCCTCCCCCATCCGCCCCCCCCCGACCCAGGGAAGCAACAAGAGCTTACCCATCTCAGTTCTCCAGGCCCCAAGACTGCAACTTCCATAAATTCCGAGTGATTTTCTTCACCCTTGGTAAAGGAATCATCCCCACTGACAACTCAGACTTTTTCTCAGTACAAAGGGCTGCGAGAATCCTAGGCTGGCAGAGCACAAAGACCACATCTAAGTAAAACCTGCCAAGCCCCATCCTCCGTCCCCCACCGTGCAGGTGCCAGTCACCGAGCTCTATGCTCTCTGCCTCTGACAGTCTTCCTTGTAGCCTGACAAGGTGAGTTTCATTATTATCCTCAGTCTGAAGATGAGCGAATTGAAGCCTGCCAGGTTAAATAATTCACCTCGGTCCTCTCTGTTAGAAAGAGACAGGGGGGTGCCTGGGTGGCTCAGTTGGTTAAGCAACTGCCTTCGGCTCAAGTCATGATCCTGGAGTCCTGGGATCGAGTCTCACATCGGCGGAGCGCAGGTGTCTCTGCTCGGCGGGGAGTCTGCTTCTCCCTCTGACCCTCCCCCTTCTCGTGCTCTCTTTCTCTCTCTCTCTCTCTCTCTCTCTCAAATAAATAAACAAAAATAAAATCTTTAAAAAAGGAAAAGACAGAGCTGGGATCCGAGCCGAGGACTGTGCCACATGCCCCGTCCTCTTCGCCACCGTATCAAACAGCATCCCGTGGTTTCTCTGGGACCACCTCAGGCCTGATGCCTGAGTGCTCTAGAAGATACTAACCCCAGCAAGGAGTCATCCCGCCTCTACTTAAACAACCATAATCCTGGGAAATTCCTGATTTCTGTTGTTTCACGGGTGAAGTCATGGCAACTCCCCCAGAGTGCTCCTCGGTCATTAGTGTAAGTGCAGTTTCCTTGGGATAATCACGGAGCTTCCTTGAAGAAAACCAATTAAGTATTCGTGTGTATTGGAACGACACCCAATTAAACAAAGTTAAGTGGATGTCCCTGCACGACTTCTCAGAGCCTTTTCTGTGTTAACGTGGGTTGTGAATCTTTAAGAAGGAGACTGATGTATTATTCAGAATGTGTTCAGCGCGTTGCACTTGGATGGTTTCTTGTTTGTGAAGCACCTTGTGGCATGAGAGTAGACGACTCTTCAGGGGAAACGTGCTACAAGAAGAGCAGAGGACTGTGTAACCACGGCTCCTTATCCACGGTGGCAATTCTGCAATGACCCCCCACTCCCCACCCCAGCACTGGGCCAGCCAACATAGAGCCCTTGTTACTAAGGGGTTATGTACGGAGAGAATATTCTGTCTATAGAAAAGATATTTTATACATTATATGTATATTTGATCATCTTAATTATTAAAAACAAGTCCCCTGGCACATCCTGTTTTCTTTATTTTATAAATGAGAAGATGAAGTTTGGAAGTATTAAGTGACATGCCTGAGCACCAGCCTTCCCACTAACAGGTATCGGCGTCGGGATCTGAACCCTGACCACCCTCCCCGAGCTGGAGTTTCTTGCCCCAGTCACACTGCCCCCTCCCGTCTCCATTCTCTGTCCATCTCTGGGAGGGTCTCCCTTCGTCTGCCTCAGCCGGGAACACGGTCTTGGATGGCTCCCGTTTTCACTGCTCTGTGATTCTGGCACCCAAGTTCTACTCCAACCAGGAGAAGCTCTTGCAAGGTGATGGTTTGGAGCCGGGCAGTTATCGCACCTGAGTGCTGCGGAGCTTTGTCCGGAATCCCAGAGAGCTGCCTTGACATGATCTGCGGACGACTCAGAGTGTGGTCTGTGGACCAGCAGCACCACCGTCGCTGGCAGGCTGGTCGGAAATGCAAGCTCCCAAGCTGCTGACTCAGAGTCCACATCGTACCAAGGTCGCCAGGTGATTTCCTGGAACAGTAAGGATCGAGGAGCGCGCTGCTGTGGCCGCACGAGAACAAGCTCGGGGTCCCCTGGGTGAACAGCTTGACACACGTGGGAAGTCAGGTTTGGACGCGTCGACATCAATGCACAACACGTTTGTGGATCCCAAATTGTTGCTTTTTCTAAGGTGGTATCATGGGGGGAATGTATTGACAAAGCTACTCTTTTATTTTTCTTTTCCTTTCTTTCTTTTTTTTCTTTGTTTTTTCTTTCATTATTCTTTTTTTTTCTTTCTGTATTCTTTTTTCATTTAAATTCAATTAGCCAACCTATACTAGATCATGAGTTTCAGAGGTAGAGTTCAATAATTCATTGGTTGCTTATAACACCCAGTGCCCATCACATCACATGTCCTCCTTAGTGCCCATCCCCTGGCTACCCCATCCCCCTCACCCACCCCCCCATCCAGCAACCCTCAGTTTGTTTAGTATAATTAAGAGTTTCTTATGGTTTGTCCCCCTCTCTGATATCTTTCCACTCTGTTTTCCCTTCCTTCCCCAATGATCCTCTACGCTGTTTCTTATGGTCTGCATACGAGTGAAACCATATGATAATTATCTTTCTCTGACTGACTTATTTTGCTCAGTGTAGTCCCCTCTAGTTCCATTCATGTCGATGTAAAAGGTGGGTATTCTTCCTTTTTGAAGGCTGTGTAATATTCGTGTGTGTGTGTGTGTGTGTGTGTGTGTGTATCACATCTTCTTTATCCATTCTTCTGTTGATGGACACCTTGGCTCTTTCCACAGTTTTTGGCTATTGTGGACATCACTGCTATGAACACTGGGGTGCAGGTGTCCCTTCATGTTACTACATTTCTATCTTTGGGGTAAATACCCAGTAATGCAATTGTTGGGTCGTAGGGTAAGAAGCTACTCTTTTATCAAGAGGCTTTTATCTTTTTATCTGCTTTTTAATTAAGAACACAAGTATAATTACAGAAGTTACCTGAATTGGGCCACCCCTAAATTACAATATTCATACACGTGGCCCTGGAGCACACCCAGATCTTCTCTCCTGAGATCTCCTTCTCTCCTGAGGAGATCTCCATCTCCTACTGGTGATGGAGTCCCAGGCACATGCATACATTCTCAATCGTGACGACTCACAGTGTTTTGTAAAACACAGATGTCCAGGCTCTACCCAAGAGCAACACAGAAGCTCTGGGAGTGAGGGTCAGGCATTGGCGTGTTTTTAAAGTTTCTCTGAGTGATTCTAACATATGTCAGAATGGAGAACCCCTGGCCACGGTTTGGTTTCAGGAGGACATTAATTCGGGGTAATTCAAAAAGAGGAAGCTAAGTTTTCTAAAGCCCTCAAATGTTCCAAGGTCACTTACAATCCTGTGGTTTTCATCACACATGGGTATGAGTGGCATCTGGAAATCACCTGAACATGTGTAGATACACACAAAACTCCCAGTCTCCATCCCAGCCCTTATCTGCTTTTTAATTAAGAACACAAGTATAATTACAGAAGTTACCTGAACTGGGCCACCCCAAAATTACAATATTCATGAAATATTGGCTGACTGAGTCCATTAAAGCATTTTTTTAGAAGTCTGCTATGCATACTTAATTTTAAAACACATGCATATTTAATTTTATCTTCACTGGTAATGTATTTATAAAAATAATAATAAGCAACATCCTCTGAGGACAGAGAAAATAAGACAGATGGATAGGGAAATATCAAAACTGTCAGAAGGAACTCCCCATTGTGTCTTTATAACCACGAATTGTGTGTTTTCCCCCAGAATGTGGATGAGACCCTACATCCTCGCCATGGGGTTTGTCAACACCCCAGGACCATATAGCATTTTCATGATGAGGCATTTTCCCAGCCACACCCAAGTGTGGGGTAAATAGCGCTTCATTGTCATCTGGACAGTGTGCGTGTGTGTGTGCGTGTGTGTGTGTGTGTGTACTTACATGTCAGTGAAATGGGTGACAGCAATGATACAAGAAAAGAGGAAGGAATCAGGATTATTTTGTCATTATAAGGTACTCACACCCCTCCTGTGATGAGGTTGAGTGATTTAAAGGTGAAATCACATTAAATGTTCAGTGAAGACGACAAATGGTGGCAAAGAGAGTGGAAGGCAGTAATGAAAGAACCAGAGCAACAAACAGAAAACAGGAACAAGTCGGTAGTCATCCAACAAGATCACAAATCCCTGTGAATGTCAGTGGCCTCAATGTAGCCATTAAAAGGCAGAGGTGGTCAGAGTAGATCAAAAACCAAGACTCGACTCTATGTTGTCTAAAGAAACTACTTCAGATATAAAGACACATGGAGATTCAGAGTGAACGGACGGAGAATATAGACCGTGATAACACAAATCTGAAGAAAACAGGAGTACCTACATTAATTTTAGAAAAGCAGATTTCAAAGCAAGGAAGTTTGTCAGGCATTCCATGGGATCGAGGAGCCGATTCTCAAAGAATGCGTAACAGTCCCTAACAAGTTTGCGTCTAACACAGCACGTCAAACTGTGTGACAAACACAGAACCGCAAGGAGTAGACGAGCACATTATTGTAATTAAGACTCCAACATCCTCTCTCAGAAGCGGGCAGACCCAGGAATGGAAAATCAGTGAGGACTTGGTTGAACCCCACACCTGTGCCAACCAACTGGGTCTAACGGACACCCACAGACTAGTTCTTCCAGCAAGAGCAGAACACACATTGTTCTCAAGGTCACACAGAACTTTCACCAAGGTATACCACATTCCGGGCCATAACACACACCATCACAAATTTAAAAGACTAGAAAAGAAACACTGTCTGCTCTCAGACCACAATGGAATTAAAAATGGAAATCAATAAGAAAAATAAGATTTTAAAATCCTAAAATATGTTGAGAAAAAAAAAAAAAAACAACAGAACTGTAAAAAACAACCACATAGGACAAAGGAAAAAAATCCCAAGGGAAATATAAAAATACTTCGAATGAAACGAAAATTCAAACACAGATTATCAAAAGTTGGGGGGAGGCAGGGAAAGAGGAGCTTAGAGGGAAATTTATAGCAGGAAGGGCGTAGATTAGCAAAGAAGAAAGACCTGAAATGAATAATTTAAGTTTCCACCTTGGGAAACTGGACAAAGAAGAACAGATTAAATCCAGAGTGAGCAGAAGAAGAGGAAAGCCAAGGACGGGTGCGGAATTCAATGAGACTGAAAACAGGAAATCAACAGAGAAAACCGATGGAACCCAAAGCTGGTTCTTCGAGAAGCTCAATAAAATTGAAAAGGCTCCAGTTAGGCCAACTAAGCAAAAAAGAGGGACAAGGGACAAGGGCATGGGTCGCTGTTGATTCAGAAGCTGTGTGTGCAGCAGGTCACCTGGGCTGGGCACCAGGAGGCCTGTTGAGCGAGGAGGACGGGCCCTCGCTTCTCGGGGCTGCACGTTGGCAGGGCACAGAAAATTCGAATAAACCTCTCAGTGAGACCATGTCAGTCGATCACGTGCTTTAAGGGCAGTATATCAGGGTGTTAGAGAGGATGACAGAGTGAGCCGGGGAGCTCCTTTCATGGGAATGGACAAAGAGGGCTTCTTGGAGGAGGTGATATTTGGACAGAGCCTGTGTGAGCAGGAGGATACAGAGTCAGAAGTAGGTGGCAGGGGGCGTCCAGAAGCCTCATTAGGGACATGTTTAGTGTGTCTGAAGGAAGACCTGTGGTGGCCAGAAGGGGGTCGGCAGGACGGGGGGCACAGACGCTCAGTCCTGCAGGTGTGGTGGGCGGGCCATGCCGAGGACGCTGGGATTCACTCCCGGTGCTCCATGGAGCCCTGTGAGGTTTCTAGCAGGGGTGTTTTAGGGGGTCTCTCTGAGAACAGAGTAGGGATGGGGTCGTAGAGCAAGCGGAGAGAAGGAGACCCGTCAGGAGGCTGTCAGAGCTGCGCTGGAGACAGAGGATGCCCGCGGGGACCAGGATGGTGACCCCGCAGTAAAGGTGTGAGGACATCTGGGGATAGAGCGCCCAGGGTGCGCCAGCAGGGGGGATGCGGGCAGTGTGGGAGGGGCGGGGCCATGCCCATCCCAGAGGAACAGGGGTGGGTGTGGCTGGTCCTGGGGACGGGAGGCGCTGGGTGAGACTGCACGGTGGACAGTCCAGTGGGGAGGGTGCTGCAGACTCCACGGGCTCACAGGACATCGCCCGGGAGCCACAGCCTGAGGGACGCCACTGGGAGGAGGGAACAAGCCTGGCTGAGTGCTTTCAAGAAGTAGATGCCATGTGTCAGCTGCTCCGGGTGTGACTCTGGTTTGTGAACCTTTAACAAGAGGGGCGTTGTAACCCGGCTTGCTAGTGGCAGAGCTCAGACCTCCGGGGGCCCCTTTTCTGGACTCATGTCCTGCTAAGGCTCTGTCCCCTGCTAAGAACGGGGATCCGCATGCTTCCCGGTCGGCGTCAGGAAGTGACTGTGGCAGCTGACGTCCGTCTGGCCACGGCTCTGGGAGGGAACGTGTCCAGAGAAAGGCCTCTAGGGTGTGTTCTGGACCTGAGAAGTCCACCGGCTCTGGGAAGATAAGTGGGGACTCAGATATGGAAGAAATGAATCTAGAACCCTCTAGAAAGCCATGGGCAGGACTCTGGGCTTCCGTCAGAGGCTGTCAGCAGCCCCCGTCAGTGGGTCTGTTGACAGAAGTGAAGATATTTCAGACCAAAGTAAAGGAGGACCTCAGCGTAGCCCCAGGGACTACATGGTGACCTCACCAGAGCCGAGGCGGACGTGCAGACGGTGAGTAGCAGGCAGGAGCTGGCAGGACCGTTCCTGCCCCCCAAAAGACTTCTCCAGTCCCCAGCCTGATCCCGCTCAGCTCCCCAGCTCGGCCTGCCTCCTGGCATCTGGTGGCAGTTCTCTCTCCCGTGTCCTGTGTCCGTCCCTGCGGCGTGCGTGTGGCTGGGAGTGTGGCCTCTGTGGCTTCCCCATCTCCGCTGCATCTCCCTCTCTGGTCTCTGTGTCTAGGGCCTGTCCTCCTCTCCTTCCCCAGGGCTCTCTGCCGGGTTGTCCTTCCACATGGCCGAGACCTCAGGCCCAACACCTGAACCCCCTTCCAGGCTAAGTCCTCTGCACTGAGTAATTGCAACCTGATGGCAGGCATGAGGGTCCGTGGCGTGCCCTGTTCCAGTCAGCAGGTTCCAATCTAGAAGGTTCTATTCACTTCTTCCATGTCTGGGTATCCACTTGTCTTCTTAGAGCTGGTGGACTTCTCAGGTCCAGAACACACCCCATAGGCCTTGCTCCAGACTCAATCCCTCCCAGTTAGCAATGGTCAGTGGGAGGCATGTGGCCCTCCCAGTATGGTTTCCAGGCAGCCGCCTGTGTGGAAGGGGAAGGGCTTCCTTGTGGAGGCGAGGGCTGTGGGCAGGAGGGAGGCTCCAGGGAAAGGCCCCTCCTGGACTGGTTTCGCCTGCTGTGGCATGACCGGCATGGAGGCGTGAAGCTCTGGGCTGGTCTTGGCGTGTGGCTTGGATATCTCACCCAGCACCCATACCCGAGGAGGTGTCCCCAAAGAGAAAGATTCAACCGTGGCAGAAGCATGACAATCCTGGACATCTGCAAACTCTCAGACACGTGCTTTCTCCTGCTCCCAGGCCCCGTGGACAAAGACAAGGGCCAGGCAACCACTGCCGGAGGTGTGCACCGTGACTTTGCCGAGCCTGGACCACGGCATCTCCGGACCCCAGAGAATGTTCCACGAGTACCCACGTGGGCTCGGACATGTCTCCTGGCCACGTGCTGCGCCGCTCGGCCAGGGGTGGGAGGGGCGCTCTCGATGTTTCTCAAGGTTAGATGTTATCTGCACCAGCAGATGGCTAGTTAGCTTGTAAGAGGAACAAAATCGTTTTAACATAATATTTCACAGAAGGGAGGAAGGAGCCTCACATCATAGGACCCATCGTATCACTTAGCTCAAAGGCCGCCCCGAGCTTTCGCTAGGAGTGTGGGATAGGAAAACCGAGAGGACGTCCTTGGAAGTCCGCGCCCCTGTCCCCTGCTTCCCCTCCTTCCTCACACATGGGCCTCCCTCCCGGGCCTTTTAGTTTTAGTTCTAGACATTCTGTAGTTCTGCTCGTGGGGCGTTTTCCCACTTTGGGCTTTTCTCCCGCCTTTGGGCTTTTATTCTATTTCTATGGCTACTAAATTCCTGACGCCAGATATCATTCATCTCTTAAATACAGGTATGCTCAGCAGACAGCCCAGATGCCTCCTTCCCTGCTCAGAGCCTCTCCCCATGTGTCTTGAGTTCTTTGTCTCTCTGGCCTCCAGGAGAAAAAGGTGAATTTTCAAAGCAATTGTTTCCATGATAAAAAGGTAGGACCTTCCTGACATTTCATGTTCTGTTCAAATTTTTTGAAACAGAAGGAAAAGTAAAAACAACCCCCACACCGTATTTCCCCAAATTTTGCCCCTTAGCTAATGCTGCTTTCTTTAGACAAATCAACTCCATACATCTAAAAATAACGGTGTCAGGAAGGGCTTAATGTCATGAACACAGGTGCAAAGCAGCCCCCTTCTGGGAGCAGGAGGGCGGCCCCAAGCTCTGTCCAGTGTTGTTTGTAGGACATAGTCTGAGCTCTGGGCGGTGTCCTTGTCCCCAGGGCCTCCAATTTCCAGTCCCTGATGAGAGCGGCGTGTTGAAGCCATGCAGACCCCAGACTAGAACTTTCTTATCCAGAGGTGAGATCCCGTTTCTCTGGGGCCACAGACCTGACATTTCCTGCCGGCCCATGGCCCTCCCACGCCTGCGCCTTCTGCCTCGGAGACCAGTGGGAATGGACCCGACTCAGAGCGTTTATTGCTGGGAGGGTCTTCAGCAGCCCCCAAGCCCTTCCCGTCAGGCCCGAAGCACAGAGCACTCGTGTGTCCTCCAGGGGGTCCCACAGCTCACCCACCGCTGCGCGGCCCAGATTTCTTAACCCGGACACCCCAGGTGCAAACGGCCAGGGTGCACTTCCGAGAGTAGGGTTCCTCCGGGCTGAGGGCGGCCCCTCCCAGGAAGCAGGGACGCGGCATCCGAGCTCTGACAGGCCGCTGAGCGAGCCTGGATTTAGGGACGCGTGGCTGGGCTGCACCTCCCCCCAGAGCTCCAGGCGCCCCGGGGCTGAGGCTTTACTTAGGAGGTTCCCCGAAGAAGTCCCGCCAGTTCATCTTCTCTCTTAATGAGGAAGAAGGAGCAATTCGAGGCCTTCGTGCCGACATTATTCAAAGTCACAGCGGCCGGAACCGCTACCGCTCTGGACCCCGGCAACCCAACAGTATTGAAAATGAAAACCCTGTAATTTGTCAAGTGTCGAGCTCAGTGTCAGATCACTGTGTTAATGGGATTGTACGGACTCCGGCGTCTCAGAAGGAGAGGCTGACGGAGCGCCGGGGAGGAGTGAGGACGCACGCTTTCCGGGTGCCTCTCCGGGGCCGAGACGAGCGCTCGTCAACTCAGAAACCCAGGAGCTCCATGGCTGTGGCCGCAGCTCAGCACCGCAGGGCGGGCCGCTGTGGCTGGTGTGGCCAGTGTGGCTCTGTGAGCGTGAGCCCCGCTCAGAGCTCCACTGCCAGGCTGGAGATGGAGCCGGCGGGGGTGGGGGGCCCGTCGCTGTTCATCCAGTACCTGCTCTGCCCCCTCCCCTTCCCCGTCTCTTTCCTCCCATCTGCCCAGCAATGCTCTGCCGTGGAGGCAGACTGAGTGCCAGGACGACGGTTCACTGGGAGAATGGGGCGCCCCCGGCCAGGGGCCAGCCCACCACACAAAGAGGAAGTCCATCCAGGGTCTCGGGGCTGTCCTGCATCTTTCCCCACGGATGGTGTGGGTTATGGCCGTGGCTGGGTTTCCGGCTGGATGGAAAGGCCCCAGATCTGCTGGGGGTCTCAGGGACACTCCTGAGTTGAGACCCCCAGGAAACAGACCATAGCTTAAGGAAGCCTCTGGCCAGTGACTTGTGTTTCTGTTACACCCCAGCTCAGGGGCAGTGGTTCATGTGGATCTGGGTGTCCCCTCCCAGCAACTCTGGGACAGGTGTCCCTGGCCATCGAGTTCCATGTGGGCCAAGGAGGTGGCCTTTCCAGCCTGGATTGCCAACATCACCTCTGCAGGGACACGGCTGTGTTTCAGGGCCCACACACCCTGGGCTTTGGCTTTGGACTCAGAAAGCCGTGTCTTTACAATGAGAAACTTGGCTCGGATGGAGAGGATTTCTGTGCCAGAAGCCACTGGGTGTCTCAACAGCAGGCGTGAGCTCACCCAGGAAGCCCGGCGTGCCACGTTCAGCCACACACGGGCCCCACTTGCCACAGGGCTCCTTTCCACTGACTGCTCTGGGGGGCCGGGGGAGGGCAGGCACTCAGTGTCCTCCTAGTGAGGACATAGGAAGGCTACGGGGGCAGGAGGGTGAGGAGGAGGGTGGTGGCGGTCCTCAGACAGATCTGCCCGGTTCCTGGGCGGAGGGCCCTCCCGGGTGGAGGCCACACGTGCGATGATGGAAGGAGCCGTCTCTCTTACTGGAAACAGACTCCAAAGCTGCACGTGGAGCCCCTCTTCTCCAGTTTCATTCTGTCGATGAGAGCAAGACTCGAGGGTTTCCCCTCTGAGAAACTCCGCCGTCTCAGTCACAATCCAGAAGTACAGGCCAATCGTATCACGTCTGTAATTCTTATTAGAAAACATTATGAAACCTTAAAAACACATTTAAAAGGTTCAAGGAGCCGTTGAACAGATGCCCGCAGACACATCGATCCTGAGGGAAAGAACCTCCGGCCACACCGGCTCCCTTCGAAGCCTCGATTCCCTCCGATCCGTTCTCCGCACGCGACGCTCACAGTCCACACGCTGAGGACTCACGGACGCCTGCGTTCCTGCGTCTGGACGCCGGGACCGCCATGAACTTTACTGTACGAAGGAGGACGGCTTCTTTCTCGCCCCACACCCTCAGTGCGCCCGTGCCGACGTCCTCGGCTCACATCTTACTCGTTTTCCGTGTTGTGTACGTTTCCGCCGTCTCCCTCTATCATGGAATTTATCCAGTCTTACCCCGTTTCCTTTGTTTCCCCACTACAACCAGTGCTTCCGGGAACATTCCAGAATAGGCCTCCCGACCCCCGTGTCGAGTTTCTCCAGGGCCCAGCTCTGCTGTTCGGTTTCATCTGTGCCGGAATTCCTGGGCGTCATCGACTTGTCTCGACATGCCTACGTGGGGATGCTGCGCCGTCGAGTCGATCTGGAAACTTTGTTTTTAGGAAGCTCGGTGCGCGGCTCGCGTGCTCCCCGGTTTTGAGCCCAGTGGAGTCGGGGGCCCAGGCCCAGCTTGATGATGCTTCTGAGTCTCCAGGATCCGTGGAGCCGTGGCCTCCGAAGGACGCGCGTGAACCCCGGCAACTGTCACTCTGTCGGCTTTCTTGGCGCAGGAGGTTCACCGCAGCAGGTGGGAAGGAGGTTGCTGATCAGCAGACCTGAAAATATGGAGGTTATCCTGGATTTTCCAGGCAGCCCCAGGGTAATCGCAGGCTCTGAAGAGTGGAAGGGACAGAGACAGGAGGGTCAGAGTGTCGTGAGCAGGGCCGGCCCTTCGGAGACGGGGGAGGGGCGCAGGTGGTCTGGACCGCAGGGAGGAGCAAGGACATGGGTTCTCCCCTTGAGCCTTCAGGAGGAGCGCAGCCCTGCGGACACCTGGGTGTCGGCCTGTGAGACCCATTTCGGACTTCCCTTCCGTAAAATAAGGATATTGTGCTGTGGACGCCACGGTGTGTGGTAGTCTATTCCAGCAGCCACGGGGGACGCAGACAGTTGTCATGTGATGGTGTCACGTGGAGTTAGTAACGGGCTTGACCCCACGAGGTTGGTGGCCGCGGTGACCGCCAGGAAGTGGAGCTGCACCTCCTCACTGACCTCGCCCTGCAGCCTGGTCTCCGCGGCACGTGGCGTTTCGTGGGGCCCCGCTCCTGTCTCGTCTGTCTTGTCTTGTGCTGTGGACGCGAGCAGCCCATGAGCAGGGACTGGCCACTTCCTAAATCCCCACACTGCATGTGGCCTTCGGGAAAGGCTGTGGCCAGGCTGCTCCGCTCCGGCAGGGGCTGACCTGTCCTACCGCCCCCTCGGTTGGCTGCGAGAGCCCCCCTCCTCTTGCTTCTCTTTTAGTGAGCGCGGCAGGAGGAGAGACGCTCTAGGCATGAAACGGCTTCCACCTGCTCCTACGCTTCCTGTGACCAGGCTCCATGCAGACCCTCTGAGACTGACCTCCAAGGACCTGTGTCATCCCTATGCGCCCCGACGCCAAGCCCTTCCTCTAGCCCTTTGCCCTCTCTCTGCCATCTGGTCCAGCAGCTCAAACCCATGAAGTCCTGCCCGTTTCTCTACGGCTCCCTGGGTGCCGTTCTCCCCAGGACACGTCTGCATCACTCACCTGCCCACCTGGGCTCTCAGACCTGCCGCCGCCTCCGTTTCTAGCACATTCTGGCTTTCTCAGAAAGTCTCTTTATTAGCACATCGCGTCTGCTCAGCCCTGGGATAGGGATTCCTGCAGTGTATGGGGTAGATGCCCGAGAATGAATGGACGGGCCAGTGGACACTTTAATGCAGGGGAGGATGTCGTGGGAACCCGGACCAGCCAACCGTCAGTCCACTCACGTCAGGATTCTGAGTAACACAGAAGAAGAGATATTCCCCAGCCTGCCTGGGGCTGGAGGGCTGGGGTCAGAGAGCCGTGCCTGCATGAAAGCCCTGCTGTGGGGCTGGAAGGACCAGCACCCTGGACTCTTCTGGGATCTCCCCACAGCAAGGCGCCGGCGGGCCCTGAGGACGAGGTCCCACACCTTAATCCCAGCCTTACCTGCTGCTCGCCCCAGCGCCCAACAATGATGCTCTTTAAAAAGACCACAAAATGAATCTTTATTAGAGAAAGAGTTTTTAATTGTGCGTGGATTTGAGGAAGGATTAAGCCGTGCACAGCTTCTGCACCCTTTCTTCACGTCATAAAATGCACGTCATGGCGTCCTACTGGACGGGCAGTCTGCGCCACATTGTGTGGACTTTCCCGCCGTACCCCGCTGATCGTCTGCTCCGGACCACGTGGCTGGCAGTTTCCAGCCTCCCCCGCAGGTGCCTTTTGTCCGGGTTCTCCCCTAGTTGGCATTCCCTCCCCAAGTGGCCCCAGGGGCTGTGACTTTGCACCGTTCTCTGTCCTTGGCTCCATTTCGGGGCCATCGGATCCCTGCAGCTAGCTCGCTGGAACATCTACATCTGGGAGAGGGCAAGTTAAAAAGACATTTACTACACGTAGTTCATCATCCCCAAATCACGTTTCAGCGTCTTGATGAAAGATAAATGAATAAAGAAGTCATCCTCAAAGACAAGGACAGTGCTACCAAGTTATTTCTTTCCTACCACGCCCAGAATCGAAAAGGAACTTTTTGTTCTTTTTTTTCTCTTTAAGAAACTAGTCCATGAACACTAATCCTGGTTTAAAAAAAATGCATGCTGCATAATTCATTAAGCTCCACAGGCTTCCTGTGCCCCCCACCATTCAGAAACGTGTTAACACTCAGAGCGAACGATTTTCGGTGTAATTAAGGAAATGAATTGTGTTGTGTAACTGCAGGACTCTGATCACCGAACTCCGTCCCAGCTGCCTCTTATCTTATTATTATTTTATCCTGCAATGTTCTACGGGGCGCAGGGTAGAGGAGAGGGAGGGAGAAGACAGTGTGCGGGAACCCCGAGAGACCCCAGCCCTCGAGGAGGTGGATGGACCTTGGATCTGCCTGGCGGGATGTCCCGTTTTCCTGCTTCTGGAAAACATACCCACTGGTTTTTCTTCTTCTCTTTCATTAATTTGGTTGTGATTGGTTTTATTCTGCTTTTGGTAATTCTGCAAGTCATGGACAGACTGGCTTCTAGAGACTGGGGACACCACAGGGCTAGCCCTATGGAATTTCTAGGCTTGACCAGTTGTTCCCGCGGCCTACCAGGCACTGTGGCATGAAGAAGTGTCTGCGGTTTCAAAGCCCCTTGTGGGTATCGCCGTGGTCTGTGAGTTGGCACGCCCCAGAGTTCATGCCCGGATCTGGCCCCTCCCAGGCGGTGGTATGAGCAGTAGGGCCTGTGGGAGGTGAGTAGGTCCCGGGAGTGGAGCCTCACGAAGGGACTGGCATCCTTCCAGGACACCCCAGAGGGCTCCCGTGTCCCTTGCACTCCCAGTGGACTCTGAGAAGGGCCATCACCTGCCCGTGCAGGCGCCCCAGTGATGGCTTTCCAGCACAACGGTGGGCCAGACATTTCTGTCCTCTACAAGCGCCCAGGCCGTGGTGTCTGCGCAGGCCACCCACGTGGACCAAGACGGGCGCGTGTTTACCCTACTTGGATGCGTGCACTCGCCGTGGAAAACCAGACGCGCGTGCGAGGACTCCCACCCCAAGGTGGTCAGCGGAGCTCTCTGGAGACACAAAATAGGGAGGATAACAGTGTCCGTTAATATGAGCACCTGTGCATGAGTTACAGTTCACTCCTGAGGAAACGACACAGGGCTGCGGAAATAGTGACCGATCTACGTTGAGAAAAACCTCAGGACATCGCAGGGAGTGAAGGAAGCAAGTTTTGAAGACTCAGATGATACAAGTCACCATGTTTCTGAAACACAAGATGCACACATAAATGACATAATTTTGTCTGTCTGCATAGATACGATACACGTAAGGTAATATGTGATCTGTTAACCACACCGTAGTTCCTTTGCTCCGTATGTGCATGTGTTTAATGTATGTACATACTTACATATTTATTCATTCTGGGCGGGGGCTGCGCCTCTGCCTCCAGGCCCACTCCAGATCACGTGGCCCAAACACGGACACCCCAGTCCGGCGGCCAAAAGCGTAACTGAGAGAGGCCGGTGTTTGCCAGAGGACACGGCACAGAAAACCTACTGAGTCCTTCTGAGACACAAGAATCAGGATGGGATTAGGACTCCAGATTCCACGGAGGCCGGGGCAACCTTCCTCTCACCTGCATGTGGCAACAGTTCCCCAGGCCACATCTGTGTCATGTTGTCCGCGTCATGGCCACTCTGTGGTCATGTTTGTGGGAGACCTTGACCCTCTTACAAATTGTCCAGTGCTGTGTGCATCGTTGAGCTGGGCCTGGTCAAGAGCCATGGCTTCCTGCCACGCAGTTTTCAGCTGTCATCCCCATGTTTGGAGATGCAAGAGGCCCAGAGCCCGCAGCTGAGCATGGCGGTCCGGGAAGGCCAAGGGGCCCCAGGGTGCAGGTAAGGGCTCAGCCTCAGCGGTCTGTGGAGCTTCCACTCTGAGCACCTGCTCTGGGATCTGTGGCCAGTCCTGTAGGGAGTGCGGCAGACAGAGTGGACGCCGATGGACCATGTGTTTGAACACAGGGACCCTGGAGGTCTGAGTCCTGGCCTGGGAGGGTCTTGAACCCTGAGGGGATGTGCTCACCTACCGGTCAAAGAGTGCGGCCGGGGGTTTACGGAGGTGACACTGGAGGACCCGGTAGGCGGCTGCTGACAACCCATCAGGGTCTCCTCGTTGCTTTCAGGATGAAGACCCCAACCTGCCATGTGGCTTGTTAGACCCCAGGGACCCTCTGCCCACCTCGCAAGCGTGCCTCACACTCCTGCCCCACACCTGAGTGCCAGAGCCCTGACCTGCTCTCGGGGCCTTGGCCCCCAGCCACAGGATCTGCCGTCCTTCATCGGGACATCATCCCTCTTCGCCCGGGGAATAGCCAGGGAAGAAGACAACTGGCCGCTCTCAACCAAGGGGGAGTATGCGCCCAGGAGACCTCTGCGGCCATCTGGAGAGGCTTTGGGTCGTCACAACCAGGCAGTGGATGCTCCTGGCATCCATGGGGTAGAGCTCAGTGATGATGCAGGAAATCCTACATGACCTTGAAGAGTCCTAGCACCATGCCAGGAGGGCTGAAGCGACAAAACGTGGGTTTAGACTCAGTCCAATGTCCCTTCCTCCCTGAAACTGTCTTCCACGGTTCTGAGCGCAGGTGCTCTGTCGAAACTCTCTAGATGCGTGGCTCAGGGTGCTGGTTGCAGCCGTCACTCTGCGTCTGTGTTTGAGGGTATGAGACTGGAGTCTCTCTCCCCAGCCGGCTCTGCGGGGCCAGGCACTGCGGAGTTACTCTCGCCCTGTGTGTCGTGCCTCACTCCATCTCACACACTCGATACGTTCCTGCTGATGGTAGAAATTAATAAACCGAGCTGCCGGTTCTGGGGACTTCCGTGGGAGCAGACTTGGGGATTACAGGACGTGTTTTCAAACAAAACATACTTTGTGGCCACACAAGGTGGGGGAGGATGGCCCAGAGTCTGCGTGCGTGGTGAGTGTGGTTCGTGCCATCTGTGGTCTTGGCCAAGAGCAGGTGTCATACAGGACGTGGGGTGAGGGACCTTTGCATGGGAGGCAGGGAGAGCCCATCGGTGTGAGCACTTGTGGAACGGAATGAGCTCTTGTCACAAAAAATCATTAATGGCGAGGGGGGTAGTCCTCTCCCTGTGGGGCTGCCCCCCAGGCACAGATGTGCAGAGCCTGGAGAGCATCCTCAAGGTCCTCGTGGTTTTCTGGAGCCTGATGAAAACTGCCGTCTTTCCCAAGGAGGGCTATTAAGAGGAGCAACAGCAGAACCAGAGGACAAGTCATTAATTACAGCAATTACCGTGGCATCCGTACCCTTCCCGGGGAGGTCAGGGGGACGCAGTTCTGCCTGCGCAGGGTCCATCAAGGATGACCGTGCCCCAGCCCTTCCCGCGTCTTCACAGTGATCCGCTTCTGCTCAGTACCCAAGCACAGATTTAACCCATAATAGTAAGTATCAAGTAGAATATGTTTAGCTGTGAATAGCAGAAATCCTGGTGAAAAGTGGCTAAAATGGGCAAGAGTTCATTTCCTCATATTGCAAATTGTCAAGAGGTAGTTGGTTGTTAGTTTTAGCTCACTTGTGAGACCCGTCACATACCCAGAGTTATTTTGTCTTAGTGAGCTGCCACCACCCTCCTCGTGTAAGGACTTTGGCCATTTCTGTCATGAGGCAGATGGACGCAGTGTCACGAGACGGCTGCCATCACTCCACCCATCAGCTCAGGTTCGGTGGGAAAGAGGGCAGCACCACAAACGCACTTGCACCTTTTACAAGAAAGTAGAGAACCTACTGGAAACCTCCTAACTTCCGCTTGCTTCTCACTTGCCAGAACTTTGTCTCCTGGCCAGCCCTTGCTGTGGCAGGATGAGAAAATAAATATTTATTTTTCAAATGTTTCTGGCATCAAGGGAGAAAGGGTTTGGAGGTGACTGTATCAGCCGATGAACGTCTTCTACCAGACTAGCCGATATATGATTTAATCCACATTGTCTCTTTTGCTGTTTTTTGCAAATGTTTCATACTGGAACGGTGAGGCACAATAATGCCACCCAGTCATTCACGCATGCACGCCGTTACCCACATGACAAGCATCGGTGGCCTGCGGTCTCCCAAGCAGCAGGACACAAGGTCCCTGTTTGGCGCCAGCCATCTGTAGGGAGAGCTGAGCCGGCTGTCGGCCATGGTGAGGTCTATGGAGGAGAACCAGGGGCAGGGTCGCAGGGGAGGCAAACTTGAATCGTCGAGTCGTGTTAGATTTTCTCAGAACAGGCCAAGTTGGAGACTTGAGAAATGGTAGGTCAGTCATCCAGGATCACGTGGCCACGGGGACAACATGCAGGGGTCAAAGGAAGTAAAACAGTTTCCAGCGGCTCGACGGCAGTCCAGAGTCTGGAACGGAAGTCAGTGCGTGACCGGGGAGGGGTGAGAGCTCGTGGCACCTGTTCCCGGTGCGAGCTCCCTCCTGGCAGCCCTGCCCAGAGGCAACTGAAAGCCTGGGCTCCGAGCGCCTGAGTCCCCCCACCCCCACAGCCTCTGAGCATCAGGAGGGAGGGAGAGAAGCAGGCTGCCCCTCTAGGGCCTGCTCCCTGTCCACGTGTCCTGTGGGCAACAAGCTGGGACAACCCCTGTTTCTCTCCGGTGTCCCCGCAGGACAGGCACCCCCTCACACTGGCAGTGCCAGCCGGAATCACACACGGTCCCCAGGCCCTCTGAACCCTCACCCTGGGCCCTTGTGGTTCCGAGCTGGGAGGGGGTCTATGGGTCCCGCCTGCCCTGGGGAAGGTCCCCAGGCTCCTCCAGGGTCTCAGTGGCTGCCAGAGGCTCTGGAGGCCCGGCCTCTGCTCCCCGAAGCCCATGTTTATTTATACCCGACTTCTGACGTGGACCCTGCCAAGATCCCATTAAAGATGAGTTCTGATTGATGAATTTTGTATCGTGCAGCAGAGCCTTCCCCGCTATTCCAGACTCCCTGCCAAAACATGACATGACGCTGGAAGCCAGTTTATTCACAATAAGCAAGCTACAAACTGCAATTAATGGGAAGTCTATTTCTGGGGATGTGCGCGGCCCGCCAGCGTGTTCGGAAGCAAACCACACCTGGAGCGGTGCGGACACAGCGGCTCACACGGCCTCGTCTGAAACCTGCAAGGGAAGCTGTTCAGATGGACGGTGGCTTCTGGGCCATCGTGAGGGGTGTGATGGGGAGTCTCTGCCCGAGGAACCCCGTTACCGCTGCTCTGCCCCTGCTGAGCAGGGAGCAGGCGACACGGACCTGCCGTCCTCTCCGTCCTTCCCTCTCATCCTCCCTCTGATGGGAGACTTGGAGCTTAGCCCTGGCTTCCAGGGTCCCCACAGAGACATTGCGGAGGGACCTGACCACGGCCCCGGCCCAACTGCCCTCCCCAGCTGGAGGTCGCAGGCCAGGCCAGCCCCTCAGGTCCAAGGGAGTGAGACCCCGACCCCGCCATGACTCGGCTTCAGGGTGACACCTGCTCTGCCCCTTCCCTGGAAGCTGGTCTGGGTGGGGGCAATTTTCCCCAGAAACATTGAGGGGCACGTGGCAGGTGAACACAGCTCTAGGGAGGAAGTGTTCCTCGTGCGTGCACATCACATGTACACACACACACACACACACACACACACACCAGAATGCACTCAAGCTTCCAGATCTGATTTGCAATTTGCCAGTTTGCAGGAATACGGGGGACAGAGAAACTGTGTTAAGCGATACCAGAAGGACTCTACAAAGTAGAGAATGCAGGGAGCTGTACAGGACGAAATGCTCTGTTTCTTCCATATATGCAAATCAGGGGTTTCAGCGTGGGCTCTGGGACACCCCAGAGACAAAAGCAGATGTGGTAGGGCCCAGTGCAGGGTGGGCACTTCCGGGATATTGATGGGAGGAATTAGATGTAAACGTGTATTTACGGAAGTCCCGGAAAACTGCCACTCCTTAACTACTGGACGGTACCAGGAAGCCAGTCATCATTTCAGCTGGACACTGGCGTTAGCTCACGTGTCAGAAGTCTGCGTTTGGAGGGCTGTGGATGGAGGATTTAAGGGAGAAGCGTGATGATGCACGGGGCTCATGGAGGGGAGGTGGCCGCAGGGGACACCAGACAAGCCACATGCAGTGTTGTCTCTGAGCAGTGGGGGCAGGAGGGTTCTCTGGAGTCTCCCTCCGTGTCTGCTCCAGAGCTTCCACAGTAAAAGTAAAGAAAACAAGTGAGTGTTGTGACCCAGGGACCCCCAGAGCCAGAGGCCGAGGCAAAGCCTTGCCCACCAGGAGCACAGATGCAGGGAGTAGGGCTACGGGACAGGGATGGGAGTGGGGATGTGGGCACTAGCTGGCCACCCTGCTGGACCAGGGCTCCCTCCCGTCTGCGGGGCTCAACTCAAAGCATCTCCTGGCCGCTTGCTCAGGAATCCGAATGGGGAGAAGCTCTGATTCATGCGGGTCCCCTCGGTCCGGGCTGGGCCCGAAATGTGGACTCCTGCGTACCTGCACCATGTATGGACCAGTGGCCAGGTCTCCACCGGCATCCCACACGGTTAAGAAATCCCAGAGCAGAAAGCAGAGCAATACAGGTATAGAAACCGAGCACAGGATGGGGACCAGGAGAGGATGGTCAGGCCACACCTGCCGTGGGGTCCTACAAGTATGCATGGAGCAGGGGCAGGACGTGTACTTTTGTGCCCCCTCCTTGCTCAAGGGGTCACACGTTCTTGTATTTATTGGACACTCAGGTTTCCTCTCCTACAGATCTCTTGTTAAAATATTCGGCCAGGCCTTTTTCCCCCTCTCATTTAAAAAAAAAGAAAAAAACGTAGTATTTTCTTACTCTGAATGTTCTGGGCTCACACTTTACTCTGGAGTGCGTTGCAAATACCTTCTCCTAATTCGTGAAGTCGGCTTTCATCACTCAAATATTTTAAACTTTGTTGTAGTCAAATTTATCAATCTTTTCTCTCAAGATTTTTTTTACTCTCCCAGTGAGATAAAGATATTATTCTATATTTCCTTTCAAAGCATTCATTTTTTTCACATTTAGGCCTTTAATCCATCTGGAATATATTTTCGTATATGGTGTTATATATGGATCTAAATATATCTTTTTCCATATGTCTCTCCGATTGTCTGCACACCAGCCACTTCAGCCCATCTCCTCCCGTCCACTCGGGGCGACGCTCTGATCACCGGGACCTGTCTTAAGGCCCCTGTGATTTCCACGTGGTCAGCCCTGCTGGTTACCTCCTCTGTCTTTGGCCCTGTGCTCTGTTACGTGGCTCTGAGAACCCATGTCAAGCTGTGCTAACTTGGAAGTTCTGTCTGGGATTACACTGAGTCTGTGCATTCGTCTGGGGAGAGCTTCAGTCTTCCTCCGAACGCTGCACCTGCTTTCCTCTCTGGTGGTACTGGTTGGCTGGTTCTCAGGCCCTCGCCCTGCAGGGAGGTCCCAGGGCTCAGGGCTGAGAGCTGCTGGCCCTGCCAGCACGGAACTGGTGGAGCGGGGACTCCAGCACGCTTCCTGATTGCCTGCAGGCTCATTAGAGACGACGCACAGGACCCTGTCCGTGGGCTTTCTGACTCTGCAGCCCGGTGTCAGGGGTTGGGTGTCAGCGGTTTCCAGAACTTTCTGGGTGATACTGGTGTGTGGCCAAGATGGAGAACCAGTGGTTATAGCATCTTAGGTCCCATCCTGGACTCAGACAGCACCTGCAGGGGAGGACTGTGCCTCCTTATGTCTCATGAGCATAGCAGGTGACATCAGAGCTGGGGCGGCTGACCACACAGGCGACCTCGTCACATGCCTATTGGATCCAGCAGCTGCAAAACCCAGCACTCCCGATTTCAGAGGACCGATAGCTTGTCCGTGCATCTGTCCGTTCTTCTACTCGCGGACACTTCACCGAGCTCCCCTGTGTGTTGAGATCTTCTCCCTGATCTTATTTTCAGATAATTTGCCTCACCTAAGATCACTGAGTTGTTAATGTTGGACTCTCCCTCTCTGATGCCTCCATGTCCGTGGCAGAGCAACAAAACTAGGTCAATTTCAAGTCCAAATAGAATTTTTAAAAATACGTATATAGTAAAAAAAAAAAAAAAAAAAAAAAAATTCAGGAATCCCCTCCCCCGTTTGGGCGATGCCTACTGAGTTTTAATGCAGCGGATGATGTCGTCTTTTCTGAGTCCCCCGGCCTCTCCACAGAAGCAAGATAGAAGATAAATGGCCTCATCAGCAGCCACCCCCGGGCACAGAGAAGAGGCTGATCTGATACGCAGCCTTCCATCATGTACACACACCATTCTCGCGACCGCCCTGCCGAAATCTGACATTTCCGGAGAACAGCCACAGCCCTTCTTTGCCCTCGCATATTCCAGAGAACGGCCAGAAATCCACACCCACTGCCCCCTCCTTTGAGCCCCATAGAGTTATAGAATTATAGAATTTCATAGCCGGCAGGCCCCCACGGGTGGCGGTGTCTACACTCTCCTGCTCTGGAGGAAAAAGCAGCTGATGCTCCAAGAAGGGCAGAGCTGTGCCCGGAAGCAGGGATCCTGCCTTTTCTCCCCTCCCCCACCATCAGCCAAGTCCCCCGGAAAAGGTGCCCTGGACGGCAGAGACGACTCATGCCATTCCCACCCACCATCTGGGCCAAATGAGTGTGGCGAAAAGGCAAACGCAAGCTTATCGGTTCAGCCAAGACAGCTGAGCTCACAAGCAGTGAGAAGGTGTGCACGTGCGGATGAAGCCATCAGCATTTCTCGTTCTCCAGGCCTGACCCAGTGCAGTTCAACGCACAAAACATGGACCGGCTGAGATTCCCGCTCCAAGATGGAACGCTCATCACCCACTTGCATTTTTGTTCACTTCCCAGATTTTTGTGACAATATTCAAAACTGTCCTCCAGCAGTCGGGAAATATTTATATTAGAGAAAGGTGTGATCTGCTTACTTGCAAGGTCAGGGAGCTCACGTGAGGCAGAAGGCAAGAGGGACTGGGTCACCTGCATGAACCCGGGGACGAGCAGGGAATGCCTGGCAAGGCAGGAAGAGATGGCAGCGGCGGAGGGGCCAGGAGCTCCAGGATACTCGGCAACCGTGGGAGGCCCTGGGGGCTGGGGGCTGGGCCTGAGGAGCAGACCAGTAAGAACCCCTTAGCCTGCAGGGGTCCCAGGGACCCCCTCCTCTACCCGGCAGCTTCCAGAGAGAGGAACACGTTCCTGAGAGCAGGCGCCCCCACTGCCACGGTCTTCCGGGCTGGAGGGGTGCGCTCACCAAGGCCGGTCCTACGGCTGGTCCGTGCGAAGATCTTGGGCTGATAGGGTCAAGGTTCATCAGCTCAGCTGACCGTGCGGCCCCGCCACACCCCCAGCCTGTCTGGGCACCCAGGAGGGGGATAAGCAGCCGCAGGCTCTTCTCTCAAAAAGCTTATAGCCTGGTTCCTGAAATGGAAAAACCACGAGGAATTTCAATGCCACGAGATCACTGCCATGATGGGTGCCTTCAGGAACCACCTGCATTCCAAGGTCTCGGGGACGGGGGTTCTCTCACAGGCCCTCGAAGCGAAGATGTCGGGCAGTACAGGTGTTTACGAGACTTCGGGTCAGAGAACTGCAGTTGGAGGTGGAATGACACTTCAGGGGAAATGGTCACTCCTGAGGCCGCCGCCGCCCTGTGGGTGGGGGGACAGGCAGAAACGGGAGTGTGCCACCCGCAGAAACCCCAGCAGGGATCCCAGGTTTCCACCTCTGCGACACCGTTGGTGTGTTGCTCACTTAATCACTTTATCGCAAGAAAATCCAATGAGGACGTTTATGAAGACACACACATAATTAATGGGGAGGACTCACTAATTTACAAGTCAGCTAATCAATACTGAAGTTAATCTTCTCAGGCGTCTGAAGACCCACAGCAGATCTCTCTGTCCACACAGCCGTCTGCTGGGGCTCCGCGGCGTCAGGTTCTCAGTGGCCGTGAGGTTGACGGCGTTGGTCACCATGTAGAAAGCTGATAGATCCATTTCTGCCGACATGATGTTGTCTAGCGTACCGATGGCGTATTAATGGGCCACAACCCGAAGATGGCACTTCTTGTCCGGAGCAAAGATCTACTTCTCTCTAGTTTGAAATTTCTAATCCAACTTTCTTTTACCCCATTTAGTTTTCTCTTTGGCTTTTATGTATTTGAAACATAAGGAAAACTTGGCTTGATTTTTTTTTTTTTTTATGCTTTATCATATCCTCGGAGAGTGCTGGAGAGAGACAAACAAGGCAGAGAGACGCGGGGGGGAGGTGTGTGGCGGGTCTGGTGACCGCTGCGAGGACGGTCCTGTGTGTCAGAGCTGTGGCACACATGATGCGAACCCATCTGATGGAAACCAGATGAGGAAGGAGGTGAATGGACCAGGTCAGGCGGTATCAGGGCCGATGGGTTAGGACTTGGGTCCTCTCAGGGACTTGACCTTCATGGGGCTCGGGGGATCACTGCTCTTCAAGATTTCCAAAGGTTTTCAAGAACAGTCAAATCTCTGGTTTAGGCAACACCATCAGACAGAGTTCTTAGCTGTGGCCAAGAGTCCAGCGGAGCTGGTTTACATAGAAAGGAACTCATCGTAGGAGCCTAGGTCGGATGGAGCATTTTCGAGGAAACCAGGGAATCCAGCCCCATGCCATGCAGCCAGGCCAGCGCCATCGGGGGATGACCCACCATGGGGGGCTGGGCGGACCTGGGCCGCCCAGGCCCCTCCCTGCTCCTGCGACGTGAGGGTCCCGACACGACACATGGACCACGGCCATGACGGCGCCATCTTCCTTCTGCGGGACTTGAGATCATCGGCGCGCTGGGTCGCCCGTGTACCACGGCTGCCCACAGTTGCTGCCTGTTGAGAGCTGTTTGCACACCGGTGTCTTACCTCCTGCATCCCAGAGCCCTTCAAGACACCTGGCCCAGGGTTCGGCACTAGATGCTGGGGGCTGTGGCGCAAAACAAAGGAGGCCTGGCTGTGGCGGGCGCACTCCCCCCGCCTCACCTTCTGCCCCCGACAGCCTGAGCTGCTCTCTGCTCTCCACACAGCCTTCTCTCTGACAAGCATTCTCTCCAAAGCATAGCAACGCTCTCAGAAACACCTTTATCCGAGAGAACAATTTAAACTGAGTGAACTCATTTGAGGAGCTGTTTGGGGAAGAACTGTGTTTTTACCAATCATGGATTTTGCAGCATCTGGAAGAAAGGGGTGACTGACACTGCTGGGCATTCAGTCAGGGGACAGTGCCTGCTGGTGTCCAGGGTTTTCCTGGGACCGCAACCTGGCCTGGTTTTTGTTCAGCTGTGTGATCCCAGAAGGGACCGCAGAGTCTTGAGAATGCTGGGTACACAGTGAACGTCTGACGGATGAATGAGAATGACCCCGTGAACTAAAGGGGGAGGGCAACTGGCCCTCCCCTTCATGATTCGAGAGCTTTCCCAGGTGGGTTCTTTGGTCTTTCTTCTCATCAGGTTTAATCAAATAAGCAAGATTCAAGTTGAATTTCAGCCCACAAAATTCAGGTGCACAAGAAAAGTCTTGACTTACCTTTAAACTAAATCAATTTCCGGGTCAGTCTCCCATTTTTGCAGGAGGCAGAGAGCAAATGACGGTTGGCTCAGGGTCCCCATCCTCCCCGACCTGTGTCCGGTCTGCATCTCACGGGACCTGTCCACTGGGCTCCAAGGCTCTGCTTCCTTCCCTGCCTGGGACATCATGGTGTGTGGAGACCCTCAGAAGTGCAGGGAAATGGTCTAGCATCCAAGGGGCTGCCTAAAGCATGTTGGCCTTGACAGTGTCCGTGGCCATGTTGGGGCCAGCCAGGTAGATGGGGGATCCTCCAGGGTCATACCAAATTCCTAGGTCCCACCTAAAGTTGGTACAGTGTCCTCTGCATTTTATTCCTTTTTAAAATGACTCTGGGATTTCTGTCATCCTCAGCCCAGGGTCAGCTCCTGGGGCTTCCCACCCTGGAGCAACCCCCGTCTGTCCTGTCTGACTCCCTGTCCATCTTTCTCCTCCTGATCCCAGGTGGAGCCTCTCCATTATCTGGAGGCAGGAAAGCCTGGCTCTGGCTGAGACTATATCCTGAGCCATGTCACTGATTGACTCAACAATTACGTCTGAAAGGGCACCTAGATGTGCAGGTGTTGGGGACACGGAGGCTATGGGGGGAAGGCCGACAACGAGCCACAGACACAACGTACAAAGACGGCGGAACCCCAGACAGTTGTGGGATCTGCGTAGAGCATTCAAGTCAGGCAAAGGATGGTGAAGTCTGGGCGTCGAGGGGAGGAACTTCTGCTGAAGAGGGCTCCGCGTTGAGGAGGCCTGGCGCGGAGGGCGCATGGGTGCATTGGGAGGGTATGGGGTGGAGACACAGAGCCCTGGGGGGCTGATTCTGGGGCCCAGGGGGCCTGGGGACTGCATGTTGAGGGTGAAGAGAAGCCGTCACAGAGTTTGAGACGAGAACATGGCCTGGTTGAATTCCTTAAAACAACATTATTGAAGTATCTGTGCATTACGTAAAACGCATGGACAGTGAGAGCAGTTTAATGAGTCTGACGAGTGCGTGCACCAGTGGGATCAGCACTCCGGTCAGGGTAAAGAGAGTCCGTCCCTCCAGAATATTCCCTCGACACCCCCCACCCCCTGCAGCAGACGGCTGCCCCACACAACCTGGGCGAGCACTCACCTGCTCTCACCACCTGGATTAGCGATCCCTCTTTGGGAACTTTATAGGACTGGAATCATATAGAACGTGCTTTTATGAATCCGGCTTCCTCCGCTAAGCTGGTGTTTCCGGTCTCCAGGCACATCCCTGAGGAATCAGTGGTTCCTTATCTCAGCACTAAGGAGACCCCCAGCAGATGAATGGACCACTGTATATCCACCGAACACCTGTTATGAGACCCCCTTTTTAATAGTTTTTCACTATCGCGGATAAAACTGTAAATACTGGCGTGCCGGTCTTCGTACGGGGTGTATTCCATGCTTCTTGAGGGAACATTGAGGAACAGAGACACTGAGGCCAAGCATAAGACATGTTTCATGTAAGAAAGTGCGAACCAGGCTTCCCAAGCAGGTGTAGGGCCTCCCACCCCCGCCAGCAGCACTGAGGGGTTCGGGGACTGGTGGGCTGGCCAGAGTCTGGGTGCCTATGCGCCGTGCCCGGTGGGGGGAGAGGGGGATGTGGGACAGGATTGCAGAGGGTCAGGGTCTGAGCCCCCAAAGAGACTTGACACGTACCGCCCTCCATGGGTACCTGCGGGTCCTCCTGTCCCCTCGCTTCCCGAGCTGTGGGCCACGCACTCCTGCCGTTTGCCGAAATGTACTTACTTGGGTGGCAGGAAGGGCGTGGAGCGGGCTGGGGAGGAAGGGTCTCCCTTTGGTTCTTTGCAAAGTCTGTGCACATGAGACTGTCTGCTGGAGAACATCTTCCTAACCCTCACTGATCTCTTGTAAAGTTTAACCTTACACACAGGGAGCTGTAGATTCACGGGCAGCTGTGAGAAATGATAGAGAGAGACCTCCCGTCCACCTCACCTGGCTTCCCCCCACTGCAGCCTCATGCAAGCCCAGGGCTCCACAGCCCAATGGCCTTCCACAAGCAGAGAGGAGGAGTACCGGGGCCCCTCGGAGCCTTTGTTATGCAGCTGAGATCCGTTAAGTATTGTATTTTATTACACGTCGTTTGAAGGGCTACATTCTATTTATAACAAATGAAAGTGGTTTTCCATTTACCATAATAATAAAAGTTTTATTACTAAACACCCAAATTGATTTAAATTTAAAATTGAGTTATTTTAAACAATACGTTGCAGAAATGATCGTGCTCACGGTATGCGGATATGGAAAATCATGAGAGAGACTGATGCGCGGTGGAGTTTGGGGAGACCTTGAAAGTACAGCGTCCAGCCATTTTGCCCAGACCTTATGGCTTCTGCATTGAGCAGCCACTGTCACTCAAGCCCGTGCTGAGCAGACCCCTCCATTCACGCCACTCATTCCCACAGCGACTGCTTACTGAGGGTCTCCTGATGTAAAGGCTTCCGCAGGCCCTCCAGGTAGCACAGAGACAGGTGCATCAGTCAGACGGCCTAGACATGCGCAGCTCATAGCTTGGCAGGAAGACAGGCTGGATTCAGCCCATAAATATTTACGAGCTGTCGGTGGGTGCCAGCTGAGGTCCCAAAGGTGAGGAGCTACAAAAACGACCCCGGGGGGGGGGGGGGCGGGCTCTGCCTTTTGGGACTCGAGCACCGCTCAAGGGGCACATCCTCTAAGTTGGTTAAGCTTTGGAGAGGAGCGGACGCCTGGGGACGCGTGGACGACGTCTCCCACAGGCCCGTCAGGGATGGTCCAGCAGAGGAGGGGGCACGGGGCCTGAGGCTGAAACTGGGAGCACACAGAGGGATGAGGCGTCGATCCCAGCAAACGCAAAGATCACGAGGTAGTGTGAATGTGTGTGGTTGTGGCCGGGGGGTTAGGACCCAGAGGGAAGGAGTGCCGAGGGCCCCAGCGATCCAGAGGCCTAGTGAGAAGCAAGGGGCGGGGCTGGAGATGAGGACGCGGGTCTTGGAGGAGCGCAGATCAGATAGGACGGCGCCCTTCTTCGTCCATCGCTGGCCGGCCGCCCTCGTCCTCTGCTCATGCCGCTGGGGGTCAAGTGCTGGGCCAGACATGCGGGCTGGGGTGTTCACACAGTCCCCGTTCTTAATGAAGCCATGGTCTGCAGACGGCACCGGGGACAGTCAAACAACTGTACTCCTCGAGCTAGATGCTGATGCATGTCCATCTGCCCGACCTACGTTCTTGGAGCACCCGGTGCTGTGGTGGGCCATCTGCTGCCACCAGGGGGGAGGGGGGGGGGGAGGCGACGCCGCCGGCAGCTTGACCCGGGTCCTTGCCTCGAGGAGCCACAGGATTGCCTGACGCACTGCACAGAGAGAGAACGGGGCTGTGCCTGGGTCTCAGGAGGGCCTGAGAGAGCAGGTTCTGGAGGAAGGAAGGCTTGAGGAAGAGTAGGAATGTTCTAGACCAACAAGAAGCGGGAAGAAGTTCCAAGGGACAGAAGGTGCGGCATGTAGCACTGGACGGGGAAAAGGCCCAGCCGCGTAGGAAGGAGCCGATGGGGCCTCAAAACTTAGCCTTGCACATCTCTAGGAAAGGAGCTCCTGGATGTCCTCCTCTCCCACAGCAGGGCTTCTCAGCGTCCACACCCTGGGCACCCCCGGGGCTTCTCAGCTCAGCACCGGCCACTGGGGCCAAGTGATGCTCTGTTTCAGGGCCGTCCTGGGCCCTGGGGGCGGGTTAGCAGCACCCCCGACCTCCAACACACCAGCAGCATTGCCCCAGCATCGTGACAGCTGAAAATGTCCCCGGACATCCCCAAATGCGCCCGGTTGTGGGCGGTGGAAGGAAAGCACTCCCGGGATGAGAATCGCTGACCCTTACAGTACCAAGTGTTGTTAACGGAGCCCGGAAAGACGTTATCTCAGTTCCTAACACACAGGAGAAGACAAGTCTCCGTCTCCGGGCCTGTGTCACAGCCACACTCCCCGACGACGCCCTGGCCTGGCTCTTCTGGGTTAACCATCACCGAGGAGGAGCCCCTCATGGTCCAAAGGGTTTTAACGCTTCCCTCGGCCCCCACTTGCGGGTGCGATGTTTCATCCTGAGAAGGCCTGTGTGTGTTAATTGTGCAGCTAAAGAATTTGAATGTGGCTCTTCTTACGGGATTATTCATTCCCTCTTCCTGTCCAAGACGGCCGTTATGGGGGGATGGAGGCGAGAACAGGAAACACAGGGGGGCGTCTGTGTGAGCCCCCGAGAGCAAGGGAGAAAAGAGCTTCCTGAGGCGAAACACCCCCGTTATTGTCCCCGTGCTAGGAAAACCAGCCGAGAGGTCAGGAAGTAAAAGACTCAGTAAATACATACACTGGGAAAATAACATGGGAGAAAATATTCTGTTGTGTTCCAAATGGTTTAACTTCTCAAGTTACTAAGTCCTTCAGTGCAAAACACAACAAAATGTAAACAAGCAAAAGAAAAGAGTGATTTTAACTCATCCCTGGGACATTCTGAGGGGAGAGTGCGGAGCTTCGGACCCTGGGCAGGGTTCAAGGCCCAGCTCTGCCTCCAGCTGGCCCGGCCCTGGTGAGGCCTCTGTGTCTCCAGCCTGCCCTTTCCAGACACAGAGACTGTGAGTCCAGGTTCCCCAGGGACCTTCCCGCAGCCTGATATTGAGTAAGTCCAAGTCCATAGCAACCAATCCCCCAGCTGAACCCGGAGAGCCCATGTACTTTGGGAAAGGCCTCTTCCCACCCTCGGACGCATTTGCACCTGTGGACCACGCAGGGCTGGGTCATCGGGTTCTGCTGGAGGGACAGGGAGTGAACAGAAACAACAGGACGTGCACACTGAGCTCCAGAACACCAAGAATCAGCATTGCAAAGGGAGCCACTGCCTCCCGGCCCAGTTTTCTTCTCAGGGCACAGGGGTGCCCCCAAAACCAGTCCCATGGCCCCAACTAGGGGACGGCAAGTTTCCTGCCCACGCACGCCTGCTTTCCCTCCCTGGCAAGTTAATTTCCCAACAGACCTGTGGCTTCTCGAAGGCTGACCTGGGTCTGAGTGGTCACTGTGCCTCTGATGACGTATCACGGTGGGAGACATCATGGACCACGTGCCCTGGTCCCCCAGGTTGACATGTTAAAGCTCTAAGGCCGGTGGGATAGGATCAGGAGGTGGGGTCTTCGGGAGGTGATTGGGGGGATGAGGTCAGGTGGAGGCTCCGTGATGGGATTAGTGTCCTTGTAAGAAGAGCTAGAGACACCAGAGCGTCCTCGCTGGGCCATAGGAGGACTCCGTGGCAGGCTGACTGCGAGCCAGGAAGCAGACTCTTGTCTAGGACTGAAGCCACTGGGACCTTGATCTCGGACTTCCAGCCATGAGTACCGTATAAAGTACTCATCTGTTGTTTAAGCCACTCATCCCGTGGCATTTTATTACAGCACGGGGAGCTGAGGCAGGAGGGAAGCCACACTCCACTGGTGTGCATCGAGGACCACGTTCCCCGTGACGGACAGAACCAGACACCATCTGCAAACAAAGCATATAGATTCCCGAATCCACAGGTATCCCTCAGTGCCACAAAACCCCAGTGTTATGCTATTCCTGATTCCTAAACCTTCCGCCGAGCCTGGGTGGGACCCCAAGCAAGTATTAACAAACCTTCCAGAAGCAGATGACTTCTTTGTTCTGGAGAGTCTAAAACAGATGCGGATATTCCCCGTTAATTTTACAAGGTCAGACTAACCGTGAAACCAAAACAAGAGGAAGATAGAGCAATAAAAGGAAAATTGAGTTCTTATTTAATGAATGAAGATGCAAAATGTATTCATAAGTTATCTGTTGGTTCCATTAAGTATTAAAATGTCTAAAATACACACGGACCTGAAGACTTCATTCCAGAAGTGAAATCATAGCAACAAGGTACCAGAACCAGAGGATGTAAGTCAGGTTAACAGGCAGAGAAGGGCAGAGCTGTGATTGTGACAGGTGCCAACAAGGGCCCGATGACATAGGATGGCAGGAGATACCCATTCCTACAACAGCAATCAAAGTAAACTTCTTTAATGTGCCAACAACCACTCTCTCAAAACATCGTCTGGAGTGATGCCTACCTGTGAGACAGCGTCCAAGCAATCATGTCAGGAAAGCACAGGGCCCTCGAGTCAGCCTTACGTGTTACCTATTTCTGGTGATGTTTTTGTTAGTGCCGTAAAAGAGAAACCTGTCAGATGTATAAATATTGTAGAAATGTAGATAAGTTTATTTCATTAGAAAATCAACTTTATTTTTTTTAAGATTCTATTTCTTTATTTGAGAGAGAGAGAGAGAGAGAGAGAGAGTACGAGTGGGGTGGAACAGAGGGCGAGGGAGAAGCAGACACCCCACTGAGCAGGAAGCCCAATGTGGGGCTCGATCCCAGGACCCCAGGATCATGACCTGTGCCAAAGGCAGACCCGCTTAACGGACTGAGCCACCCAGGCGTCCTGAAAATCAACTTTAATATAATCATGAAGTGAGAATTTGGGAAGCTGGGCACGTGCCGAGTTAGTGTGTGTGTGCTTCTGTGTCCTGGGGCCTCTGAGGGGCCGGGGTGGTGCCAGGAGGCCGGAGTGGGGGTTGGGCCCTGAGCCAAGACCTCACAGGCCACAGAGCCGAGCTGGCCTTACCTGTGGGACAGGCAGAGAGGGAGGGTAGGGAACGGGTCCTGCAGTCCATCTGCCATGGTCTTACACACACACCCACACACACAGTGCACAAGCACGCCAGCTCCCGCGACTTGTGTCCCCTCTCCCCCAGGGGCCTCACTCCCCAGTTCTGCAGCCAAAGCTCCCCACTCCATCATTAGATTTCATGCCTCTGCTCACAGTATCTCCTAACCACCTTTTCTGCCCATCTGTCCACCCCCGCCGTGGGCCTCTGTGGCCTGCCCCATCTCTGACCGAGCAGTGTCTCTTCTACCCGCCCTCTGTCCTGCTTTGTGCTCCTGCACATCTGGGGACACACAGCCCGTGGGGGAGGCCCACCAGCACCGGCAGGACCCACAAAGAGAAGAGACATGTTTATGAATGTACCAACTCCGCTCAGCATGGTGCTGGGAAATTTAAGGAACACACAGAGCAAATTCGAAGATTCTTCAGAAGACGTTATTAGAGATCCACGCAGCTCTACATGCAAAAGCCCAACTCTTAACTCAGATCCAAATCTTAATTTCAAAGTTCCCATTCATCATGGTGCCTCTTTCTTCAACCCTTAAATTGGTGCCTGATGCCCCTCCATGTAATTGGAAAGGAAGGAGCATTTATTGCTAGAATGATCTCCCTCCATACAGATACGGAACTTTGTATCAAAGCCTGAGGATTAAAAGACAGTCAGGTGTGATTCTTGGGACAAAGAGCCGAAAATGGGATAAAATAGCATCATTTTATAAAGGGTGAATTGAAAAACCTTTCTCATGTCCCTGGACCTCCAACCTGGAGTGAGCTGCAGAATCCTCGAAGGAATCCACTGAAACCACAAATGAAAGCCGTGCGGCCCACTGATGGCAACAGCCGTAAATAGTGGTCACACACCACGCTGGCCACTGCTCTGAGCCGTGTGGAGCTGGCAGTTCCGGTAATCTTGATAAAAACCCGCGAGGTCCATTCTGTTGATGACTGCCCGTTACAGGGAGGAAAGGAAGAGACTGGAAGCTTCCATGACCCCACCTGCCTCCCAAAGCTGGGTAGCTTTTCTTCTTTAACTGCCGAAACACCTGGATGAAAAGGAACTGCCATCTGGGCCAGAGTGAATGTTGGTCACAGCACCTCATGCGTGCAGGTGTGTCTGGCCATCAGGTTCCGAGGAGCAGAGCCCCCCGAAGGGGAGGCTTCCGACAGCCCCTTTCCTCACCTGGACCTAGAAAGAGCCCGAAGTCCCAGTGCACCAGGCCCCCCACCCCGACACTATTGGGAGCCATGAGCAAGGGCCCTGGGGTACGGGTCTTCATGCTGCAGGTGGTTCTCAGTGTTCCACATTGAGAATGAACGAAACCTGCTCAGCTCTACAGAATTTTTGAGCAGAGTTTCAGAAAGTCGGGTGCAGGAGTTGAAATTCGACTCAAAAGAAATCAAACCTGTATGTATAGGAGTTTAATGAGAAATCAATTATTCTAATCTGGGGAACATAAGGCCTGACACGACTCAGCCTTCCTGATTGCCATGTGGTGTTTTTACAGATGTGGATCAGAGAGCTGGAAGGATCTGAGCCTTCGTCTCTGCGTCTAAGGAGATCAAACTGATTTCTTCTGACTCTTCACTAAGGTGCCACTGAAATGTGATTTATCAGCCTGTCAGTTTTGTTATTTCTGGAAGGCATTTCAAAACATCCTACAAGGATCTGAATTAATTTTGTAATAATGAGATCATATCAGAATATATATCTGATATTTTAGAAAACGCTGCCCAGTGCTTTGGTTACGCAGTCAGAGCTGGCCGGATATTAGTGCACGTTAGTAAGATCATCATGTCAATACATTTCACAGAAACGCACATTCTCAGCCCTGCTCTTCCAGCCTGGAACAATTTTCATCTCAGCGGGATATTGGCTATGACTTTGATTCCAAAACAAGTAGTAAAATTGAAACTGACTTCTCTCCCCCCCCCCCCCCCCCCCTTCTTTCTTTTTTTCTCCTTTACCGGAAAACTGTTTTAATTTTTTTTTTTTTTTTTTTTTTTGGCTTGAATCTTAAAAAAAAAAAAAAAAAGCCTATTCCCCAAGAGGTCTCATTTACTAAGAAAATTTAGCTCCGTTTCAGAGCTGAAGGAAATGTCAACACAAGCAAGATTTTAATGACCACCTGGTTGCACTTAACATTCACACAAAAAAAAGTCTCTTGTTTGGGAAACTCACAATAATTGAAAATATATAGTTTTTAAATTATGTATGTGCTTCTAATGCTGGTGCAACGAGGATAAAATGCACCCACCGAAACCAGAACATTTCTCCTCCTGTGTTGCAGTTGGAAACACCTGAATTTCTAGATAATCACAGACAGCCATGCTGCCCACACGCTCCAGCTGGTGGGGCTGGTCCCTCGGGGCACTGGGGTCGCTCAAGACCTGAGTGTGACTGCCGGGGAAGGATGGGTCTTGGTCCCCAGTCCATTAGAAGCAACGTCAGGGCAGGTCACGGCACCTGCCTGGGCATCAGACGTGCTCACCATTCCCGCAGGACCAGAAAAATCAGTGCAAATCAGGAAGCCGTTCAAAACCATTTCAATGCCTACAAGACAGAACCATCACGAAAATCTCAAGACAGCCCTGTGAGCCTAACTCTTGGCTTCTGGGGGTCACCCCGGGCGTTGCTGTGTGCTCAGCCTTCATGAACCCTGACTCCTGCCCGGACCGTGGGCATCCCAGGAGATCTGCTGAGCCGTGAAGCCTCCTCAGATCACCTTCGCCTGGGCAGTGGTGAAGCTGAGTCACGGCGGCAACAACAGTAGCATCGTGCTTGTAACTGTTAACGGTAATTCAGACAAATCACTATTGTGGTCACAGTCTCCAACGTCGCACAGCCGTGGCTTCATCAGCTCAGGCTGCTCTGTGGAAACATATGAACCTGGAGGCTTTTAAACAACAGATCTTTACGGGGCGCCCGAGTGGCTCAGCCAGCTAAACGTCTGCCTTCGGCTCGGGTCAGGACCTCAGGGTCATGGCATCGAGTCCTGCACCGAGCTCCCTGCTCAGCGGGGAGTCTGCTTCTCCCTGTACCCCTCCCCCACTCATGCAGTCTCTCTCACTCTCACTCTCAAATGAGTAAATAACAGATTCAAAAATAAATCAGTAAACAGCAGACATTTACTTCTCACAGTCGTGGAGGCTGGAGGTCTGAGCTCAGGGCCCCGGCGGGGGGGCGAGGCAGGTACAGGGAGCCGAGTTCTCCTTTTATCCCCAAACAAAGACTGAGCTCTCTGGCCTCTTCCTACAAGGGCGCTAGTCCTGTTTGTGGGGGCCCCACCTTCACGACCTCCTGAAGGCTCCACGTCCAGATGCTGTCCCATAGAGGCTCCGTTTCAACACAGGGGACAAGACATTCGGTCTGCAGTGGCTGCTGCACCAAGTGCTTGGTCTGGTCTCCCATTTGACCCCATGGGACCCCTGAGAGGCAGAAATAGTAGGTGAGAAATGAGAGCTAGGTCAGGCTGGGTGGGCATGGGGCGAGCTCTCCAGACCACTCTCTCTGACGGAGGCTGGGCTGCTGGGCAGGGCTCTTTGGCCAGGAGCCCCTCAGGGACCACCTCAGAGGCAGGGGGCTTCCTTGCCTGAGGTCTGACCCCCACCCAACAGCAGTCTGATGACTAATGGACTCAGAGGTATAAAGGCCTGTCCATTTGCCTCAGGAGGGGTCCTTCCTCCTCCCCCTCCTCCTCTCCCTCCTCCTCCCTCCTACTCCATCCTATGTCCTCCTCCCCCTCCTCCCTTCCCCCAACCCTATCCTCCCCCTCCTTCTCCTCCCCCTCCTCTCCGCCCACCTTCCCATGTCCTCCCCCTCCTCCTCTTCTCCACTCCCCACCCCCAGCCCCGCACAGGATAGATCCAAAGGACACTCTGTAATCATCCCAACGCACACCAAACTCCATCTTAGCGTCCTCTTCTCCAGAATTTAATCCACGACTGTGGTTAGGACGCACGACCAGGTCACACTTGGATTCCGTGTAATGTGGCCAAGACCCCCATCCACCCTGCCTGACCCCCAAGACCGTGTTGGCAATCCTCATGTGTTTCTCCCTTCTCCTGGTCCTCCTCCCTGACATTGTGGAGAAGCAGACACTCCCTCTGTGTCCATCACGCTCATGTCGCCATCATGGGCCCCAGACTCTCACTGTGGGGCACGTCTACACAAACCTACAGGATCCCCTGAGGAAACACATGGACGCATTATGAGCTCACTCCATTAGAAGATCAGTGTTAATTAGAGAGCTCTGCAGATCTGAAAATGCTGGTACATGTATGTTATTTTATATTTTTTGAGGAAATATGTCAGGAAACTAGGAGCTAAAGAGAGGAACTCAGAATAGAATTCCTTTTTGTTCTCTCGTGATGGGTCTGTTGGTGACCACAATAACCTCGAGAGCAATTCGTTCTCCTGCAGATGTCAACATACACCTTCCACAGCCATCCCTGTTCACGATTCATCTGCTGATCAATTTTTAACAAGGGAAAAGGAACCTTCCTTCTGACCCACATCTTAATGCTCACAAATTTCAGGCTTCCAGCTTCTGAATTAACGAGCTTCTGCCGACTCTCCTTTGCTTGTGTTTTCTCTTACTCTCAGCTCCTACTTTCCTGCACATTAAACAATAAGAGTACCCTGTTGGGGATGTGTCTCGCCATCACGTCATCTTAAAGCCCCAGAGACCCCGTCACTCTGGGTAAAGCACAGACCTCTTTCCACCCTGAGCCGTGTTAGTGACGACACGCTTCAATGCTTCAGGTTGACGCCATCAGATCCGGCATCACGCCGTCTGTTCATGTTCAAACACCTCATTGTCACAGTATCATCCAGATGCCTCGGGGAGAAGCCCACCTCTCCCTCGGGGCCCAGATATCCCTCTGGAGGCAGCTTTTCTAGGAAGGAGCTCATATTCTCTGGGAAGTTTTCCGGACTTCCTTGACCTTCGCTCTCCGGGCTGCCTCCATTCTCCTGCTCTGTTCTTGCCTCTTCTGTATCAGTTCTAACAGGAGGATAGACATTGGAATTCATTATAATTGTGTTTTTTTAATGCATATGGAAGCCTGCTGTGTACCGGTCTGGATCAGGGGGAAATAAAAAAGCCAATGTGTTGTGAACCAACGGAGAGGAGCGTCGAGATGCAGTGGGCGCCTCTCCTGCAGGAGACAAGTCTGATGTCTTCCACACGCCGTCTCAGCAGCAGCGCCTGACGATCCGGGAGGGAGGCACCACAACTACGCCCATTTCACAGATTAGGGACTGACAACTTGGAGGCAGTAATAAAGTAGACGTTGTGGATCGTCCACAAGCAAAGGTCGTAGGACACAATTTTCATGGTGGAAAGACCGTTGTTTGGCACAGGCAGGCCCACAGCCTCTCTTAGCCTCTCAGTTAACCCAAGCAGCTCATCTAACGCCCCGAGCTTCAGTTATTACACACGCGTCGGGGGACTTTTGTCCTTCAGAGCTGTTACATGACACAGATTCGGTAAGTGTAAGCCTCTCCTGGCGTTCACACCTGCATCCAGTAGATGGTTATTGAGAAAGTGGTAACTATACTTAATTTTGCCAAATGATCTCCAACACGTTACCCCACGGAGAGCCTCAGGGCCACACTCACCTGCATTTTTGACGAAAGGAGCTGATGTGCTCAGCACTACAGACCCCTCAATGGGGAGACTTCGGCCGAGCCCCTGCCCGCCTGCTGAGCACTCGAATCCCACGTGTGAGGAATGCTTCTCACGTTCCGTGTGTCCACATCCTATAGCTGCTGTCACAGATTGCCCCAGACTCAGTGGCTTTAAACTACACAAATCATGACCCTATGGTTCAGAAGTCTGAACCGGGTCCCGTAGCACTGAAAATAAAAGTGTTGTCTGGGTGGCCTTCCTTCTGGAGTGTAGTCCCCAATCCTGCATCATCTTGTCCGGACTGAGGGAGTCGGGTAGCTGGGGAAACCTCAGCTCTGGTTGGGCCTGAGAAGGTGTCTCTGGGAGAGACTAGGATGTGACTCAGCCAAGGAGAGGCTCTCACCCCTGCAGAGGCCTAGGAGCAATCCTCTGGGGGCCTGGAGGGAAGGGAAGTGTAGAGGAGTGGTGGGTCTGCTCTCTCTTCCTTTGTTGGACAGTCCTCCCGCCCTCAGACTTCCAAACTCCTGGTTCTTAGGCTTTTGGACTCACCTCGGGGCTTAGGCCTCAGACTCTGGATTCTCAGGGCCTCTGGACTCAGGCTCTTCTACCACTGGCTTTGCTGGGTCCCCATCGTGCACACTTCCCAGCCTCCACCATCACATACCCATCCCTATAATAAATCCCATATCTATATGTGGGAGATACACACGCGCGCGTGCGCGCACACACACACACACACACACACACACACACACACACACGGTATCTCTTTATTATGTGTATCACGTATGTAATGCTCACATAGTTACATATATTGATGTCTCCATGTCTCCTGTTGCTCTGTTTCTCGGGGGACCCCTGACTAGCACAAGGAGGCTCTAGGAAGAACCCCGTGTCTTGTCTCTGCCAGCTTCTGCGGGCTGCCCACATCCTTGGATCGTGGCCCCCTTCCCTCTCAAAGCCAGCAACAGCCTGCCAGTTGCTCTCATGCTGCGTCACTCTGCTCTGACCCTCATGTCTCCCTTTCAGGGACCCACGGGGATACCCCGGGATAATCCCCCACCTCCAAATGTTTCACTTAATCACACCCGCAAATCCCCTTGTCCGTGTGAAGAGACATACGCACAGGTCCTGGGGATTAGAATGTGGACATCTTTGGGGAGTCATTCCTCTGTCTACCGCAGTGGAGTCCTTTGCCCGCCGAAAGGCAACTCCCCATGACAGTGCTGGGGTAGGAGACACCCGGTGCTGATGGCGTCACCACGCAGACACCATGAGTGTGTGTCAAAGGAAGCCCCACGTTGGGAGAGAACCCTGACCTTCCTTTCCATGTTGTTCAAAGAGTGCTGAGGGTTGCAGACTGAACCACTCCCATGGCTCCTGTCCATCCCGGGTCGGCCACGCCGCCAGCCCTAGCGCCGACACCGTCCTCCGTGCTCTGGCAGGAGCGCACGAGGGAGCGGCTTCCTCTTGCCTTCAGCGTCTCACACATCGCGAGCACGTTGTAAGTGCTTCTTGCCTCCTTGGAACTCACTCTCTTTATCAATCCTGATGATAAAGAGCATTGCTAAAGGGTAAGAACGTTCCGGTTTAATTTTTCATGAGGGCAAACATAAAAAATTCAAGCTAATACAACCCAAACTGAGCATTCAGGGCGCCGACAGCCCTGACACCTGCCTCTGAAAACAAACTTGGCGGAGTCCTGAGTCCGCCCCCAAAAGCCGCTTCAGCCCTAATTGGAGCCGAGGCTGCTTCCGGCCAGCTGACCCCGGGACATCGGGGTGAGGCCCCGTTGTGTGGGGGCTGCCAGGTGCAGGTGTTTGTTTACCAGAAGGTCACTCCAAATAGTTGAAATTTAAATTTTTTATGTTTTTCCTCATGAAAAATTTAAACACTTTGTACTAGGGTCACATTAAAGAAATTCAGATAAAAGAACTGTCCTGTCCTGTCTTGAGGACCCAGACATCACTGGCTCATGAGCAGAGGCGCCCGGCTCCCTTCCCCCTGGGAGGCATCCCGCCCACAGTGTGACGGTCCGCCGCGGCCCTCCCGGCGCTGTGGGCCGGTGCGCGAGGCCGTCCTGCCTGCCCGCTGCACAGACATTCCCAGATGGAGCGATTTCTCGTCTCCCTCCCAGGAAGCCTCTGTCGGGATGTGCCGTCACGGCTCCTCGGTAGCCGGGCTGGCAGAAACTCACTCGAATGGATGGAAGGGTCTTGCTGGGGACCCTCCCCTGGGAGCTGGTGGCCTGTGACATCCCAAGGCCAGTCAAGCTGTTGGTTCCACATGAGGAGGTCAAGCTGACAACAAACCAGTAGGGCTTTCGCAGACGGTATTTGAGACGCGCTCTTGGAGACTGGGGAGCAGCCCGCGGTACCCCAGGCGAGGAAGCACAACTCAAGCCTTCAGCATAGCACTCATCAGGCCACGGACGGCCGCGGGGAGCCTGGGGCAGGGCTGAAGCCCTGGGGTTTAAGCGCAGCTCATCCCAGGGCTAACAGACTCCTGGACGCCGCATTCTCTGAACCAACACGCTCGCTGGACAAGCAAGCTCTGGCCAGGACTTCGGGCGGTGTGCTCCGCGCCAGGCTCTGGGGACACCACTGCAGAAGGACACGGCCATGCTGACAGGGCTCCACGTCCATCAGGCAAGGATTCAGAGCCCTGTGCCCGGAGCAAAGGCGGGATTGGTGCTGTAGAAACTCCTGGCTCAGGCCGGGGCTCCTGTGAGAGGCAGCTTCCTGGAGAAGGTGACGTCTGAGCAGAGGCCTGAGAACAACAGGAGACAGCCAGAGAGAGAGCACAGAGCAGACCCTCCAGGCGGAGGAAAAGTCTGCGCAAATACCAAGATGGAAAGCTGGCATGCGTGTTCTGGTACGCTCTGCCCTTGCAGGGAAAAGACACAAGGGAAGCACCTGGATATCAGGGCAGGGACAGGGTCGTGATGTCCTGTAGGAACATGTTAAAGAATCTGGTTCTGGTCTGAGAGGAGTGGGGAGCCTGAGAAGGCTTCTTCTCACATACAATAAAATCACCCATTTTAATCATGCATTTCACTAAGTTCTGACACAGGGATACACCCCTGTAGGCACCCCCACAATCAGCACACAAGACATTTCTGTTGACCCCAGAAGTCTCCTTGTGTCCCATCCCTCCGATCTCAGCCCTTTCCCCATCCAGGCAGCCACTGATCTGCTTCTGTCTCCACAGATCAGATTTATTTTTTCTAGAACTTCAAGCATGGAATTTATGCAAGCTTCTGTGGCAAGCTGCTTTCCCTCAACGCAGTAAGTCAGACGCCTCCGATCATGGTGCCCATTTATTTCTTCCCATGGCAGAGCAGGATCCACGTGAGCTCATGCCACGGCTTTTCATCCATCTCTCATTTGTGAACAGACGGATTTCTCCTGTTTGGGGGCTACAGTGAAGAAGGCTGCTAGGCACCTGCGTGTACAAGTCTTTGTTTTTATTTCTGTTGGGTGCGGACCCAGGAGCGGAATGCCTTGATCGTGTGGGAGATGTGGGTTTAACGTCATGACTTCTAACCCGTCAGAAACATCCTGCACGGAGGCAGCTATGTCCGGGCACGACATGGCATTTCTGTAGTCTCCCGACCACAGTGCATGGACAGTGTTGGTGGGGAGAGAACACAGAGGCAGATGAGGTAGGGGGGGAATTACAATGTGCCATCAAGGAGAAATGGTGAGGATGTGGCAAAAGGAAGGACGGTAGAGGTTAAAGCGGCCAGTGGAAGACCCAGGAGGAGCCAGAATTCCCAAAGACGTGGTGACTGAGGAGGCACAGCTTGGAGGGATGGAGCAAGGGTGTTTCCGACTGCTTAGTTCGTGGAGGGTTGGCCATCCACTGGTCTGGAGAGAGCAGGATGTGTGTGCTTGGAAAGACGATACATTTAGGTCTGGGCGCTGCAAGCATGAGATGCCACGGGAATGGCCACAGGAAGCCCAAGAATGACCACATCTGCCCATGGGGCCCTGGGCCATAGGGACACATGTCTGGGTCACCAGCATTTCACTGGTGCCAAAGCTCCTTGTGGAATAACGGCATGAGGCTCCCAGGAGAGAGGAGAGAAGGATTTAGCAAATCTGCAATGAATTTCCATCTCCAGGGATGTGACGGGAACATGGTTAGAATTCGAGAATGACCCGCAGAAGTAAGTTAATTGGTGTACAACTATCAATTAGAGAAGAGAGGCCGCTTTCCTGCATTGATGTGTGATAGAATTAATTTAAACACCATCCATAACAAAAACGCTGCTCAAATTTTCCTCATTACCACGTACTGACAGTTGCTGGGGGCTCGACGCTAACAAGCAGCTGGCTGTGAGGAAGACTGTGTCCTGCGTCTTGGGAACGGACACCACAGAACACACCACGGGGCCAGTTTCTCGGAACGAGCTTTGCTGTGTTGTTGGCCTTGGGTTCAACTCCAAGAATGACCATCTCTTTCTGTGTTACCCAAGTTCTCAAGGGAAGAAGCGATCGGCCTGAGTGCCAACCATCGCCCCCACCAAATGATAGAGCAGCAAGTGCCCCCACCAAGCCCTGGAGGAAGGGAGTCCCCTGGGTGGGACCATCTCTGTTCAGAGAAAGAGGTGAACAATGTCTGTTTATGCTACAATATCTGGGGAAGCACACATCTGGGATGAAAGAGAGACAAGACCCACCTACACTTCCAAGTGGGAGACTTCCAGGGCCAAGGAAATGGAGAGCCCACGGGGACAGGGACGACATGTGTGTCCCTGGCGAGGTGCTTCACCAGGGGGTGGTTGTCACCCAGAGAGACAGAGCACGAGAAAGGGAGTGACACCCACACGGAGTAAGACGTCATTGTGAACACATCATTGAGAGCTGAAGACGTGGCAAAGTGTGAAGAGGGATACAGCCTGGACCTCTGCGTCCACACCGAGCTCTCACTTACAGCTGTGCAGGGCATTTGCAGAACCTACTGTTGCTGTGTTTGCCATAATGCTCAGAAGTTAGGTGATATTGAATACATGGTAAATTTGGAATTTGTCCTCAACCCTCCCTCCTTCCACAGCATTTTTCTTTATAGAGCTTATCTCCCTGCTTCTCTAGACCGGCTGGATCATGGGTGTGAACCCTGGACGGTCCCACGGCACTCTGGGTTTGAGTTCTCCATTGTCATGTTCTTGAAATTCTTGATGAGTTTTAGACAAGGGCTCCCATTTTCATCTTGCAGCAAGCTCCATAAATTATGTAGCTTGTCTTTTCCAGACCCATATCTAAAGGTCTCCCTCACCAGCTGCCAACGAAGTTACCTGTTATGGGTTGAATTGTGTCCCCTCAAAATCACGATTCTGATGCAGCCCTACTTGGGTACTGGTGGTGAATCATTAAGTAAATGGATGGTGGGTGGTGGGAGTGAGGTTCCTCATGCTGGGGGTGGAAGGTTACAGAAGAGCAAGGGGAGGTGTCCAGAATGAGCCACATGGGCCAGACTCGAGTTGGAGATATCAGTACAAACCCATGTTTAGGATAATATGAATAAAGATGGTTCCATATGGGGGAGCCTGGGTGGCTCGGTCAGTCAAGCATCCGACTCCTGATTTCGGCTCAGGTCATGATTTCAGGGTCATGAGATCGAGCCCTGTGTAGGGCTCCAGGGTCAGGGTGGAGTCTGCTCGAGGTTCTTTCCTTCTCCCTCTACCCGTCCTCCTCCCTCTGCTCCTGCTCTCTTTCTCTCTCTCTCTCTAAAATAAACAAATAAAATATTTTTTAAAAAGTAGTCCCATACAGAAGTAGTTGCAGATAAGTGTGTGTACAATATAAACACACACCCTTGCCCGGCCACTGAGAAGTTCCAAAAGCACTGATACCGGCAATGAGCCGGGCTGGTACTAGATCTTGTTTCTAATACTGTTCTCTGATAGATAAAAAGATGGAATGGGGGCACCTAGGTGGCTCAGTGGGTTAAGCCTCTGCCTTCAGCTCAGACCATGATCTCAGGATCCTGGGATCGAGTCCCATGTCCAGCTCCCTGCTCTGCGGGGAGTCTGCTTCTTCCTCTCTCTCTTAAATAAATAAATAAAATCTTAAAAAAAATAAAAAGATTTCTTCCTCCCAGAGATTGCAGAATATACAGAGGGAAACGCATAACCTTATGACACAGAAACCTAACACACGCGACCTCAGTCAGTGTTCAAGGTCATCACCAACAAGTCGGTTGATAGTACACCCGTGATGGATTAACACAAGATGTCATGCAATTGCATTTCACCGGTGCAATCATCCTCCCCAGACCCATGACCCCAGTAGCATCATGACAAAAACGTCACATAAATCCCAACCGAGGGAGACCCTACAAATAACCATACCCATGGTCTCCAAAACTGCCAGTGTCACCAAAACCAACTAAAGACGGAGGCATTCCCATGGCCACCAAGAGCCTCGGGAGATAGGACGCCTGCTGTGATGCCGGACGTTGGAGGCCCAGCGTCCAGGGCACCTGCTTTGGAGATGAGGCCTTGATGGAAGTAATTAGGTTTAAATGAGATCGGAAGTGGGGGGGCCCTGGCCCCAGAGATCTTGCTCTCTCTCTCTCTGACGTGGGAGGACACAGCGAGAAGGCGCCATCTGCAAACTGGGAGGAGAACCTTCACCAGAAACGAAGCAGCTGGACCCCGACCCTGGACCTGTGGCTCCAGAACCATGAGCATGAATGTCTGTTTGTCACGAGCCCAGCCGGTGGGCTGTTACAACAGCTCAGGCTGATAAATATAACTCAAAAGTAACATGTTCTGGGCGAGGAAACAGAACATTAAGAACTAAGGAAATCTGAGAAAGTATGGACTTCAGCTAATGATCATCTCTCAGTATTGATTATCGGTTGTGACATTGGTGGTTGATTATTGGTTGGGACCCTGTGTCATACAATACATTCCTGATGCTGGAGGCTGCTTCAGGTGTCCGGGACCTGTCCTCACGGTCGTCAAAATTTGTCTATAAATTAAGAAGTGACTTAAGATTAAAATGTTCATTAAAACATAGATCTGTTGCTGAGATAGGATTAAAGACTTAGAGAAGTCGTATTCTGCCCGGGAGTTTCGACGGAGCTAGAATAAACCTGAGACGACCCCACTGGGGTGAGTCCTTCCGTGCTGGGCCATGCAGATGCGCTCTTGTCTAATGAGAAGCGGCTAATGAGCCAGCGATTGGAAAACCCTCATCTCTGGATGTCCGGGAGCATCAGCAGTGGGACTCACAGGACCCGCCCCCAGGGAAGGCTTTGTCTAGGCCCGTTTCCCACAGGACATGCAGAGAGCTGATGCGGCATTTGCCAGAAATTCCTGAGGGCTTCCTCGTCTCCGTGTGGGCACGGGTGGGAAACAGACGTTTTGGTACTCTGCAGCTTCTTGTTAAGGTTTCTCGTTCTCACCTTCTTCATGCTGCCCTCATCTCTCTACAAGGGTCGTTCTTTATGCCTTGAGGGACCTCCTCAAATGTTAGAATCTCAGGCCAGAAGTTTCTAGAACATACAATCTATTTCCTGTGTATCCTTCTTTTATCCTTTATTCCAGAGCTCCTGCCCCTAAAACTTCTTAAATTTCAATAAGAATATGCATTTTATCTAATATGGTGCAGACTCTCCGCTCATTAGAGACCTCAGATCAGCGAGGAAACGTGCTGCCCTCAAGGACGTCGCAGTCTGGCTGGGCAAACACACCGGCACACGATTAACCGTCATGAAACCCAATACGCGGCAAAGCTGGGATTTCACAAAGTGCTGCAGGAATGTGGAAAATGGAGCGATTAGCCTTGAAGACCAGGAAACCTCTCATTGCTGTGCCAAGGGAATGTCTCTTGCTGGCTTCATGGAATTTCCCCAAGGCCCCACCTCTTCCACCAGGAGGGTCAGCACACCCCACACCAGCCAGTCAGAGCACCCTCCCCTGCTGGACACAGTGATTGGCCCAGGGAGGGACACAGAGTAACCAGGGTCGATCCCATTTAAACAGCTCAGGTCTGGTTGGGAGACTCATATGGATCCTGGGAAGGGGCATGTCACCACTTCCAGCACTGTCAGCGCTAAGCGACATAGAAACCCAGAGCAGCCGGGGCCCATCTTTGCTTCTGTCTCAAAACTGTCTACCAAGAGGGAAGCTACCAAGACAGGGAGAGACCAATGCCTGACAATATTGAACTTCTGGATCCAGCCATGCCTGAAGCAGGCCCTGGTTTTAGCATTCCCAATCAAATTGATCAATCAATGAACCTCCTTTGCTTAAGCAACTGCAATGAAACAAACACATGGGCCAGCCCTCCTAGTCTATAGAGAGGACTTCTGGCTGGCCAGGGTTCTCCTAGTCCATTTTACTGTATGAAGTTACTGAATAATTATACAATAAATTAATCTAAAGAAACACTCAAGTTCTTGTCACACCCACACACAAAATATCAGAAAACTTTTAAAGCTACTGAATAAAATATAACCTTCCCAGCCTGATAAGGTTTCTAGGGACTAATCAAACCTGCTTTCTCTTGCTTTTGATCCCACAGAAATGAGAATGCCCCTCATTTACACAAACACAGCCTCTGCTTTGCTACCCACCCATTAGCCATCGTTCCTGCGGCTCCTGTGTTCAGATCCGCTGCCGCCGTCTGTCCCCGCGGAGCGCCCACCACCCGAGCGCACTGTGTCCTCCAGTGCTTCTCCCCACGTCTGAGGACACTTTCCGCCGCGCCTCGTGCCTGTGTGTCCAGGAAGAGGCTTTTCTCCTTCCCACAGGACAGTGACCTTCCCAAGAACAGGGTTTCAACGCAATCTTGAATCATTCATCCGGGTAAACGCCCAGTGGAGGGAGGGGCGGGTAAATGAAAGTGACTGTTTGGGCACAGATTGGCGGTACGAGCCGGTCGGATAAGATCGAGGATTAGAAACAGCCTCCCGTCCCTCTGCCTCTGTCAGTCGTCCCACACCAGAACAACCGTACAGAGCAAGAGGACGTTCTCCACTTCTTTCTCCCTTTTTTTGAGAACTGAAGTTGTTGAATCTTCACTGGCAGATGTAGCTCAGGCCACCAGGGGAAGGCAATGCACTCTGGCCAGCGTGGACGAGGACGCAGTCGCGGATCTGTAGCTCATGCCGAAGTCGAACGTCTCCGTGGGGCTTGCTGATTATTCTGTTTGGGGCCCGGGAGTCCGTCAGAGATGCTGGAGCGTGGTGTGGCCTGGCTGGCGATTGCAAACCCACGCCACGATCGGGCCCTTGCAGTGCACGTTTCCCTGGGGTTTCCTGATGAGGGTCCATATACTCACTCTCGTTGTGATTTTCGCCGTCAGGCGCTGGCCGCTCACTGAGCATCTCTGGTCCTTAGTTTCCTCACCTGTGAGAGGCAGCTCGGACAGCAAGCCCGACCACCACAGAGCGCTCTCCACGGTGGGACGCGTTAGTTCTTGTGAAGACTCAGAACAGTGGCTAACAGCTAGAAGGGCACAGAACGGTCGGCTGAGCTGACGTCCGTGTCACTGATGCGTGAATGAGGACACTGGGCATTGATCCTATCGGCACTCATAACCATTTGCTGGGGAGAGGACGTTTGCTGGAAGGAGGGAGTGGGCTCTGCAGAGCACGTGGTGTGGGTGATGGCCATGTTGGCGGTGGACGTGGTGGCACGGAGGGAGGGCACAGAAGGCAGGGGACATGCCACTCCAGGGTCACATTTCTGCCTGTTGGAAGCACTCTCTGCCCACAGCTTCCTGGCAGCCCGCTCCTTCCAAGACCCTGAACCAAGACCAGGCAAACAGTTGTCTGGCTGGACGACCCACCAGGGAACCCCGCTGTCTCTAAGCCCCTGCCGGCCCCCCATGGCTCCTGCTACCATCATCAGCGCCTCCTCTTAGGACGTCAGTCAGTGAACCTGCTTTGGGAGGTGACCCTGACTCTTTAGCTGTGGGCTGGCTGTTTGCCTCGAAGTAGAGATGTTGCTTTCGAGGCAGAGTATGGAGCCCCCGGAGAACAGGGTCAGTTTGCAGGAGCCTAACGAGGGACCAGCTGAGAGGACCTGGAATGCCTCGTGAATCCCAGGTGCCTGCAGACAGAGAGTGAGGCCTCTAGAAAGCCAAGGCCAGCGCCGGGAGGACTTTCCCCATCCCTGCTTCTCTGCACAGCAGCTTCTTGCTTTCCCTGGACTTGGTTCCGGCTCCTACGTCATTAGGTCCTTCCAAGCTCATATCACCCTCCACCTTCCAGACTCATGAAGGGCAGGAATGTGATTCTCCAGAGTGAGGTTAGGTATCTCCACAGATCCAAACCTCTCCAGCTTCCGAGGGTCCATCCTGTGGGCCAGGAAGGAAGAAAGGTCATTTTGCCCAAAGTCGGGTTTCCCCATCAGCGGAGGGCCCGGGGCCAGCAGCTGGAGGGCCGGGGGCCAGCAGCTGGGGATGCCATGGGACTTCGGAGCTCTGCTCGTCCCTGAGCTTCAGCTGTGACTCCGCGGCCATGTCTGGGGTCCTCACACAGAAAGATACTCACCCCACCCAAGTCAGGACAAATGGCTGAAGACAAACGATTCCCGGGCATAGGAGCACGTTCCAGCGGCTGATTTATGTGACACCTGGAGGAGAAGCAGGCGGCAGAAGGTGAAAGTCTAAGCTCTGTCTCTCCTTCGGCTGAGGCCCATTGCCGCAGACAGCACTGCCTGGTGGAATGTATCGTTTTGTACCCTCGGACCTGAAACTTTGTTTTGTTCTCAGAAGTCTGGGCCCCATTGTTACAATGCAAAACTCCCCCCTGAAATCTTGAATGTCAACGGGATTTAATTTAAAAAAAAAAAAAAAAATGGCGCCGTCTCCTTCCCTTTGGCATTTTCACTCCACTCCAAGGACTGTGTTGGATTGTCAGTTTTGGAAATGGGTTCACATGGATTTGGCCACAGTCTCCTTTTGGGATCGTGCTCTTGAAGGGTGAAATAGAAGGTCAGGGTCAAGCCTAAAGGCTTAGCATTACCTAATTTTAATCAGCTAAACCTCACACGTCTCACACGTGTCTTTGCTACTTCTCCAACATCAGGTAACACGGTTTCATGGGCGGGGGTGCAAGGGAATTAGTGAGATATAAATAATGAGACTTTGTAGCTCTGTGTTACTCTGGGGCGAGCTGTCATGTATTTTGGAAAATAAGCACCACATCTGTTCTCTCCACCAGCCACCACCTGACTCCACCCCCGGCTGGCTGAGCTGCCCACAGTCCAAGCTCCGTGCGGGAGGGGGATGCATACAGACAGGCTGGTCAGGATGGGCTCTTTCTTTTGTAGATATCTAGGCATAAAACAAATAACATTGCCATAGAAACTTCATTTTCTACATATTTTTCAAGAAGTTTCTCGGCAGATTTAGAAACTGTACAAAGATAGGATCAGACACAGTAGCACAGTTTCAACCGAGTTAAACAGAGTCTGATTTATAATCTTGATCCCATAGACTAGAGTATGTATTAATAAACCATCTCTGGGAAGAACCTAAGTTAACATTCCAAAACTTATTCCGGGTTGAGTCATCCACCATAGATCATTGGACATTAAAATCCCCACAGCACTTGGAACGGCAAATTTGCTGCGCAGAAAGTCAGATAATATCGAGTCTGCGGGCTCATTCCTCAACGGGCAAAGCTGCAGGTGCCACAGGATGTCTCTGGGCTGAGAAAGCAGCGGGACGGGCCGCGGGTTCTAGGCTGGTGTTGGCGGGAGAAGTGGTGGGGGTGCTCTCACCCGCCCCCCCACAGCCACCCGCATCAGCGACGGTGAAGAGCGTCACCTCTTAGGAAGCATGGCGATCGGCTGGGGCACGTGGCTTCGAGCAGGCGTCTCCCAGGGATGCATGTGGTGACCTCATACACAGGTATTTAATCTAGATTCCATTAGCTCAGTGAAGACAGGACGTAAAGAACCACGTTCGAGTCCACACAGCCCTGCGGGGGTTTCGGTGGGCTTTGTCATGGGTTTGCCACCAGGCAGCCTGGAGCAAGGTTCCAGTCTTACCTGCCCTGGCGGAGGGGAGGCGCGAGAGATCCTGCTTCACCGCAAAGGCGAGAACTCCTTGGAAGAGAAGGAAGCACTTTCATTTCCTCTTAAATAATTCCTTCTTCAGCACCTTCATTAAAGACATAATTATTTTCATCCAAATGATCACGTTGATAACAGTGTAAGCAGAACTGGCCCGTTTCCTCAGGGCACGAGGGTGGCCTTGGGCTTGGCGCTGGACCTTTGCAAGCCCCTGTCTTGTCCCCTGTCACACGGAGATCACCACCATGAAAACATTCAGGCAGGGAGGCTGCCAAGAATGACCCTGGACGGCCCACCAACGTGGTCCTCCCAGCTCTGCCTGTGGCAGCAGGGGCAAGATCTCAAAATAAAAGGCAGTTGTTACATTTGCATGTATCTCTATCAAGATAATCCAAGGGGATGCCTGGGCCTCTCGGCCTACTTGTGATTTCTCTCTCTCTCTGACAAATAAATAAAATCTTTAAAAAAAAAAAAAAGATAACCCAAGGACGTCGTTCCAAACCGTTCACACTATGGGTTTTTTGTTTTTGTGTTTGTGTTTTTGTTTTTACTGGAGATGTGCCTTAAAGAATCATGGCTGTTTATTCTTCAAATTAGTTTATGAATCTGAATGTTATAGAAAAAACATCCATATGTTAAGGTTGGAATGAATTGAAATTTTTACAACAAATTTTGTTGATTCTCTTTTTAAATTCAAGTATAATTAACATACAGCTTTATATTCATTCTGGGCATACAATATCATAGTTCGGCTCCCATCGTCATTCTTTTAAAGAAGCTTTTTATTTTAGAATAGCTTCAGGTTTGCGGACACGCTGAAGCTAGTATGCACGATTTCCATACACCACAGGCCCAATTCCCTCTGTCACCGACACCTCATGTTCCAACAGTGCAGGGCCCTCAACGAGCATGGACCTGTCGACCTGTCATTAGCACCGAAACCCCCTCCCGGACTCAGGTTGTCCTTGTGTTTACCTGACATCTTCCTTCTGCTCCAGAATTGGGTCCAGAACACCACATTGTACGTAGTGTCCTGTCTCTTTTGGTGTCTCTTGGCTGTGACCATCCTCCCTGTTTTTGATGACCTTCATGGTGTGGAGGAACACTGGTGAGAGGTTTTGTGGAGTGCCTGGAATGTCCCTCAAATGGGGTCTGTCTGATGTTTCTGTGATGGGTAGGCTGAGGCGGTTGGCTTTGGAAAGGAAGTGTGCAAGGGAAGGAAGCCCACGTCGTGCGGGTGGGGGGCATGCTGTCCGCATGACTCACCACCACTGATGCTGACTCAATAAGTTGGCCGAGGGTCGCGCTTGCTGGCTTGTCCACGGCAGCCACCCGTGTCCCCTTCCACACTGCACTTCCCTACACCTTGACTGGGAGGTGTGCCCCCTTTCCTTGAGGGGATTTTCTGAACGAATGGTTTAGAATTCTTCTGCACAGGAATGTGTCTACACTCTCCCACATATGTACTCAGCATGGACACACACCAGTGCGGACGCATGGTATCTACTACATGTGATATTCCCGGGCTCGCCTTCTCCCGCGCTACCACACCTCCAGCCCCACGCTCCCCGTGTCCCCATACCATTTCATTTTGTTGCTCAACTGTTCTAGTGCTGGCCAATATGGGATCTTTCAGATGGCTCCTGGACGTCTCTGACATACCCCATCACTGAAGACTTACTTTCTGTTTGGTTGATTTATTTTTTTTTAGTACGTTCTCACTTTCTAGCCTTACAAGAAGCTGCAGGCTCATCGTGGGTATGTCTGTGCGCGTCCCCGATTCAGCAACTTCTCTCCAAGGGGCCCTGGAGAACGGTGGTGGAAATCATTAGCGCAGTGATCAAATCCAAGCTGTGCTTTCTCTCTGGGGAAACTTTCACTTCCAACCTTTAGCTCACACAACATTTTGGTTAATTCCCACTCTAAGTCTCTGGAGGAGGCAGGCACTTTCATTAGCCCAGACACAGACGAGACCCACTGCAGGGTCCTGCTGAGACCCGGTAGAGGCAGGAGCAGGGTATAGATTTATGGCACTCGGGAGCCCAGATCCCTAGTGCCCTCACCCGCCCCCACCCTGTGATGACTCCAAGTCCTCTCTGCCACGTTCCACTCTGTAACTTCTAAAGCAGCCCCCTGGGACGTGGACGTTTGGGCGAGTGTCTAGAGTCCGCGTGGCCGTCGGTGCTGCCCGATGTTGTAGTTGGCCCCTTGTCACAAAGGTGGTCTCGTCACTGGGAGCCCACACGTAGCATGCAACGCCTTCCCCATTCGGCACTCCCCGTGAGGGCATGTGTCGCAGAAAAGGGCTTTCACATTTGAAAGGGCCTAGTCTGCCGACCTGCAGCCCTCGTCGACACTCATAGTGCCTGGGCGAGTGGCTCATGCGCAAACCTCACTTGGATTTACACCTTTCCCCCCGTGTTCAGTTACATTAATTCAGATAATCACAAGGGTTGGTGCCTTACACCCTGGGGAGGTTGGGTTAGAGTCATTTCCATTAGCCCTAAATGAAGCCCTAAAGGAACATTTAATTCACATCCCCAAACACCGTTAGCTCCGAACTCTGAGGTGTGATTCAAGGAAAAGGTGAGATGCGGTGGTTTAAAAATAAGTCCATTTACTCCTGAGGTAAGAGACAGGTCTTAGCCTTTCAATTTCAAGACATCCTAACAACACCTTTATAATGAAGACGTTGTTTCAACTTAAAAAAAAAAAAATACAGAATTTAAAATTAATCCCAGAAGCCTGATAGTTACATTTTGTCTCCCACGTTCCCTGAATCCTTCCATGGAAGCGCAGAATTACATCCTTCACCGAGGCACGCTTTCCGGCCTGGGGCTCACTGGTCTCTGGCAGAACTACTAAGTATGGGTGCTTTGCCATAAACAGACCTCACAGGGGGCTGGGCAAATGCCCCCACCACGCAGAGTTAACAAAAGCCTGAGAGGGAAGCTGCCAAATGACTTGCTGCTGGGAAAATAGCTACAATGTGCTTTGGAATATCTACTTTGTTACCAAATGGAACTCTTCCTCTGCTTCTGCTTCTGTTGAAATAAGGGAAAAGGGAGCCCCCAGTGTGGCCCAGAGAAGTGAAGAGCAAACTGTAGAATATTTCCTGGTATCAATCACTGTCCTATGATACAGACATTATTTGAGATTTTTTTAAAGACTTTATTTAATGGTTACAGCAATCAGACAACAAAGAGAATAAAAGGTATTCAAATTGGCAATGGCGAAGTCAAACTCTCTCTCTCCACAGATGACATAATACTTTACATGGAAAACCCAAAAACTCCACCCCCAAGCTACTAGGACTCATTCAGCAATTCAGTAACGTGGCAGGATACAAAGTCAATGTACAGAAATCAGATGCTTACTTAAACACTAACAATGAAAATACAGAAAGGGAAATTAAAGAATCGATTCCATTTACTATAGCATCAAGCACCCTAAGATACCTGGGAATAAACTAACCAAAGGGGTAAAGGATCTGTACTTGAGGAACTACAGAACACTCATGAAAGAAATTGTAGAAGACACAAAAAGATGGAAGACCATTCCATACTTTTGGATCGGAAGAATAAACATTGTTAAAATGCCTATACTGCCTAGAGCAATCTATACTATTAATGCCATTCTGATCAAAATTCCACCAGTATTTTTCAAAGAGCTAGAGCAAATAATCCTAATATTTGTATGGAATCAGAAGAGACACCAAATTGCTAAGGAAATGTTGAAAAAGAAAAACAAAACTGGGGACATCACATTGCCTGATTTCAAACTTCACTATAAAACTGTGATCACTAAGACAGCATGGTACTGGCACAAAAACAGACACATAGATCAATGGAATAGAGACCCCAGAAATGGACCCTCAACTCTATGGTCAAATGATCTTTGACAAAGAAGGAAAAAATATACAGTGGAAAAAAGACAGTCTCTTCAATAAATGGTTCTGGGAAAATTGGACAGCTATGTATAGAAGAATGAAACTCACCTATTCTCTTACACCACACACTAAGATAAACTCGAAATGGGTAAAACACCTCAATGTGAGACAGGAATCCATCAGAATCCTAGAGGAGAACATAGGCGTTCGACATTGGCCACAGCAACTTCTTTCAAGATATGTCTCTAAAGGCAAAGGAAACAAAAGTGAAAATGAACTTTTGGGACTTCATCAAGATCAAAACCTTCTGCACAGCAAAGGAAATAGTCAACAAAACAAAGAGGCAACCCACTGAATGGGAGAAGATAGTTGCAAATGACAGTACAGACAAAGGGCTGATATCCAAGATCTATAAAGAACTCCTCAAACTCAACACACACAAAACAGATAATCATATCAAAAAATGGGCAGAAGACATGAACAGACACTTCTCCAATGAAGACATACAAATGGCTCACAGACACATGAAAAAATGTCCATCCTCACTAGCCATCAGGGAGATTCAAATTAAAACCACATTGAGATACCACCTTACACAGTTAGAATGGCCAAAATCAACAAGACAAGAAACAGCAAGTGTTGGAGAGGATGTGGAGAAAGGGGAACCCTCCTACACTGTTGGTGGGAATGCAAGTTGGTGCAGCCACTTTGGAAAACAGTGTGGAGATTCCTTAAGAAATTAAAAATAGAGCATCCCTGTGACCCTGCAATTGCACTACTGGGTATTTACCCCAAAGATACAGATGTAGTGAAAAGAAGGGTCATCTGTACCCCAATGTTCATAGCAACAATGGCCACAGCTGCCAAACTGTGGAAAGAACCAAGATGCCCTTCAACAGATGAATGGATAAGGAAGATGTGGTCCATATACACTATGGAGTATGATGCCTCCATCAGAAAGGATGAATACCCAACTTTTTTATCAACATGGACAGGACTGGAGGAGATTATGCTGAGTGAAATAAGTCAAGCAGAGAGAGTCAATTATCATATGGTTTCCCTTACTTGTGGAGCATAAGGAATAACATGGAGGACATAGGGAGATGGAGAGAAGTGAGTTGGGGGAAATTGGAGAGGGATATGAACGATGAGAGACTGTGGACTCTGAGAAACAAACAAGAGGGTTTTGGAGGGGAGAGGGATGGGGGTTGGGTGAGCCTAGTGTTGGGTATTAAGGAGGGCACGGATTGCATGGAGCACTGGGTGTGGTGCATATACAATGAATTCTGGAACACTGAAAAGAAATGAAAAAAAAATTTTGATAAAAGAATTTGTTTATTTGACAGAGAGAGAGAGAGCACAAGCAGGGGGAGCAGCAGGCAGAGGGAAGGGAAGAAACAGACTCCCCACTGAGCAGAGTGCCCAATGCAGGGCTCAATCCCACCGGAGCCAAAGGCAGACGCCTAACTGACTGAGCCACCCAGGCGCCCCACTGTTTGTGATTTCTAAGACAACAAAGCATAGCTCACCACTGTTGGGCTGTTGTTGTTCATTTTGAAACAGAAGTTTAGAATTGAGAGAGGACACTAGCAAGACAAAGAGAAAGAAGATGTAACCAAAAATGAAGAAGGAGACAAAGTACACAAAACCATTCTGCATGATTGACTTAGCGAGGCCCCTCAGGAGTTGGAAGACCAACAACACAGAAACAGGCAGACCTCAGACACGTGGTAAAAATGAGCTTCTACTTAGGAATCTGTCTAAGGGCAAAGAAGGTGGAATTGACCGTTGGCCAACAGAACAAGCCCACGCAGGCAGGTCATACACTGGCTTCTGAACACTCGGCTCTTCTCATGCATGGTTCCTGCCTTGCGGAGTTCCTCGCGGAAGGCTCAGAGGCCCCCTACCCCAACCTCAGAGCCCAGACCTTTGTGCCACCGCTGGGACTCCAGGTTTCCCACCAAGAGACTCAAGCCCTGAGCCGGTTGAGGTAGCAATAACTTTCTGTTCTTCTGGGATCAAAACCCCTTCATTGACCACACTGCGGTCCCAGAGAGAGAGGGAGTACCCTGCGTGAGCCCCCCGTGGAGCATGGCAGAGGCCAGCAACACTCAACCCAGTGCTCACTCATTAGTGTGGTTCCCACAGCCCTGCTTCGCTGGATCTCCTGTTCAGTGTCTTCTCTGGCCAAGGTCAAGATGTTTGGGGGCTGGGTTCTCACCCAAGGCTCAGGGTCACTTCTCCATTCCATTGACGGCTGGTGGAAGTCACTCTCGTCTGCCGTAGATGTCCCCGTGGCCGGCTTCTCTGAGGGCAGCAGAAGAGTGTCTCTGGCACCTCAAATCTCCTTGATTACTTCCATCTCTGACTACTGGACCCTATTTTGAAAAAGTTCATCTAGTTTAATCAGACCCACCAGGATAAGCTTCTTTTTATTAACTCAGACTCACTCGGGTGGGGTTGATGGTCCCTGAATGCATCACCTGCAAAATTCCTCCGCCTTTGCCAGGCGCGTGACTTAATAGTGAGAGTGACATCCCACGCCAGATAACAGGTCCCCCCTACTCTGAAGTGGGGGACTTCCAGGGCACATGCACCAGGGTGGGATCCTCGGAGTCCTCTTATAATTCCCCTACCACAGCAGCCTAAACACCACCAGCGTGCGAGATTATTGCTAAAAGCATAAATATTCATTTCCTGAAAGGAGATACCACCAGCACAGCCGTCTCCTAAAGCCCAGGACTGCTGGGATTTGAGCACTGGCTCGGCCAATGGGGCCTTCATCATAACCCTGTTTTCTTCCTCGAGAAAACCCCCACTTGCTAAAGGGCTGAAGTGCACTTGGGAAGGTAAGGAGGGCTCTTTAGGACCAAGAGGAAAATTTGTGGTCCTGTTATTTCAAGGTTCTCTGACTCCTAGACTTCCCTTTGTATTGTTGTCATTCGTGTTTGAATGCTGAACCTACAGTAGAAGCCCTTGACAATTTCCCAATGTTCTAGTGAAAGTCTAGAAGGAGCCTTGACTAGGCTTCTGGTTTTGCCTCTCTGCTGGTAAACAAAGGAAGCGAAGTCAGGGCACCGTGGGTGGGTTTATGTGGCTGCAGGCAGTGAAATGGAGAAGCTACTGACCACCCAGCTTTGGCAAGAACTTGGAGGCTTCGGAGCCCAGACCTCCGTCCTCACCGACAGAGTTAGGCAGTGTGGACACTGAAGATCGTGGCCACCCGGAACTCAACCGACAAGAGCCCCATTTAAAGTGATTCTCCCACGTGCCGCACAGGCAGGAAGCTTCTGGTAATTGGGGACTGTAGACACTTAGTGCTGGAATCAGTGGCAGAAACCGCTCTCACCGTGGAGGGTCTCATATATGCCATTGCCAGAAGGTAGACTCTCGGAAGTGGAGTGCTTCCCTTGAAGCCTTGGAGAAGAGGTGCGGCGGTCTCTGTTACTATGTGTAACACTTCACGTTTTATTAGGGATCCTTATCCATCTGTAGATAAAGGAAGTGTTTCCAGATGTGAAAAGAAAGTCACCTGCACTTGTAATGTGCACACAAAACCATACTTAACACTTGGGGTCTCTCCCTTCAAGTCCTTTGCTGTGTTTCTGCATGCAGGGGCGTGCCTCCATGTGTACAAGTGTGCACATCCATGTATGCATGCACACTTGTGTACCGTGTGTATGTGCGCATGCAAGTGTGCACATATGTCCATGTGTGGACACGTGTGTGCACATTTGTGTGTTCACCCATGCACAGGCATGTGTGTGTCCACGTGCATCCATCATACACACGTGTCTGCATATGCATGCACACGTGTGCAAGCATGTGTGCATCTATGTGTACGCGCACGTGTGTGCCTATGCATGTG